>NC_138774.1:272945311-273230311 GCF_965119305.1 Pelophylax lessonae | reverse complement strand
CCCCTATTTTTAATCCTATTAAACTAAGCACGGGCCCATTCGCTGAACACAGAGGGTTGCCATCTTTGTATGGTCTAAGGAAGGAAACCTGGTGAAGCGGTGACAGGGTCATGGTTTGCCATGGCTTATTGATGCATGGGGGGAGCAAAGGCTGGCCAATGTAGTGCAATCAAATAGAAGAACTACTGCATGGTACGGGTTACAACAGTTCGGTACGGTTTAGTACAGCGGCGCTTTTCCACTACAGGTACGGGTTAGAACGGTTCGGTTTGGTACAGCGGGCGCTTTTCCACTACATGGTATGGCTCGCTTAAACAGTACCACCTCGGTTGGGGTTCCAAGAGAGCCGTACTTATACCATATCCCACAATCCTTTGCATGCAGCCTTGATTGTTTGTCACTACTAGTCACTGATTGGTCAGAGAATAGTTGTAATCCCACCCACTTACTACTTTAGTGGAAGAGCAAACCGAGCCGAGTAGAGCCTATACAGTGCTGAAAGGTGCCGACTCGTACCACGCAGTGGAAAAGCAAACTGAGCCGAGCTGGGCCAAGCAGTGCCGAGTGGAGCCGAGCCGGTACTTGCAGTGGAAAAGTGCCAATCTACTTTAGTAGTTGTTTGAATGGAGGCAGCAGCAGTACAATTTTTTATCCTTTGACCATAGAACTGAACTTCTCTACTTCTTTTCACTATCCTGGTTTGTTGCCCTGCTGTCAGAGGTATTTTTTCCCCCCCCAAGTCTATTCAATTCATTTGCAAGGAGCTTGGCTTTTATCTTCTTGGTCCTACAAGTTAATACATTCACCATCAAATTTTTAGTTTGACACCTGCTGCAAAGTGTACTAATGTTACAATTATCCAGCATATATACTAGAACTATTAGACTCTTACCCCATCAGGCAGGTCTTTATGCTTTGCTCGAGGCATATCTTCAGTTTCCATGCTGTCTTTATCCTCCCCTCCATCAACACTTGTCACTTCAGGCCGTGTCTGACTGACCAGAATAACCACGTCATCCTGTAGATTCTCACAGACGCTCAGCACTAGTTGCTCATACTGAGGAATCTTGCTGGCTGCGTACACATTATATAGAGACTGTGAGGCTGCTGGTCAGATACTAACTTCAATACAGCACATAATATACACATATCACAAGATTTTCCCAGGTCAGTGACTCAAAGTAATGACAGCCAATCCACATGTAATTTTAGAAGGCAGTTGGCAATTTCAGAGTCTATTTCACAGGCCTTCAGGTATATTAGACTTCCTGGTCCCCCCCAATTGATGTGGTTTCATCCGCCAGCCACTTTGTCACTACTGTTTCCTGCAAAGGACAGAGCTTCTGGACAAAGGAACCACAGCACAAGCAGGGGGACCAGGAATCTGATAGAATTTGAAGTGTTTTAAATGGAGAAGATTTTTCAACTAGCATATCTTGTCAACTAATGAAAAGTGCAAATATTAATCATTTTCTTTGTAGGGGGTGCCAATGCTCTCTAAAAATGATGAACTATAAACTCGAGTTGATTTAAATCAAGCCTTTTTACTAATGATTTAAATCGACTTGATTTAAATCAAATCCACCCTGCATGCTTCACATAAAGCCAAAACTTTTCTTTCCTTTTGGAAAAAAAAAAAATGTATATCTAGACCATTTATCTAGTTCTTCTGCCCTGCTTGTTTTGCTGCACAGGAACTTCCTCTCCTCAGAGCGCGCTCCCGGCATCTCCCTCATAGAACTGTCACTAACAGAGATGGGCTCGGCGTGTTCAGGATCCCACCTGCCCAATCCTGCCAGGAAGCCAACACTGCAAATGGCTAATCACAAGCAGTGAGACATGTCCCAATCTGTGCAGCTGCAGACCGGGAAATGTCTCACTGCCTGCGATTAGCCATGTGCACTGTTGGCTTCCTTGGGGATCGGGCAGGTGGGATCCCGAACACACCCGAGCCCATTCCTAGACCCAAAATGCCTAGCCCTGTTACGCATGTGCATCACCTTACTGTCAGAGGCACTTGCTCGAAGACGAGTTGAGTTCTCAGCAGCAGCTCTTCCCACCAGTACGGCCATCTTCCTTTAGACAAGGGGTGGAGCAGATGCAGGGCTGGAGTTCAGTGCTCCGGTTTCCCAAGTCAATCAAAGGACATGTGGTATAGTGAGGCGCTATTACCCTTACTGAGTGATGGTGCAATCGTGCCTTTACCAAGTGCAATCAATATTTTTGCTCTATCTTATAACATTTATGATGGAAAAATTGTTTTGATGTATATTTATGCGTTGTTGCACATCTAGCATTGGTTTGCACATTTGTTTGATTGCACTTGAAAAATAATTTATATCATTTTTATATTCAGAGTCAAACATAAACCAAACTTGTGTCTACACTGGATAGTAGTGGTATACTGCATCCAACACAAGATATAGCAAAAAACGGAATTTTTGTAAAATCTTACCTGTAAAATTCCTTTCTCTGAGTCCTCCGACAGTCGCCGCCTCTTCATATTCGTCACATATGGGGGTATTAGACTTTGCTCCGAAGGAGTAGCTAGGCAACAGAATATGTTAACATTAAAGCTTTTAACATATCCCACCCTCAAGGGGTGGTCCCCTCAGTCAATACCCTCCTACTTCCTGCAACCATATCTCAGTTTTAGTGGAATAGCAGTAGAGTATACAACCAAACCCCAAAAGAGGGGCGGGGGCGGCGACTGTCGGAGGACTCAGAGAAAGGAATTTTACAGGTAAGATTTTACAAAAATTCCGTTTTCTCTTACGTCCTCCGACAGTCGCCGCCTCTTCATATTCGTCACATATGGGGACGTCCCAAAGCAGTGCAAACATGAGGGGTGGGAAACGCATCCGCGCCGAAAAGGCAACGCAGTCTCCGCATCAAAGAAAGGAACCTTACCAAAGGAAGGAAACCAGCTGGGCAACAGTAAAAAACAAGTGCTCAACAGGAGCAACAACCCAGGAAAAGACAAAAAACCAGGGGATACAAAACTTATCCCAACAGCCAGGAGTCCCCAACAAGGGACCCTAGGGAACAGCCGCACTAAGAACCTTGCGGCCAAAGGAAGCATCCGCCGATGCCTGAACATCTACTTTGTAGAATTTGTGAAAGTGTGCACGGTCGACCAAGTCGCCGCCTTACACACCTGGGCTACAGAAGCCCCATGACGACAGGCCCAAGACGTACTCAAAGATCTAGTAGAGTGCGCCTTCACAGGTACAGGAGGAACCTTCCCCTGCAAAGCATAGGCCTGTTCAATGGTCTGCCTGATCCATTTGGCGATGGTAGAGGCCGAAGCCGCCATGCCCTTCCGAGGACCCTCTGGAAGAACAAACAAGGAGTCCGTCTTTCGAAAAGACTCAGTCGATTTAAGGTAAACCCTTATCGCCCGAACAACATCCAGAGAATGCAATCTCACCTCCTTTGGATGTTTAGGCTTCGCGCACAGCGAAGGCAAGACAATATCCTCATTAAGATGGAATTCCGAAACTCGTTTCGGAAGAAAAGAAGGATTAGGTCGCAAGACCACCTTATCCAAATGAACAACCAGGTACGGAGACTTGCAGGACAAAGCCGCCAGCTCCGACACTCTGCGAGCCGAAGTGATCGCCACCAAAATGGCGACCTTTTTGGACAACATAGACAACGAGATCTCCCTGATCTGTTCAAAAGGAGCACGTTGTAACACAGATAGAACGAGATTCAAGTCCCAAGGGGGCAGAGGATCCCTCCTAGGGGGAAGCAGATGCCGCACACCCTGAACAAAGGTGCCAACCAAGGAGTTGGAAGCCACGGGACGTTGAAACAGAACGGCCAGCGCAGACACCTGACCCTTAATCGTAGCCAGCGCCAAACGCTGATCAACACCCGTCTGAAGGAAAGACAGCACACGGGAAACCGAGTACGTGAGGGGTGAAAACCCCCTGGACTCACACCAGGCAAAATAGGCCTTCCAAGTACGGTAATAAACCTTCCCCGAGGAAGACTTCCTCGCGTTGATCAAAGTATGAACGACCTCTGGAGAGAGACCCTTCTCCTTCAGGACCTCGGTCTCAACAGCCAGGCCGTCAAAGCCAGCGACTGTAAAGCAGGATGGTAAATCGGTCCTTGAGACAGTAGATCGTCTCGAAGAGGGGCGTCGACCGCCAGATTCACGAGGTCTGCGTACCAGGACCGGCGAGGCCAGTCCGGTGCCACAAGAATCACCGTGCTGCGTTCCGAGTGTAACCTGCGAAGGAACCTGGACAGCAACTGAATCGGTGGAAACGCGTACATCAGCCTGTACTGATGCCACGGGGCCACTAACGCGTCCAACGCGTCTGCCCGAGGGTCGCGCGTCCTTGCCACGAACCTTCTCACCTTGTTGTTGAGACGAGACGCGAACAGGTCCACATCTGGAAGACCCCACTTTGCGCACAACATCTGGAAGACAGCCGGGTGGAGAGACCATTCCCCCTGATCCAGGGTCTGGCGACTCAGATAGTCCGCCTGCCAGTTCTCCACCCCCGGAATGTGAACCGCCGTTATTGCCGGGACATGAGTCTCGGCCCAAGACAGAATGTCGGCCACTTCTCGAGCCGCTCGGGCACTCCTGGTGCCCCCTTGGTGGTTGATGTAGGCCACCGCCGTGGCATTGTCCGTCTGCACCCGAACCGGGCAGCCCTGCAGCCGGTCCGTCCAGCGATGAAGACAGAGACTTATCGCACGCAATTCCAGAATGTTGATCGGAAGGGAAGACTCCCCCTCCGACCAAGTCCCCTGGGCGGACAGAACGCCCAGAACACCACCCCAGCCCGACAGGCTGGCATCCGTGGTGATCACCGTCCACGAGACAGGACGAAACGACTTGCCCCCGGACACCAACGGGGACTGGAGCCACCACAGAAGGTTTCCTCTGGTGCGATGACTCAACGAGATTTGAAGATCCAGAGATTGAGGTCGCCCGTCCCACCTGGACAGGATCTCCGCTTGGAGACCCCGCGTGTGAAACTGGGCGAAGGGAATCGCTTCGAAGGCCGAGACCATCAATCCCAGACATCTCATGCACGTCCGCAGAGACGAGTGCGGAACGTCCCTGAGGGACCTGACTTCCTCCTGGAGAGTTCCGAGTTTGTCTTCCGGCAGGAAGACCTTCGCCTGCACCGAGTCCAGAATCATTCCCAGGTAGGGAAGACGAACCGACGGACTCAGTGTCGACTTTGGAAAATTTATCGTCCAACCAAACTCCTGCAGAGTTTGCATCGTGACAGACAGGTCCTTCTCCAGACCCTGGCTGGTCGCAGACCGAACCAGAATGTCGTCCAGATACCCCAGGACAGAAACGCCCTGGGCCCTCAATAACGCCAGAACCGGTGTAAGCACCTTGGTGAAGACCCGCGGAGCCGAGGCGAGACCAAAAGGCAACGCCACGAACTGGTAGTGATCCTCCGCAATGGCAAATCGAAGGAACCTCTGGTGACCCTCGAAAATGGGGATGTGAAGATACGCATCCTTCAAATCGATGGAGGCCATGAATTCCCCCGGAACCAGGGCAGCCACCACCGACCGCAGGGATTCCATGCGGAAGTTGCGAACCCGCACAGAGCGGTTCAGAGCCTTCAAGTCCAGAATTGGACGAACCTTGCCCTCCTTTCTGGGCACGGTGAACAGATTGGAATAAAACCCCCGAAATCTGTCCCGATGAGGCACCGGAACCACCACTCCCTGAGCCCTCAGGTCCCGCACCGCCAGGTGCAGGTCCCGCAAACGCTCTGGAGACAGTTGAAGATTTGAGGGAAAAAATCTGCTCTCCGGCCGAGAGAGAAACTCGATCTTGTAACCAGATCGAACGATTTCCTGAACCCATCTGTCCCGCACACGGGCCAACCAGGGCTGAAGAAAACCGAGCAAGCGTCCCCCCACCCCAAAACTGGGTGAGGGCGCCCCTTCAGGCCGAACTGTTATGGGCTGCAGATCCGGATTGGCCGGACTTCTGTTTACCAGACCAGGGCTTCCTCTGAGAGCCTTGACCTTTGAACGGCTTGCCCTTGTAGTGCGGCCGAAAGGCACGAAAGGACCCCTGAGGGGGCCGAAAATTAGCATGCTTCTTCCCAGAAGCTCCCTTAGCCTTGGGGAAATGGGGCAAGAGAGTGCTCTTACCCCCGGTGATCCCCTTAATCAACACATCCAGGGACTCCCCAAAAAGGCGAGACCCATCATAAGGTAGATTGGCTAAGGTCTTACGTGAAGATTGGTCCACCGACCAACATTTTAACCAAACCAGGCGGCGAGACAACACCGCCACGCTGTGCACACGTGCAGCCAACGGAACCAGGTCCAGGTCCGCATCACACAGATACATGACACCCTGGTGGATTTGATCCACCATATCCAGGGTCGCCGGCGAGGCCGAATCGGCCACTAGGACGCGCCTAAGCATCTGCGTCCAACTTGCGATCGCCTGGGCCGCCATGAGAGAAGCAAACAGAGCCTTAAGCATAGAACCCGTAACAGAATAAGTATGACGGGCAAGAGACTCCAGTCTCCTATCCGTGGCATCACGGAACACAGGGGAATCCTCTGCAGGAATCGCAGTGGCTTTGTTTAAAACCGCAATTGCGTGATCCACTGGGGGAGGCACACACCACCTTTCATCAGTGGAAGGCGAAAAAGGATAACGCAGCTTGAATCTACTTGGTACCGCAAAAGGTTTGCGCAGATTGCGCCATTGTTCCTTAACAGCGCGCTGAAAATCATCATTGCAGGGAAAAACCTGCGGCGTCCTGCGTTTTCTCTGCGTCCCATAAGCCGCCAAGGCGGCGGGGGGACACACTTCATCCTGTAAACGCAGCGTTTGCTTTATGGAAGCAATCAACTCATCCATGATTGCAAGCTCTTCAGGCGAGCCAGGGGGAGAATTATCAACCCCCTCAACTTCAGCCTCCACCTCGGACCCCACTAGATCAAGAGAGGAGCGGGACCCCGATAAGGAGGCCCCCGCCATAACAGCCCCATCACCTTCACCCTCAGAATCAGAGGAAAGAGCAACTCTGGGCCTTTTAGTAGATTGAGCAGCCACCAGCATCTGCACCTGAGCAGCAAGGCCAGCCACAATAGTGGCTAAATCCCCCCCTGGGGGGGAAACAGCGGTCCCCTGGCTTTCCACCAAGGCTGTAGGAAATTTGCCCTCCTGAGAATCCATTGCCCCTGTAATGCCAGACAACAAAGGGTTATCTGCCCCTTTTAAGCAAGCGCGGCAAGCGCAGCCCACCGCACCACACTCAAGCACAATAAGACCCCCACAGGGAATATGCAAACTGAACACAGGCAATGGATAGCAAGAACAGAAGGATAAAACCTGAGGAGACCCTCGCCGCTGCTGCTGCCTCGATCGGTGTTCCTGGAAAGAGGAAGTGATGCTGCCAGGGCGCTCTATGTAAGCCTATGGAGGCTACAAGAAAATGGCCGCCATGCATGTAAAACATGCGGCCGGAGCGAGTGTAGGCAAAATGGCGCCGTTTGGCGCCGAAACCGCCGCTCCACAGTGCATTAAAACACACATTACATTCCAGTATCAGAATACATGTCAGATCGCCGCAGCGATCGCTGTATATGCCCAAACATGCCAAAAAAACATGCCCCACAGCACACAGCTTCACACACTGACCAGGCTGACACACACAGTGTCACACAGCTCCCCCCCCCCCCCCCCCCCCTGCAGCCCACAGCATGCAGCCGAGAGATAGGGAGACAAGCAGTGTGAATAGAGGCAGGTTACACAGTCCCAGACTGGCACCCCCCCAGACAGACAGGTCCCCACATAAATACACTTACCTCACATGGCGTGGGGGACCCGCACAGGCGAACAAGCCGCTGCACATGAGGCAGGGAGAGTCGCATTCAAGACGCACAAAATGGGGGTTAAGAAACCGCACAGCGTCCAGTGAGGTAGCCACCTCACCAATCATCCCTGCACCGAACAGGGATGGGTCGTTCACTGTGCCAGGAGCGTTACCTGGCTGAACGCTCGATGGCAGGCTGGGAAGCCACTGACCCACGACCTGCGACCAGGGGGATCAGCCCGAGACCCAGTCCGCATGATCCTCTTCATCAGAAGAACTAACTAACGCTGACAAAAATAACAGCTAAGTAAAGGTAGAGAGAAAACTCAAACAAAATTTTAAAAAGAAGAAAGAGTCTGGGGCAGAAAGCCCCAGCACAGAGAGAGCCAGCCACTCCTGACAAGCTAGACATTAAAACTGAGATATGGTTGCAGGAAGTAGGAGGGTATTGACTGAGGGGACCACCCCTTGAGGGTGGGATATGTTAAAAGCTTTAATGTTAACATATTCTGTTGCCTAGCTACTCCTTCGGAGCAAAGTCTAATACCCCCATATGTGACGAATATGAAGAGGCGGCGACTGTCGGAGGACGTAAGAGAAATATTGATTGCACTTGGTAAAGGCACGATTGCGCTTTATAACTGGAAATTGTTTTTTCACCTCTGGGTTTTTTACAAAAAGATTTATACAACAACCATCACTCAGTAAGGGTAATAGCGCCTCACTATACCACATTTCTATTTAAGCACACACTTAAATTGACTGCAAAATTACCCCAATTTTCACACTTTAAGGGTAGGCACGATATTTCATATATACAATCAAAGGACATGGGAAGCAGAGCTGTGATGTCCTCCATGGCCGGAGTCCTGTTTACTTTGCTTTCAGGGGTGTGGGCAGTTGGGAACAATGTACCATACCTGGTGGACATGTGCCAAGGTCTGGCGATTTTGGATGAGTACACACATTTTAATCTACTCGGTGACCATAATAAATATTGCTAAAAATCCCAAGGTTGCCCCTCCTAATTAACTCATTTAAGGGATTCCCAGACACACTCAAACCCCAATATTCTTTATGTTCCTGGCGGCCAAAATTGCAATAGCAACCATTTGGAAAAGCCCAGTAAGAGAACTAGTAGTGATGAAACGTAAATTGACATAGACAATGATCAATGAAAAGGTGGTTAGCATTCTAAAAAGACACCTACTCAAGGTTTGAGAACATTTGTGAATCCCTTGATCCATTACTTTAAGGCTACATTCACACCTGAGCGTAGCGTTTTTCACCGCGATTTTTACCGCGATTTACAGGCGTTTTTTGTGCAGGCGTTTTTTGATTGAATAGAAACCAATGGAAAACGCCTGTAATCTGCCCAAAAAGAAGCTCATGTACCTTTTTGAGCGTTGGGCGTTTTGTAAACTGCGTCAAAACGCTCAGATGTGAACAGGGGCCATTGAAATGAATAGGATTTGTCTTGTTGGGCGTTTTGAGAGCTGATCCTAGAGCAGAAAAACTCCCCAAAAATGCCTAGATGTGAACGGAGCCTAAGGCTCCGTTCACATCTTGGCGTTGCTATTACAGGCGTTTTTGCAGGCGTTTTTAGATTTACTGGAGACCAAGGAAAACGCCTGTAATCTGCCCAAAAAAAAGCTCAAGTACTTTTTTGAGCGTTGGGCGTTTTGCTCACGGTGTCAAAACGCTCAGATGTGAACAGGGGCCATTGAAATGAATAGGATTTGTCTTGTTGGGCGTTTTGAGAGCTGATCCTAGAGCAGAAAAACGCCCCCAAAACGCCCACATGTGAACTTAGCCTTAAACTACTGCTTCAGAACAGTGTGGTGGCAGTTGGGATTGGCCTTCAGCCTTCTTGATGATAAAAATAGTACCCCATCGTATGACATAGATTGTGATTTCTGTTATTTATTGCCAATATTTTTGTTTTGGAATGGGGGAATACCACAAATCATCATTTTAAAATGTCCCACCAGCGTTGCAGGACTACTATTTAGGCCCATTTTTTAAGGATGACCAACTTCTTTCTTATGGTTGTATATAATAAACATATTGAAACTGAAACAAAGCATACAGCTTACCTTTCAGCTGCTTCATTTCTAGCACAGAGATCAGGGCAGAAAAGACTCTGGCTTTTGTTTTCTCCACCTGTCGTTCATCAGCCTGCAGAACGCCTTCCAGGATTTTCCCCAGAGATTTCAGAATGTCCTCAGGTGAAGCAAGCTCACTGCAACAAGACAGATTATTGTCACTGTAATTTGCAGTGCGCTTTTAGTTGCCTGTGCAAATGCTACCTTACATGCTTTGCACTTTATCATTTAATACCAAAAAGACAATTTAAATGCATAAAGCTTTTTTGCACTAAACCATTTCCATATTATATATATATATATATATATATATATATATATATATATATATATATATATATATATACACACACACATACATACATACATATAAACACAATACCTTAAAGAAGAACTAAAGCGTTTTGTTTTTTTAAATTCAAACACTGCATTCATACTTCTTAAACTATGTGTAATGGGGCTTTTCCAGAAGGTCTTCCATCTGCTGTGAGGGAATAGTGCAGGATCTGGATTCATCTATACATTTTTGGGTTCAAAGATTCTGGTGGCTCATCTCAGAGGTCATAAGCTTTCCACACCTCCCTCTTAGGATGTCATTATGCTCTGTGATAAGTCTGCCACTGAGCCAAGATGCAGATAGTGATGATGGCTTTACTAGAAAAGGGTTCCTAAACAGGTGTGAGACTGATTACAGACAGATGGGTATTGCCAGCAAAAAGAAACTTGGTCATTTATTGCTCCAATGTGCTGCAAGAGCAACTTGAACCCTGAAAGCTGCAAGTCAAGCCTGAGATTGTGAAGGCACAGAGGTAGTTCCAATACATTTGGGAAGTCCAAAAGAAGTTCATCTGAGGGGTGGCCAACAGCCTCTGAGAGCTCCAAGGGATGTGGAAATCTTACCAAGAGGTCAACTCCTGAATAAAGGCTAGATTAAGAAAGGTTGAAACCAAGTATGAATGTGAGTTAGGGACCTTAGATTGTAAGCTCCTTGAGGGCAGGGACTGATGTGAATGTACAATGTATATGTCAATCGCTGCCTAAAGTAATGTCACTATACAAGTACCTGAAATAAAATAAATATAAAAAATTCCACAAACACAGAAAGAATTTGAGGGTTAACCTGGTGCTACAGACCAGGACACGTAATCACCAACAAGTGGAAAATGCAACTTGAGAGAAAGAGGAACCTCAACTAACAATGGGGAGGACAATCAGTCATTAACCAAAAGGAAAACTGGTGGAAAAAATACAACCATCTGCCCAAGGTGGGATTGTGATCAATTTCCATGCACAATGCATTTGTTGTTTTGGGGAGGAAAAGCTGGAATTCTGCTTTAATACTCCAACTAGTGGATAACATCGGCACTCAGCCTTACCCATTACCACTGTACGATGGCGGTGGTAGGAATTTTAAAATGGGGCTTAACAGTACAAACTATGAGGTAGATCCTAGTACTTTAGCCCCTCAATGGACAGTACATACCCGAGTTCTGATTTAATATAGGAAACCAACACAAATACATAACATAGGCCTGAACAAATCTGAAAATCTAATAGCCGGTGTTCTGTCAGAAAAACCCTACCCCAGATTTCCCTACCTAAATCATTTCGTCATGGACCAGCTGTAGCCGCGTCACACGTCCTACTGCACATGCGCAGAATAGGTAGGGAATTTTGATATAATCGTAAGCGGTGAAGCAAAAGTCATGCTGCGCATGAGCAGGCGCATGCGCACCAACGGATCGGGCTGCGGCTTCTCTTCTAACAAACATACATCCGATCTCCATGCACCGAGTCGACAATGGGACAATCCTATTCCCTACCCACATGCGCACGCCAACTGTCTCATTGTCGGGTCGGCGCAGTGTGGGGCTTGTCGGGTCTGTGCAGTGTCGGCTCGGCGCAGTATCGGGTCAGCGCAGTGTGGGCCATGGAGATCGGATGAATGTTTGTTATAAGAGATCCTGCTGCTCGACCCGTTGGTGCTCATGCGCAGTAGGACTTGTGCCTCACCTCTTACGATATTATCAAAATTCCCTACCTATTCTGCGCATGCGCAGTAATATGTGTGACGCGGCTACAGCTGGTCCATGACCAATTCCACAGCTGATCTCAACCGGAAATGACATAGGTAGGGAAATCTGATGGGGTAGGGAAATCTGACAGAACACCGGCAACATCTGCGTCCCCACACAGAGCTGTTATCTTACATGCAGTTCTCACCCGCAGAAGCTATATATATATATATATATATACAGTTTCCTCCCCTTAGCTTATGGCTTACTTTCTAATTTTTCTGGATCAACAAATGTGTGGAAGCAGAGGGGAACAACCAGACAGCTAGAATTTTACGAACAGCTCAGCAATTGTTAGCTCCATGTATCTGTCATGATGGGTTTCTTTTACAAGTTTTTTTTTTCTTTTTCACCATGTTAAAGTGTCTGTTACCCTAAAAATAAAATAAAAATGGATCCTGCTGCTTTAAAGCATGAATAACAGCACTGCGCTTGTAATTTGGTCCCCTCTATCACCTGAAATACCTGGCTGATCCTGCTTGGTTCTGCCCCTGCACCCCCGTAAACTGACCACGGTGTATCATGGCTGCTGAGTCCTGACACCCTGGTCAGTCTACGTGCCTTCATCATCCACAGTTAACTCCAGCTCTCCGGTGTCCTCCTTCCCCCTCCCCTCCCTGCCTGTCAGCTGTGTCAGGGCCCCTCCCCCTCCCCCTCCCGAAATAACTTAGTATTATGAAAGACAGGGGATTGCATAGTAATTACTAAGTGCCCTGTATATGTGCCCTATTACCTGATTTCCTAGCACCGCTTACGTGACTGGCCAGCTCTCTCCTCCTCCAGACTGACGTCGGTGGGGAATTCTTGGCTCCTCTCCCTCTAGCTGTCAGATCAGGAGAGGGGAGAGACGGCCGGTCACATGAGCACGGCTAGGAAATCAGGTATAGAACAGCCTATTTTTATTAAGGCACATATACAGGGCACTTAGTATTATGAAAGAGTGTAACTTCCGCACTGCGCCCCCTTTTTCTCTGAACTCTCAGACAAGCTTTAAATATTCCGAAATTTGAAGGAAGGTAGAGAAGAGAAGACTGCAGATAAACAAGTGCAACGTATGTAGGAGGATTTGTTTAATCTCTGTGTATCACCTGAGGCCAGTCACTTCACTGGATATATCTAAGGGTTTACAACCACTTTAACTGTCCTTAGTTACCAAATACCTCACTCACATATCTAAAAGCAACACCAAATTTCAAATACAAAACAGTCTACAGTAAAAATAAAGCCACAAGCTAGATAAAACAATAGCTTTTAAACAGTAGCCACCTTTTAAATTACCCAGCAGCTTCCACAAAATAAATAATCATATGATTATAGGAAATAATTCTGCATTCAGCTCGGGACTTACCACTTCCAGCGTCTCAGCAGAATTATCATCAAAATACACAACATAGATCCAAGATCCATACAAGCAACAGAGTTAGGAACCTGGAACTAAACAAATACGGGAGTCAAATCACAAAAGCAAAATCCATGTTGTATTTAAAAGCTGAAGTTTTATTTTATTTTTTTGTTACATCTGCGTTCGCATAACTTAGGTGTAATGTCCCGCGTACTGCAGGCTGATGGTTCTTGTAGACGTCATCTTTCCAGTGATGCCCGGACCTCATTGCAGCGCTGAACTGTGGGAGTTATTTGCTTTAGGTCTAACACAGATGTACATTAAAGAAGGTCCTGACTGGTGCCTGTCGCTTTCAGTCCTCTCCTCCACTGACAAAAGTCCTTGCATTGCTTTCACAGGCAGTAACACATTCTGTGAATGGGGGAGGTGATGTTCTTATTCACCTGCACCCATTCCTCTGCAACTGGGAGAACTCTCCAACCTTCCTAGAGGTGAAGATCCAGCAACACCTAAGTGATTTCCAATGGACTCCAGGTCAGGGAGCTGACTCACTGTGGATCTCCTGGTGAAGAAACAACCATCTGTTCTGTGGGATTAGACTTGAGCACCAGGTATAGGGAACACCCTAGAAAAAAGTCCCCCCAAAGCAGGGGAAGAGAGAGACCACCCCAAAGAGACCGATAGGTCACCCCATTTTCATCCGATCTCCCCATAGAGGAGAGCGGGATCTGACAGCTTCGTCTCTGCAAAGTAAGCAGAGACGGAGCTCTCATCCGCCTGCTCAGCGGGGAACGGCGATCGATCCCCACTGAGTAAAACTGAGTCCGCCAGGCGGAAATCCCGTGTGAAAGGACCCTAAGTCAAATATTAGGTGAAGCAGAAAGGTCTTTACAGCTAAAGGACCTCTGAAAGACCCAAGGCCTGGAACAGTAGGCTGATCCTCCGAATGCAGGATAATATAAAACAACCCCCTGACCTGGGTCAATGGCATGGGACTGTGATGGCTCAAAAGAAGTCTCTTCAGTGACTGACTGTTTTAACACTTAATCTAAGTCAGAGATGGTAACAGGACCAGGGCATGTTTATAGTCTCGTTTGCAGAATATTCTGGTAGCTTTGCACAAACACTTAGGGAGTCCAGAGTGGACATAGAGGGGTGCTGCGGGCTCATCTGACAGAGCGGAAGAAAAAATCCAATGAGGACTAGGCTCTAACAAGTATAGCGCTATAAGAGTTGCAGGTTCCAGATTACAGGGGTTAGCTCCTTCTAGGGATACAGAGTAAACACTGCTGGAATCACTACAGAAATATGGACTGAGGATACTTGTAGAAGCGAGACTGTCCTCTCTGTGTCTTGGTGAAGACATGCTGCTTTCACATAGCAATAACTACAACTAGGCCCAATATAAGGCAAGGACTCAGGTACTTACAAGGTTCCCAGCTAGGGCTGATGAGGGTATTTGGTTGCTGGAGGTAAGCGGGTCTCTGTAAGCAGGCAGTGGAAATTGACTTCACATGATGCTTCAGGGAAATGAGCAACAGTGGATTGGTGCTTTCTCCGGACTGCATGACAGAAAAGAGTGCATCGCTCCACCCAGCAGATGATCCCTCCGCCTTAACCCTTACCCTGGAAAAACTGGCAGTGGCGGGAACAAAGGCATCCAACAGTGCAAACAGTGAGCTAGCTACTGGTTCTATACCCCAAACAGTGTTACACACAAAACGAGCCCTCAGAGACAAGGTTACATGTAGGGCTTTACCACAGCTCTGAGGACTAAAAAATGCTCCAAAGGTAACCAACATAGTAAACTCTGGTCGAGAGGATGCCACAACGCAGAGCCTTTTGATAGGTTACGTTTTGAGCAGCACTGTAGAGCAGAATCTTGATTAGTCAAAGGAAATAAATCCACAAAGAAAACAAGTCTGGTAAAGAACAGTTACATTGAGAAAAAGGCCTCCAAACTCCTGGGAAACTAAAAAAACAGACATGCTGGGTAAAGGACAGATTATACAGGGGCTGGCCTAGAAGTTTTCTGTTTACCATTGTTTAAACATCCTGTAAGCGGCAGCATAACTGGAATGTGTCTGAATTAATGCATCCCCCCAATGAACGATAAAAGAATAAAAGCTATTGACCACTTACCAGATGTTCTGCACCGTCCAAAATATCCCGGAAAAGCTGCTGCCTCACTTTTGTATCTGTCAGGTGCATTACATCCTCCTGCAGAAGCACATCACACACAGAAAAAAAAAAATTCTGTTTAGGACAAAAAGTTAAAGAAAATGTAAACCTAGCATTTCATATTCCTGATATGTACCATGTACGAAAATGTATCCTGTTCTTTTGGTATTGCTTCCGGAGGTCAAGTGGTTAATGATGTATGCTTATTAACATGCATTAGATTTCTTTTTTATTAAGGTTTGATTGTGGACTCTACATAACAAGAAGCAGAGGAAATGTGGGTGTGGCCTGCCACTATTATTAGTATTAAATATTGGAACTGTGGGCAGGGCCTGCCACTATTGGCAATGTGGGTGGGGCCTGCCACTATTGGAAATGTGGCCGAGGCTTAGAAATGTAGGTGGGTCTGTGACAAACCCCCTTACTCAAGAACAGTATGTCCTCAACAGAAGCTTCCCTTGCCTGGTACCAGCACAATCCAAGATCCATTAGCCCACCCAGTTACATCAGTGTAGGATGATGGTAAGAAGAATAAGACTGTTTATTCAAACACAGGCACAAAGAGATATACACTCAGGGGACAATCCCCCCTTGTTTGCATAAGGACACGGGGTGGGGTAAACTACATTCAGTAACATGACACACAGGTATCTTCAACTTTCCAACAGTAGACAGTCTTTAGGAAGGGTTGCTGGATAAATCCCCCCTCCCATCTAGTAGCTAATCCACATACACATATACATCCCTTAAAAGGTTGATCCCAAGGCAGAAAAACAATAGAACAATTGGATACAGGCACTTAATAACAAACTCCACCCCACCCCACCTCAAACTATCTAGCAATGGTCTATGAGATAAACTCCTACAAGCAGCCTGTAAAGGTCAAACCAATTTATCTTCCTATATTTCCTGAGGGATATTGTTCATAAATATTACTGTCCGTGATACTAGAAGCTTATAATGTAACCCTTTATTTAGCTTAGTTCTACTCATCCTGGTCCTGGGGATGATGAGAGGTGTCGACGACCCGTGGCTTGGAGACATTGTTCCCCTAGGGGTTCTGAGTCGGGTGGTTCGACGCCTCTCTTCTCCTCCCTGCATCAGAATAAACTATGTTAACCTTTACATGCATGATGCCTATGCACTAGTACGAAGCTTATACTATTGTTTGAACACTGTATCATCCACTTTTGGATAATGTTCTACCTTGTTGTGGTTATTTTCTTATTTTACATTCTGTTAATGTGATTTTCTGTTTTTCATCTGTATTTGAAATTCAATAAAAAATTATTGATTGAAAAAAATATATATATTACTGTTCTAAGTGAAAAAGTCCCTTCATTCTTTTAACACAAACCACACATGTAGAACCCAGGATAACCGGGTTAACACGAAATGTACAACACGAGTCCAGTGTGGTTGTACAGCGAGTCTGGTAAGTGCAGACCCGACTGGGGTTCTCGCTTACCCTATGCCTCTAATAGACACAGCGGGACATACACATAGAAGGGGCCAGGAGAACTGGACAAGGAGTTTCCCGACCTCTCTAAGATAATCTGGGTTCCACAAGCCCCCTGCCCAAAGTTACTCCCGTCACACTGTCTTTTACTGTTGGAAATGTGGGCGGTGTCTTTCACTGTTGGAAATGTGGGCGGTGTCTTTCACTGTTGGAAATGTGGGCGGTGTCTTTCACTGTTGGAAATGTGGGCGGTATCTTTCACTGTTGGAAATGTAGGCAACGCCTGTGACTGTGGGGTGGACCAAACCTGTCACTGTGGGATTAAAACCTTTCACTTACACAAAACAGGAGAGACACCCGTTGTTTAGATAGCAGAGGGGGGGCGCAGTTTAATTTTTTTGGGGCGGATTGTTGATAAATATAAAGGACTTACAAAGTGGGTGGAAATAACGAGCAGTATGCGCCAGGCAGACAGCAGCATGTGGTATTCAGTCAGTGAACTGCAGCTGCCCTCCATCTCTGCTACACGAAGCACCAGTGAATGCACATAATTGGACCAGTAGGTGAAGCGGCCCTCCTTGGAAAACTTCGCCAGAATGCTCTTCAGAGAGTTGTCCAATGATCCCCTGGACAGAAAACAGAAAAGGGGAAAAGTCTGAGTAGTGCAGCTCAGATATAATGTAGATTGCCTAAAAAGCCACTAGGAATCATTTGGCGAAACAGACATTACAATTCTCTGCTGTCCATTTGCTTCACAAGGACAGAACTAATTTGCCCAAAAGGAAACCTGTGTTTTTCCCCATGCCCGGAATTGGGAGCTCATGGCATGGCCATTCTGTCATCTGCATTCACTTTACCAAATAATTGTGTTTTTTTTAGAGAGAATACAATTTTGTCTACCAGCATTAAAGCTGAACTCAATCTAGAACTGAATGAAATGATCAGTCCCAGCATAGATCATATCTCTGCACTATGTTGCTCTGTTATTTGCAGATTCCTTGATATTCTGGGTTTAGTTGTGTTCCACAGCCACTTCCTGCAGTAGCTAGTCTATAACACTTCCCTTTGTAGTCTTTTAGACCCTGCAAATGATATACCGTATATACACGAGTATAAGCCGACCCTAATATAAGCCAAGGCACCTAATTTTACCACAAAAAACTGGGAAAACTTATTGACTCGAGTATAAGCCTAGGGTGGGAAATGCAGCAGCTACTTGATACCAACTGGACCACCACGAGACCCAAAACAGGGGCAGCGGGCATGGTGCAGGAGCTGCAGGCATGGTACAGGAGATGTAGGGCTGTGGGAATGGTACAGGAGATCGTACGGGCATGGCACAGGAGATGGTTCAGGCATGGCACAGGAGATGGTACAGGCATGGCACAGGAGATGGTACAGGCATGGCACAGGAGATGGTACAGGCATGGCACAGGAGATGGTACAGGCATGGCACAGGAAATGCAGTGCTGCAGACATGGTACAGGAGAATCTCCTGTACCATGCCCGCAGCACTGCCTCTCCTGAGGAGAAGCAGGGGCTGCGAAGGAGTCGCACTTACCTTTCTGCCTTACATTTAAAAATGGCGCCAACACGTCACTGCGCATGCGCTGTCTGCCTGGGAATAGCCAAACGTGTACGGGCTTTCCCGAGTGGCAGCGGCACATGCGCACTGATCGGGGAAAAGCTAAGACCGTGACTCGAGTAGAAGCCGAGGGGGGCTTTTTCAGCATGAAAAAACATGCTGAAAAACTCGGCCTATAATTGAGTATATACATCCCAAGTCCAGCCTCACAGATCACAGCATTAATAAAGAAGGAAACCCCTTCATACAAGGGCTGTTCTGAAAGCTAGCTGTGCTGCTGCTGGGCAGGATTGAATGAATCAAAATTAGAATTTAATCCTGCCTAGTTAAATATGATCACCTCAGATCCCGCCCTCCCAGAGCCCTGTCCTCTGTGAAGTGATTAATTTACATTTGAAGGAAATACCTTCATAATAATCTCCCATTGCCCTTCCCCTGTAGTCTTGCAGTAAGCCATTATTATTTGCCATGCTGCAAGACAGGAATGACGCAAGAGGAGGTATGACACATTTACACCTTTCAACACCCACATGAAGGCCCAGAAACACCAACAGTAACCCTAGGACCCACCCACTTCCACTCCCAGAACTGGTACAAGTGACCCCCATAGCCGACCCTGAAACTACAGAGGCTCAAAAGATCATGGGACATGAAGTATGAGTACTGGAAAAGGAAGGGCACAGTCCGAGAACTTTTTAATTCAGCCAGGAGGAGAAGTGACATCACAGACACAGAAACTTGCTGTATCCAGCTAAAGGAGGTAAGTTATACTGACAGCGGGGTTGTAATTAATTTACATGCACAATGCATCTGTTGTTTTATGGAGAAAAAGCTGGAGTTCTTCTTTAATTGGGAAACACTGCATATGTAATTTAGGAGGCTGGGCACTACGTGAAGCACAAAATTGTAAAGGTTTTTTCAGTGGACTTAAAAAAAGAGTAGAGAATTCAAAAAGATAAGGAGAATCTTACATGCTTAAAGGAGAAGTATGGCCAAAGCTTTTGTTGGACATACTTCTACTGGGGATTACAGGAGTGCATTCCTGTGTCCCATTATTCAGCTGACAGTGGGAAAATGCCTGCTGTTAGCTGACATCACAGAGACCTTACAGCTTGAGGTCTATTCTTCATTAGGAAAAACGCACACAAACGCTTAAACGAGGCTATTTAGGAAAGAAAACCTTCCACTAGTGTGAAGATCTGATGTGAGACTGCTGGTGGAGGATTCCGTCACCGATACACACAAATGACTATAACAGCATTACTCCTAATTCCTGTTCTATCACAGCATAGGTAACCCTTTACACAGTCCTCGGCTCTCCTGAAGAATGTAAATACATTGGCAGGCTCTTCAAAAGGTTTAAAGTGAGTTCAGATGTTTTTTCTTAGATTTGGGTAGAGCAGAGAAGGGGTATAAATACTCTCAAGTATCCACTGTTGCCTGATTGATGGTGAAGAACCCCCCCCCCATTTTCTGTACAGGAGGGAAAAAAAAAAAAAAAAAAAAACACTGAAAACAATAAGAAACCTCCACAAATTTAAAGGAAATTCCACATTGACAATCATCCTTGGGAGATCTCCACCTCATTTACTTTCCTGGAGAAAACTATCACTTGGACAGGAAGCAAAGATAATCTCCACAGAAGGGAAGTCCTGGCTCTGCACTTGGAATTTTGAATTAAGTGAAAGTTCTACAAAAAAGGTAAATTCCTAAGTGCGCATTTCTAAGTTATAACATCACATGTAAAACAGTATGTGGATGTAGGTAGCATCACACACAAATACCTGACTACGTAGTAAATCTCCAGGCACAGGATTCTCATGATGAAAGCACAGGTTTCTAAGACACTCAGCTGTAAAGGAATGAAAAGTCATTAGACATGGACCAAGATCATTCCTAAATAGAGAAAGGACAGACTGAATAAACTTACGTCTGAGGAATCTGAAGGGGAAACAAGTGTTCCAAAGAGCGGGCCTGTCAAGTTCTCCCAAAAATGTGGCCTACGGAGATAGGAAATTCGTTCAGTAACATATGGCTCAAGAACTCTCAATTTGGTGGACATATCTATAGTACTCACTTTGTTCTTAGTACAGACATGGCACTATCACGGCGATCTTGCCATAAGGCATGCAGGAAAGCAATGGCTGAACGGTGTAGCTGAGGGGTGCACCAAAACCGGTCTGATTTCTTCAAGTCAATTAGATCCAGAACAACCTGCAGACAACTCCACTGTCCCAAGCTGTATTCCTGAGTGGGGAGTAAAAATTAGAAAGTTAAAAGCCTTGTAGTGGGAGAGGGTCAGGGTCAGGCAGGCTTTTTTTTTAGTAGAGAAAATTTCCCTCACTTACCATGTGGTCACAGGGCCAGGAAGTAAGGCATTTTTCCCCAGTGAAGCTACAATCATATAAACATGACAGAGGTTCTACCCTTTCCATGCTATGTGTCTTAATTGTAAGAGATGGTCCACTTTGAGGAAAGTAGAAGTGCCTATGTCAACCAATCAGATGTTTGCTGTCCTTTACCAACAGTGCAATGCTAGCTGATAAGGAAACACCTCCATTTTGCTCCTACATTTGGAAAGGGAAACCTTGGGTTATGTGATACAATTCGAAGACAACCAGAAAAACCATGTGTACAATCAGATCTTTCAGCCATGGACATTTGCGCATGGTAATTTGAGGGCATATATAATTTAACCGCCTCACTTAGGAGTATGGCGGCAGAGCGGCTCTCCTGTGCTAGAATACCAATTCTAGCTACACTGATCTGGTAACATTGTGACTGGTGTGGTGGTGATCAGACACACTGTGACTGGCTGCACTGTTACGGCTCTTTCACACGTGAGGTTGGGCGGTGCTAAAACCTTGTGGTTGAGCTGCAGTTTTACTGACCCTCAACTGTTAGCCGCTGCAGTGGCTGGGGATGTACACAGGCCACGGCTGCAAGGTTTTGCTCTTCAGATGTGGCAGGAATTATACTCCCTGTACACCTGCCGATTGCAACCTATTTAATTTAAGTCAATGGGGGTGCTTGTGCAAGGTCCAAGGGGGTTAAAGTAGGCAGTGAAAAGGTGATACCCTGCCCCCTCACTGCCTGTAAAATGCTCTCTGAAGAGCAATCTAAACATGGATCTTTCTGAAGTGAGCATTGCACATGAGAGCGAGTTCTTATGGTAACATTCATGCAGCCATTGCTTACTAGTGTGATTGGTCATGGGGCCCATCAGCTCAATGGGGGGCCCAGGCAGCTTTAGAGTCCAGTTCTACCAATTAAGAAAATAGGGCTTACTAAACTACACCCGCCCTCCTACTTGATTAGGGGGGTGTATAATTACATTTTACTGGGCCCCATCAGGTCAACAGAGGGGCCCAGGAGGTGAGAGCACAGGAGGGACTTCTTCTCTCAGGGCGCAGGTACATCATTTTGCACTGCCCAATTGTAGTTCCAGCTGGCTGCCTCCGTTCCCGCAGCCAGGTGCCGAGACTGATGAGAGGCCACTGACGGCGAGCAGCAAATCTAATCCCTGTGGAGGAAGGTAGTGTGGCTGCACTGTGAGTGACAATATGATCGGGTATAGTACACAGAATCCTCACTGTGCTTATGATAATCAGAATATTACACAGCACAGCAGGGGCTGTATGGCTCTGTCACAGTGTCACATGGCTGTTGGGTGCTGACTTTGTTATGGCTCTATTGTGTTACAACAGAGAGATGCTACTTTACACTTGTGATTATGGGGGCAATAAAAATGTGCAGCTGAGTGTTTTTTACCGCCCCCAGCCATTTCCCTTTAACCTACACCCCAGTGACCCTATGTGGGGAGGCAAAAAGCTGGGCTTTAATCCCCACACGCCACACATATGCGTAGTTACGCGGGCAATGCATTTTGCTTTGAGACGGGGTAAGGGGAGGGGCCAGGGTTAGGTTGTACAGGGCCCCATGATTTCTAACAGCAGCCCGTGACCAATCACAATAGTAAACAATTGCTGTTTGAATGACAGCCTTTGTTTACTACTGCTGACTGTGATCGCTGTAATTGGTCATAGCGATCACATGGTACAGAGTCAATGACAGCGGCCCTGTACCCTGATCTGTGATCTACTGTGCCTGGGGGATACCGCAATCACAGACCGTGACACTAGGAGCGTGAGCGGGTTCTCCCAGAATGTATATGTGCAGTGGTCAGGCAGAAATCGGGTAAAGGTGGCATGTACCTCGTTGCACTTAACATAGTAAGCCACCACAATTTTGAAAGTGACTGAATTTCTGGAGTTCAGATTTAAAGTTAAAAAAACTCCAGTGAGTGATCTAATAGAGTAAGGGATTGGGCATGTTAAAGCGATTGGATATATGCCCCTGTATTTGTGTGAATGCCAATGCTTCTGGGCATCTCACAAATACGCAGTCTGAACTGTAAGTACAATCATCAACAGCATGTGTTAGAAATGCCAGTAATCTCTGCAATGTAGCAGCCTGTTACCTACCAATGTAGGAGCCTGAAAATACAAATTTAAGCCAAATAATACCCACAAGGGAAGCGATTAAAATTACAAAAACCAGTAGACCGCATTCATTGTAGAAATAGGTTTGGACACCCCCTAAAACATAACATCTTTGGAAAAGAAAGAATCCTAAAGTGCTTTGTTTTCCGTCAGATGAAGATTTATTCCATGGCATAGGCCACACAGTCTGCCAATGCAGTGCACAACTGACATCAGCAGTCTTAAAAAGGGCAGACTATTCAGTCTCGGTATGAGGAATGACGAGACTGGGATGTCTTGCGGACATCATTACTTCCATTTATAAAGACCATGTGACCTACGCCAAGAAATTGCTCCAGTAAATGCAACCTAAGCACTATACAACTCATTCCCATTGCGATCTTGGAAATGTACCAAGTCCATTAAATTTACCTTAAAGCGGAACTTAAAGTATAATTTAGTTTTGGATAGAGTGAAGAGGGATTAGAACACTTGCCAGTTTTTATTGCTGTCTGTGTCCCCATTAGGGAGATTTCCCCTCTCTATCTGTCCTGTTACCATTATCACTGAAGTGAAGGTAAAAGAAAATCACAAGTTTTGGGTTGTCCCCAGAAAAGTAATAGAGGGGAAAATTTTTCAATAGGGACACTAGTTTTGGTAACCTGGGGGTCCCCAAGGAATTCCTTTAATTTGCAGAGATTTCCCCTAAATTCCTGTTTGGCTACAGGACAGGAGGTAAAGGGAAATCTCCACAATGGGACACAGATGGTGAAAAAAAAAAATCGGATAGGGGTTATAACCGACTATTCAAAATGAAAAAAAAAAAGTTATGCGTATAGTTCTACCTTAATTTAAAAGTAAAAGTTCTTCTTATCCTCCTTTCCTCTCCTCTACCATTATTGGAACATGTCCCAAGAGACTGCGGGACCATTCTGAGACTGCAGCACATCTCGTGCATGCACAGTGGGGAGCTGGCTGTGAAAAAGCAGAAAATCCCAACCAGCGTCCCACAATCAAGATGATGTCACCGGGGACCCAGAGACTAGTGAAGAACTGGCCCAGGTGAAGACAGTGCTGGATCCCTGGGCTGGTAAAGTGTCAGTTTACTAAAATTTAGCGGCCACAGTATTTGCTTACTAATTAAAATAAAAAAATTACTATAGTTCCTCTTTAACCTAAACTACATAACCCATTGCGTTTCTGGGTGGAAAAACAACTTCTCTCTTTTTAAACTAAAATAGTCCTGAACCAGTGGAAATACTTGGTCAAAATTTTCCCAGGCTGACATTTAGGGTTGCTTAAAACAAAACAGGAAAAACAGCATTTGTACAATGCCAGTATGAAAATTCAAACCACTCAGCAGGGATCCCTTGAGTTCAAATGCCAAAATGCATGTCTGACTGGACTCCTTACCTGTAATGCTCAAACACATTAGGGAAGCCTAATGTGACCATGCTTTATGACAAGAAGGCCAAATGAATCACTCACTTTTGTTCCATCACTCTTGTTCTTCACATCAAGGTTTAGGAAGAGTTCTATAAGGCCTGGCTGGGTCTCCACAGCCACAGTAAGAAATTCCAGAGTCATAACCTTTATCTGCATGTCCTCAATGCTGCACTCCAAGCGGTTCAAAAAAGCATCACGGATAGCAGCTGCATCACTTCCCAGGCAGGCATACACGGACATCGGGGCCACCTGTGTGACAATTCATAGGAATTAAGACATTTTATAACTGGTGTGCAATACGTGTATAAAACTAGATGTGTTTAGTCAGACTTAAAACTCCAAATATGTCAGCAAGCAAGTGGGCATCTGCCATATTTCACAAACTGCAAAAAACAAACCTGTTTTCTGACTTATGCAATTGGCTATTTAAAGTGGTAGTATACCGCTTTTTGTGAATTTTAACTACAGGTAAGCCTATAATAAGGCTTACCTGAAGGTACAATTAATATCTCCTAAACCTGCACGGTTTAGGAGATATTAGCCCTGCATGCAGCCGCTGACGCGCACGGCGCATGCGCTCTGAAGGTCCGGGAGACCTTCAGAGTTCCTTGCCGGGAAGTGCTGGAAAATGAATACCGCGCGCATGCGCGGGAGTGACGTCATCGCGGCTCTGGCCACTCACAGCGCCGGAGCCGCCGAACCCGGAAGAGACGCCAAGGGATCATGTCAGCTCCCACAGCAGTGTCCGGGGGTCCATGTCAGGGCTTCGTTCCAAGGTAAGTATTTCATAATGAGCTAGTATGCAATGCATACTGGCTCATTATGCCTTTGTCTTGCAGGGTTTTTTTTTTTTTTTTTTTTTTTTAAGTATACTACCGCTTTAAAGCCCAACTTTGGGCAAAAACTGGATTTTTGACTTACCGTAAAATCCTTTTCTCTGAAGGTCATTGACAGAAGCAGCTCCATATTCTTCTTAACCATTAGGCAGGCAGCATAACCCCCATGGTTAAGAAGAATATGAAGCTGCGTCTGTCAATGAACGATAGAGAAAACTGAATCTTTGACTCCTTTTGAATCCTTTTCTCCTTTTCTCTGAAGTTCATAGACAGTCACAGCTCCATATTCTTCTTAACCATCGGGTTATGCTGCCTGCCTAATGGTTAAGAATAATATGGAGCTGCGTCAATGAACGATAGAAACATTTATTTTTTTCTTCCTTTTTTTTTTTTTTTTTTAATGGTTCCTTCAGCAGCAGCCTGAAATAAAAAGGCAGCACAGGCTAAAATATTCTAATCTACAGTATTCTTTTCACCACAAGGTGTCTGTGGTCTCAATGACACACTGAGCATTATTAATTCTGAAAGACTGAGGACATATTGTGAATGCTTGGGTGTCATGAGCTTGCCCACTACATGCGCAGCTTTTAGCATAATTAACCAACAGAAGAAGAAATAGACCAAGCAAGTCATGTGTCTAGACTGAATCAATCTGAAAAAATGTAATTAAAATTACCTGCAGAGGGGCCTCCCAGGGAAAAGGGTGCTACTTGGCGCACTAAGCCTGGAGTTGGGCTTTTAAATAGGAGATCTGCAAAGGGCAGCCTTGAAATTTGTCTCTTCCTTTAAAAAGTCCTTTTTGAGTATACCAGAATATGCACTGAAATTGGGTACTGAATTCTTTAGACCAGAGATCTTTAAACTACGGCCCTCCAGCTGTTGCGGAACTACACGTCCCATAAAGGCATTGTAAAACTCTGACATTCACAGACATGACTAAGCATGAAGGGAATTGTAGCTCCTGAACAACTGGGAGGGCCATAGTTTGGAGACCCATGCTTTAGACCAGGGGTCTTCAAACTATGGCCCTCCAGTTGTTCAGGAACTACAATTCCCATCATGCCTAGTCATGTCTGTGAACGTCAAAGTTTTACAATGCCTCATGGGACGTGTAGTTCTGCAACAGCTGGAGGGCCAGAGTTTGAGGATCCCTGCTTTAGACTATAGGTCAGTGGTGGCGAACCTTGGCACCCCATGATGCTCAACTACCCTGCAGAGTGCATAGGCATCATGGGAAATGTAGTTCCAAAACATCTGGGGTGCCAAGGTTCACCAACACTGCTATAGCAGAACTAAAGCATAACCGCAAAGAAAGTGACAGCTGTTAGTTAATATGTTCAATTATTCCCACAGGATTAAACTATAAAATCAATTAAATATATATATAAAAACTAAGCATACACTCAAATAAAAAAATTCTATCAATCCAAGCCAATTATAACACAAAAATACTAATAAAACAGTCTCTTACCGTAGCCAGACGTTTCAAAAGCTGGATAGCCAGCCGTGGTAGAGACGGATCATATTTATGGTAGATGTATTTGGCCAGGACAGCAATAAGATTGTTCCCGTGAGCTCCTGGCGGGGGGAATGACAACATGAAGATATGATTGAGAAAGGCACAACGATACCACAAACACGTCATGAATAATTGTATATCCTACCAAGCCCACATACCATGTTGAGTGAGCGCCTGTTCCAGAGGGGACACACTGCTAGAGGACGGCTTCAGTCTAATGACATTGTTCGTGATGGAAAAGGCCAGTTTAACAGTCTGCATTAACATCTGGCCTTGTCCTTCCGTTCCACTGCTAAAATGGAAAATTTATGCAGAAAATAAAATTAAGTAAAGCATCAAGAGTTATGACATCGTTGTTACAATAAATAAAGGCTTTATCCAACACTGACATTTCAGTTTTAGTGGATCCTGGTGGGTGGAATGAAATGATGGGTTCTTTTCCCTCTCAAATAAGTCATAAAGCTTTCCTGCAGTATATGGTTTTCTCCCCCTTCCACACACAACTGATGTATAAAAGATCATTTGGAACACAAATTATATTAGTATTTGAAAACTCTACTTCCAACATCATTTTGGGATAGAATGGCGTTGGCATATTTTGACAAGGGTCGTCATTTATAAAGCTTTGGACATCTTAGCCAATCACAGTGATGCTTACCTGCCAGACTGAGATGCCATGACCAGGTTGATTGTATCAACTCCAATTCCCATAATATTAATAATGGCTTGTCCTGCCTCAGTGTTAGTTAGTGTGTAGATGCACAGGGTCTGCAGGCTGGGGCTGCTGTGGACAATATTTATACTGTATTATTATTCAGTACACGGATATAATCAGTCTGCATTATCATAACACATACAATGTAAAGATATAATCAGGCTGCATTCCCATAACACATACAATGCAAAAAAGGAAAGAGTTGGGCAATAAGCCAAGTGCATCACCTGCTGCGTTGATCTGTGTCGGGGGAAATGTTAAGGATGGCATGAATCAGATTCAGCATCAGATAACCTGAAACAGACAGAAGTCTTAGAAAGAAAAAAAAACAGTTCCCTGACTGCCATGCTGATCTATTAGTTTTAATATTTTTTGCGACATCAACTTAGAACAAGTATGCTAATCAGATGCTCGAACGTCACTCTGACTTTCAAACCTGCATGTTTCATCCGGGTCAGTGACTTAAACTACTGAAATCAACAAAAAACGTCTAGTGCAAATGAGTGATATTTGGGATAATTGTTGCACTTGACAAAAAATTAATAAATACAATATACATAAAAAGAGAGGATAGCAGCTGCCACAATGCTGTCAATCCACAACACATCAAATGATACAAAGAAAGGAGGTACAGCGCTAAAGAATAGTTAATTAAAAACCAAAGTTCATAATGAAGGAACCATGTAAGGTAGGTAGAAGTAGAATCTGTGGAACAGCCTTCACCAGCACCCAATCACACAGCCGCTTACTCATTTTTATGAAAAGTGAGTGGTGGGAAGAAGAAATTGGATGGTATCATTAATCCAGAGGACCGAGTTTGTTTCTCAGCATATGTCCCTTCTTTTTCTTCTGACCCCAAGGACAAAGACAACTCATTCTCAGTTGATCCATTCAAAGTGGAATATTGAATATCTCTCCGGGATCTTCACTGAGCCTTTTGTGACAGAGGATTATATTCATCATGCCTATATAGATCTCTGTAATGGGGGTCTATACCCTCTGGTAAGCGGCTGTGTGATTGGGTGCTGGTGAAGGCTTTTCCACAGATTTTCAAATCGACTTCCACCTACCTTACATGGTTCTTTCATTATAGACTTTGGTTTTCAAATACCTATTCTATAGCGCTGAACCCCCTTTCTTTGTAGCATATGAGTGATAGCCTGGTATAGTTGTAGGAGATAAACGCCATGTCACTGGAATGTTAGGTTAGGCCTTGCCGCCCTCTAGGACTGGGGATATCCTGAAACCACTACAAAAGAAACAAAAAAGAGGGTGCACTAGCCTCGTGCGTTATCCCACCAAATGTTATTATATTTTAAACCCAACATAAATTATACTCACAAACATGTGAATTAAAATCTCCCATTGAGTGACTCATCTTTAGCACTTTGGTCCTTTACTCAGCACACTCCAAAAGGACAGGGGGATCTCACCGGGGTCCTAAACTGCTAAGGGCGTTTAGAAGGCAATCTCTTGCCTCTTCATTTGATGAAGGGGTTGCCTTCCATAGACGTTGGGCGGTTAGAACTCCGGTGAGGTCCCCTTGTGCTTTGGAATGTGCCAAGTCAAAGTCCACAGGGCTACAGATGAGTAGCACATTAAGCGATTTAAATTCACATGTTTGTGAGTTTAATCCATTTTGGTTTTGAACTAGTACTCAAGGAGCAGATCAGCAATAGTAGCACCTGTATTTCCTTAACTACTTAAAAACCAGACGCCGCAGATACACTGCGGCAGGCTGGTTCTCCTGTGCAAACCACCGTACCTGAACGGCGGCTCGCAGGAGCCAGGTCTCAGGCGTGTGCACCCGCTCTCTAGCCCTGCAGCTAAGCAACAGGTCCGGCAGCTGCGGCGGCAGCCAGAACCCGGCGATTGCTGCAGGGACTGACAGAAGGTGGTGTGATGTTGTAAACACGGCACACCACTCATCTGTCACTGATTTAAACAAGGCTCCTATGTTCCTGGTATTTCGGAAAACACAGGAGCCCCGTTTCCCTCCACCAAGTCTGGCCCCCACACAGTTAGAATCACCGCCTAGGTACCTTTTTAAGCCTTTGATCGCCCCTGGTGTTAACCCCTTCCCTGCCAGTGTCATTATTACAATAACAGTGCATATTTTTAGCACTGATTACTGTAGTAAGGTCACCCCCAAAAGTTTCAAAAATGTCAGTTAGGTGTCCAATCCGTCCGCCACAATGTTGCAGTCCCGCTAAAAATCGCAGATCGCCGCCATTACTAGTAAAGAACAAAAGAAAAGAAAAAATTAGATAAAAATTCCCCCTAGTTTGTAGACGTAATAACTTTTGCGCAAACCAATCAAAATACACTTGTTGGGATTTGTTTTTTTAACCAACAATATGTGGCAATATACAAATTGGCCAAAAATTATGAAAAAAAATGATTTTTACATTTTTTTTTATTAGGAATGTTATAAAGCAGAAGGTGAAATACTGCTTTTTTGTTTTTAAAAATTGTCTTTTTTTTTTTTTTATAGCGCATAATCAAAAAAACGCAGAGGTGATAAAATACCACCAAAAAAAAAACCCTGTTTGTGTGGGGAAAAAAAGGACGTCAATTTTATTTGGGTACAGTGTCGCACAACCGCGCAGTTGTCAAAGTAATGCAGTGCCAAATCGCAAAAAATGACCTGGTCATTAAGGGGGCAAATGCTTCCGGTCCAGAAGTGGTTAATAAGGGTTTTCTTGAAGGATCATTGTCAGAAAGAGGGGTACAGCAGCTTCTTATACCAGTGTCCATTCTCCTAACAGGCAGGGATTATAGCCAATAGGTCTCGTGAATCCCCAGTGAATAACAGAAATTTGAATTGTTGGTATTAGCATCAATATTGTTCATTTTCTATAATTAGTCTTACTTAGAATTACAAAAACGAGTCATACCAAGATTTTCTCTGACTCCATTAGAGTTATAACGCCATCTATGGTAATTAGGAAGCATCTCACGCAACACAAACATAATGCAAGGCACTAGGCCTTGGCTTTGGGTACTGCCCAGCTGACCCTGGAAAGATAGAGAAAAGCATTATCATATATAAAGCCTGGGAACCCGGCACAAAAGCAAAACCTGTTGTGAGACTTTAAAGAGAGATTCATACCTTCACTAAGGTGGTGATGAGGCGAAGGAATGAAATAGTGACATTGTATTCACCCAGTGTCTGCTCAATTCCAAGTAGAGTCCCAAAGCCACCAGCACTCATACCTTCAGTGCTATCCACAAGGGTGGGAGGAAGCAAAAGACATGTTTTTGAGCAAGATCATGCGTATCATTTTTATGAATTAAGAATGAGGGGAAAAAAGGAAAAATAGGCTGACAGAACAGAACCTGACAATTTATAAAGCAGAAAGTTGGAGTTCATCTGGACTTTTCCCATATGGCTAAAGAGGTTTCACAGTTTTTCCAAGTTGAATATGACTATACCTATACCACAACATGGATAAATCAGAACCTTCTATATATATATATATATATATATATATATATCCCATAGACATAGTGGCAATCATTTTGGACGGTATATCTGAAAACAGAGGTGGGGTACGTTTCCGATACTCATTGGAGCTGAAGAAGCAGGTTAAATAAGCTGCACGTCTTCAACAGAGCAAGTGGGGAAGGTCTTCTGTACTTCAGTGTTCAGTTCATTGGGGACATAATCTTACCTCTGTTCTGGCTGTTGCCCATTTTGTTGACGTTTCCCATTTTGTAATTGCTAGCTACTCCTGAGCCCTCATTTCCCGTGCAACGTGTTAAAACACACAGAAAGAGGGGCGTACCTATCTGCATTTTTCCATCTACCTAGGGGAAGGGCTTATCCAGCAAAAGGCATGCTGGGTCCCATAAATACATTTGGAGAAAAGCCTCATTTCTGATCTTAACACACTCCTGCAAAAAGAATTCTCATTAAAGGAGGAGTATAGCTTTTTGGCTGTACTTCATTGGATCACAGGAGTGCAGTTCGTTCTGCACTCCTGTGACCAGTTTTCAGTAGTCAGCTAAAGTCCACTGTCGGCTCACGTCACAGACGGCTCAGTCCAGGCTCAAAAAAAAAAAAAAAATCCCAACCATATGGTCAGGATCGACACCTGGCTCAGCCTTTCAGCAATACGCTAGGAACCTGAGCCAGCTGCTCCTCCCCCCCTCCACAGACCAGCACTCCAGTGAGCGCTGGAGGGACAGGGGAGAGAGCCGTTGACTGACAGTCCTGGCTCCTTGCTCAGAGCGGAGGGGAGAACTGAGCGATCAGCTGTGTGTAATCGCTCAGTTCTCACTGGAGAGCTGCCGGGGAACAGATGCAGCATCAAAACAATGCAGCATCCACCTAGGTAAATATGAATGTTTATTTTTTTACAAAAAGCCATACTTCTCTTTTAAACATCAGGCCCTTTATTATAAGGTGGAAGTCACTTTATTAGTAGTGAATGTAGGCCATAGGGCTGGATCTTCCAATGGGAGATTATGCTTTATCATATAAAAAATGTAACGTTAAACATGTTGCACGTAATAACCATTTAGATGTAGAAGGGTCAGAGATGTGGTTTTTGTTCTACACCAGCCATATGCAAACTGTGGCCCTCCAGCTGTTGCAAAACTACAAGTCCCATCATGCCTATGCCTCTGGATGTCATGCTTGTAGCTGTCAGAGTCTTGCTCTGCCTCATGGGACTTGTAGTTCTTCAACATCTGGAGGGCCACAGTTTGCATATCCCTTTTCTACACCCTTTATTTTGGCCCTATTTGTTTCATAAAATTTACTACAAGATTGTTAAATAAAGATTATCTGAAAAAATGGGTCAACTATCCCAAAAGTGACATTTTAGTTTAACTGGAGCCTTGAGCTAAATCAGCACATGACTTGTATACTCCTATATACCTTGACATGCCCCAACACCTTCACTTGCATTTTCCATAGCATTAAATAAATTAAATTGAAAGCAAAGGTTATATATAAATATGCTTAAAATTCCTCCTTCTACCTTACCTATGCTGTATAGTGGTGGTAAAACATATCTGTGTATATACCTTATTTCAATCCACTCTGGTCACATGATGCAGAAGCTCTGGCTCCCCTGTGCCCTGGAATGGCTGTTGCAGGGGAGAGGAGGGAGCAGCCATAATGTATGGGCAATGGAAACCAGTGGTGATGTCATGGATCCCAGAAATCAGCTACATTGTCCAGTACTCCTTGACACACAGGAGCTGGAACTTCTGCATCACATGCCTGCACCAGGGTGGATTGAAATAAGGTGATCTATTTTACCATTACTTTACAGCATAGGTAGGAGGAGAGGGGAAGCAGTGGTTTTAAGCAAACCTATATGCAGCCTTTACTTGCAATTTGCCTTTAAGAGGTAAAATGCTATAACAGGTGTGCAGACACAGGAATTTAGGCACAGATATATATGATTAGCTTGCATTTTTTACATGACCAAGATTTATGTACTCACCGTGAAATCCTATTCTTGGAATCCATTCAGGGACAAAGAAAATCTTTAACCTTCAGGTTATAGTACCTCCTATAGGAGGACTGGACACCGGCAAACGAAAAAACTATAGGCCAGCCAAGGAAAGCTCCTCCTACTACCAGCATGCCCCAGTTTTGTAGCAAAGCTGTAGAAGAGCATGATCTTAAAAACACAATGTCCTCCAATACACGCCGAGAATTTTAAAAATGGGTATGAAAATTTTGTCTCACCCATTCTGGGATTCTTTAACTTTTGAGATGTCCAAAAGCAGTCCAAGTGAAGGGTGGAAAAAACAGCAGACAAAGGCTTACAGGCCCAAGAGAAGAACAAAGTTCTAGGGACTGCCTGAAAGACCCCAAGGTGTCCTGAGAGGAGGATGCAATGTCCGCCTGGTAAAACTTAGAGAAAGTGTGAACAGAAGACCAGGTAGGAGCTTTGCAAATCTGGGAGACAGTTGCTTAATGCCAAAAAGCAAAAGAAGCACTCGTAGATATAGCAGAGTGTGCATTAATAGGAAAGGGTGGAACTCAATCCTTGAGAAAGATTGGATGATGGTTTGCCTGAGTAACCTAGAGGTGATGAAAAAAGAAGCCAGTGCCCCCTTACAGGGTCCATACAGGATGACAAGAAGGGAATCAGTACATTTAAAAAAAGAATTGGCCGAGAGACTCTCACATCCCCAACTACATCAAAAAAGTAGGGATGCACCGATCCCATATTCGGATTGGATATCAGCGCCGATATGGCCAATTTTGCTGGATCGGGAGATCGGTAACATTGACCGATCCACTGGCCCGATCCGGTTTTTGGTTAGTAACGGCTCAGCCACCCTTACTTGGTGCAGTAGTAGTATGGGATGGGAGCCGCTACTTCCTGTATAGTCCCCGCTCACAGGCGGAGAGATATCAGATTCACTCCGCCTGTGAATGGAGAAGCCATACACATGAAGCAGCGGCTTTGCTCTGAACTGCAGCCGCATGCTTTCTGTGTAGCTCTGGATCGATTCCGGTATCGGCGATTTCCCAACGCCAGATATTGGTATCGGGTCCAAAAAAGTCGGATCGGTGCATCCCTAAAAAAGAGTGGAGGAAACTTTCTTTAGGTGAACTGTAGCCAGAGGTACAGAAGAAACCTATCCTGGTAGAGGTGAAAAGCAGAAACTACCAAGGGTAAAAAGGAAGTTCCAGCCCTCAACACCATCCTGTCCTATGCAAAACCAAAGAGTTCCTTGCAGAATACGGTTGCCAGGTCACAAACACACCTTACAGAGATGATGGCTACAGGAACACAACTTTGTGGAATAGAGGAATTTCTCTGATGGGTTCAACTGGATGTTTTTAAAGCACACAGAGAACCAGATTTAGACTGCACAAAGTCAGAGAAATGCATGGGGGAGCTAGACATGGGAGACACACTACACCTTGGTCTTAAAGTGAGAGGACACTCTCTGAAACAAAATAAAAGGGTCCTAAATCTGACCAATAAGACTGGTGCGAGCCAGAAGTTGGTCCAGGAAGGTGAGAATTTGTTCCACGGAGAAACACCTAGGACTCCTAGAACGTCCCAAGATTCACACCAAGTGAAGTATGCCTTCCATGGCCAAAGATGAACCTTGCGAGAAGTAGAATGTCTACTTTCAGCATTGTAGCCATATTAGTGCAGGAGCGATGTGCTGACATCATTGCGTTTTTCAATTCCCAGAAGTGTGGGTTTTTTGTGCTTTGCCAGCCGCGAGATTGTTTTTTAAGGCATGTAACTACTATATTGATATAAGTGCATATATAAATTGATTTTATATATTTTTGGGACAAATTATGTAGGCTATATCTGTATGACCCTGTACCTTTGGCCCAGAGAGGATTCCATAAGAACCGTATTGAATGCCCTGAGCTGGGTCCAGGATCTGCAGGCTAAGAAGTCTGCCTGCCAAATGTCTATGTCTGTAATCTGCACAACGGACTAGGCTGAACGGGAAAGTTCCATGACAGGATCCAATCTACCTCATTTTCAGCAACAAGACTCCTGGTTCCTCTCGGATGATTGATCTACACCAGCAGTGTGACTATACCCAACTGAATCAGGATCAGACGACACTCCAGCAAGATGTCCCATCATTGAAGAGACAGCCAAACCGACAAAAGTTCCAGGATGTTGATTAGTGGGTGTTCAAGATTCCAACAACCAAGTCTCCACACTGACAGGTTACCCAAGACTTCTCCTAAGCTCAACAAGATAGCGTCTATCATGAGTATTCTCCAAATGACAGGAAGGAAGGACCTCCAAGTCCAGAGCAGGATTTCTGAGCCACCAGGCCGGGGCCAACCTAGCTCAAAACAGGCTATCGTCAAGACTTCGGAATCTCATGTAAAAGTGGAGTTGGGAAGCTCCTGGACTGTTGAGTTCATTGTCAGAAATTTCTCCTGCGGAAGGCCTTAAGACTAGACCCTAATACTCAAAACAATGAGTATGTTCTAGCTACATATTCTGAAAGGGCAGGATTCATCTGAATCATGGCAGATTCTTCCTAGAAGTTTGGTAGATTCCATTAAAACATTTTCAACTTGAATGACAACATTCAGATCTAGAATGGGGTTAATGCCCCCTTTGGGCATGGGAAGAGTGAACAGGTTGGAGTAAAACACCTGGAACCGTTGTTTTTTTAATAGAAACTGGGGCTATGACACCTTCATCCAGAAAAACTGAGAGCTCCAAGAATATCATCTGCTAATTTGTGCATTAACAAAGGAAGGCTGGAAGTCAGGAAACGGGAAGGAAAACTCCAGTTTGTCTCCCTGGGATACCACATCCTGCACACAAGCATCAAAGGTTGAACATGAGACTGATTGCCAGGACTTAAAGCAGAGCTTCACCCAAATGGGAAAGCTGCACTTGTTCGCACCCCCACCCCCCTCCACTGCCACATTTGGCACTTTTTAGGGGGGTACCTGGTTTTGACAGGTACCCGCACCCATGTCAGAGTAGGATCGCCTCCCCCCCCCCACCTTCTAGGACACACACAGGTCCCAGAAGAGGGTGGGACCATTCAGAAAGCGCACATGCAGTGGAACACTGGCTGAGAAGCCTGAAGGCTTCACTTCTGGTTTCCCTTCATTACAATGTCGGCGCCTGCACCCGAGGCCATTTGATGTATCAACTCGGGGTGCCCATATCGCAGGATCCCTGGACAGGCAAGTGTCCCTATAATAAAAGGCTGGAGCTCCTCTTTAAGAGACATTATCCTTTTAGGGGGAGCAATTAGCTTATCTGGGATGTTTCCAATCTACACAGAGAAATAGTTGAAAAAAGTAGGGTGCAAATAGAAAGTCTCTGCAGCCTTAGGAGTTTTAAATGACTCAAGACTGGAAACAACACTGGTAGAAGCAACAGGCTGATCCTCATGTTCTGCATCAATAAGAGCTGAAATGGACTCAAGAGTTGCAAAGACTGCAGAAACTCAGAATCTGAGCTTTTGTGGCCAAACTCTTGGAGGCCTCTAAAGCTGGATACACACTATCCAACTTTTGTGGTTAGATTTCCTTCAGATTTACCTTTTCTATGTAGTGCAAGGGCCTGCCAGATTGCATACAAATTGAAAGTGTTTAGGTTTGACCTCATATTATATGGTTTTGGTAAATCTAAAGGAAAAAGTCTTCAGAAAATCTTATAGTGTGTATGGCCCTTAAGGCTGCAGGCATATCAAATATAGAATTCTCCTGGAGAAGGGGCACGGGAGTGTGCTTGTGGCTTCTGTTATTAGGGTCAACAAATAACTGGGTGAAATGGGTTTACAGTCTTGATTGACCCTGCCAAAACATTAGCCAAGAGGGTCCATCCACACCCGATGGTGCCAAAGAGGACCCCCAAGGACAGAACAGATTTTAAGTATTGTTGAAAGTGGATTGGCTGACCCCAAGGAACCATGTGCACATTCTTTCCCTTTAATTTTTTTAAATCAATATTCTTTATAAGCACCAATGTTACATTACTGGTTGCGTTGACACAAACGTGGGTAATTAACAGTCTACAGAGATAAAGGCTGAAAACCGCCTCTGTGACCACAATGTAATGATTTCATATCAACAGGCTTCTTCAAGCTTAAATTACAAAATATACCTGGTAATCTGGCCCGAGATGGGATTAGCAGCGGATGGCAAGAATCCAGTGTGATGCAAGTCTATCCAAACCTTGAACCATAACAACAAAGGAATCCATTTTTATCAATCTACCCAAAAATGCCTGTACACAGCAACACAGATTAAACTTCCACCATCCTAACTCCATTCTCACCTTTGCAGGCATACGTGTCGCCAGCACAGTCAGGCAGTTGACACATGAGGCAATGAAATCCATAGGTGGGTTCATAACAGTTGTTAGCCTGCAAATAAAAGAAAACAGGTGAAGACTTTTCAAAAAAAGAACCTGTCTGATACAATTTTTATCGGTCCAATGCTTAGAATGTGTATAGTGCAATGTATTACCCTGAGCTCTTACTATACAGTATGAATGATGCTACAAAATCATTTGTCAATAGTTCTTTTGTAACCTAATGTTCTAAAAAAACACTTTGAACAAGAAAATTAACCTATCTGGACAGAAAAATAGGAGTGTACTGTGGTCTTGTTCTTGATGGTAGGAGGTCAATGAAGCCCTGACCAACATATATATCCTGGATGAGTCGAAGCAGCAAAGCAAAGACGACAGCCTGGAATTTTTGAGCTTAAAGTGGAGTTCCAGGCTAAAATGAAACTATGTCTAAACCAAATCGAGCTCCCCCCACCCCTCATTTTTGGATGTCTTTTTTTTGCTGTTTTGTACCTTTTTGTCGTTCTCCAGCAGGACCTTTGTCCTACCTCACCACGGCAAGGTACGTTATCTCCACATTTGCATCAGCCCCTCTTCCTTCTTCCCACTGCCTTCTCTGTGTGTACCATAAGACAACAGGGCCATTCAGAAAGAGCAGCATGACTCGCGCATGCATAGTAGGAAACCGGCCATGAAGCCTAAAAGCTTCACGGTCAGTTTCCCTTAGATGCAATGCCGGCTCCTGCACCCGAGCTGGGGGGCCGACATCGGGGGATCCCTGGGTAAGTAAGTGTCCTTATATTAAAAGTCAGCAGCTACAGTATTTGTAGCTGCTTACTTCAAATCTTTTTTTTTTTTTACAGGCTGGAACTCCACTTTAAAATGCATTCTATGCATTAAGATCAAAAACCTTCTGTGTGCAGCAGCCCCCCTCATACTTACCTGAGCCAATCACGATCCAGCGATGCTGCATGAGAGACTCTCCCTCCTGATTAGCTGAGACACAGCAGCAGGCGCCATTGGCTTCCGCTGCTGTCAACCAAAGTAAGTGAGCCAATGGGGGGGGGTACAAGTTGTGGCTCAGTGTCTGAATGTACACTCGGAGCTGCGGCTTGAGTGCCCCCATAGCAAGGTGCTTGCTGTAGGGGCACTCGGCAGGAGGAAGGGGCCAGGAGCGCCGAAGAGGGACCCCAGAAGAAGAGGATCAAGGCTACTTTGTGCAAAACCACTGCACGGAGCAGGTGAGTACAACATGTCTGTTATTTTTAGACAAAAAAAAATAAAACCTAGACTTTAGTATCACTTTAAACCAAGTAGGCAACAGTATATCCATATTTCTATCCAGACAGCTTCCTTTAAATATTTGTCCTCCTGTGTCTACCAATCACTTGGTAGAAAAAGAGAATACTGGTGTTCACAGTTTTCTCTTTGCTCACCTACCTCTGTAACAGCATGTATATACGGGATGTAATAGGTAAGAGATAGTCAGCTATGGACAGGTCAATGCTGATAACTTTGTGCACAAGGTCTATGATTGGTTTCACCCTGTGACAGTGCTGTATGACATCTGGAAAAACAGAGTAGAGTTAAAAGCAAGCATTGCAACGCAGTGGCAGAAAGTAAGATTTTACTTCTATCTCACCTGCTGTGGACACAACATGAAGGAGCATTTCAACCTCACAGGTAAACAGGGTCCAGCTACTAAATGAGTATTCCCAGCGAACAAGAAAACCATTGGTATCAGAAATCACCTGGCCGACCGTCCCCTGAGGTATGCGCAAGTTGGTCTGCCCCTGTCCTGGAGTAATGAAAAGCAAATCTTATTAAATTGGTTCAACAAAGCAGTGGAAAAGGCCTAAACAATGGGTCGAATAGTGGGCAGTGTAGTCTAGAGACTGGCCAGTTACATTGAGGGGGAAGAGAATGTCACAATTTCCCATAGTAAAATTATACTAGATTATAAATCAGGCATAAAGTGTAGTCCACTAACGCGTTTCAGACACTTTACGGTCTTAATCATAGACAACTAAGTCATAGTAAGCTATGATTAAGGCCACAAGCCAGCTGAAATCAATGCTTTTATATACTTTTTATGAAGGATATGTGGACAGGCAGAGGTCCCTAATTGCACCAGCAATGAAGTTTGACAACCAGGTCTAGAAGGTAAACTTTTTTTTTCTTATCATTTACAATCTTCTATATTTATATGTATTTCTCTTTGCTTGGAGAGATGAACAAGGTGGCATGGGAGTGAAAGGAAGGTGAACACAAGTAGCAACACAGTGCCTCTTTAGACTTCTCCCCCCCCTGCTTTAAATCACTTATACTTTCCCAACACTCCACTGTCCATAACTCAACAATGTGTAAGTGCCACCTCCGAGCATACACAGGGTTGGCGAGTCAGGGATGAGCACTGCGCCATGGCAGGAGGTCATAGGCTTACACATACTAAAAGTACTGGGTATTTTGTAGGGGCTGCAACAGATTCAGTTTTCTCTGAATGGTAAAGAGTCTCCTTTGAGGTAAAGTGCAAGTGCAGAGCACAGGTACACTCTAAACCAGGGTTCCTCCTGAGGTTGCTAGGGGTTCCTTGAAAATGGGCAATTTCTGCCTATCAGATAAGTTCCCAATGACACCATTGTTCCTTTTAGCTATCTGTAAGGGGGTAATTCTTCCCAATGATGACAAGAAGTAAGGAGCATTCTTCCCACTGACTGTCACACTAATGTGTCATGAGTTGTAGATTTTACATTTTTAGCAGGAGTTCCCCAAGACCAGAAATTTCAAGGGCTCCTCTGTGTTGAAAAAGGCTGCTAAAAAACTGTCTCTCTCCCACACACTTTGCTATGAGTTACACCAAGTTTAGTCATTCACAAGCTTTTTTACAACTTAATCATTACACAAACTTAAATCACTTAAGAAGTTACCCAAGGCATATAGAAGTTTCGGAGTGCGTCTCCTCCAGAGAGTCTCATCATTATGTGACATGACATCATGAGGTTTGTGCTTGTAATGTTCTGTGTAATGGGACATCTTATCCAGGAAGGTATACACCTGTAATAAATTCACATAATGTAAACCCCAACCAGCTACATAGCAATAACCCATCAATTATTCTCTCTCTTACCTTTTTGGCAGTGGATTTGCTGGAGACGAGAGCACTTAAGAGCTGGAGAAGAGGCGCCAGGCGGGCAGGAAACATGGTGCACACACTGTCCAGCAAGACTCCCAGGCCTACAGTAGACTGCTGGCGGTGAAAAATAAGACACAATCAGTCAATACTGTGATGTTCAGCTTCAGCCATGTGTTCTTTAGGCATGAGCTCAGGCGGGTTCGGACACAAGTCCGGACTTGCAAACATAGGTGGCAAAAGCATGCCCCAACCCAAATCCGCACATATAAAAAGGGGCAGCTAACAAGCTTGGCTTTGGCGTATGCAACGCCTCCGCCACATATGATTGGCTGTCACTTGACAGGATAGCTCAGGCTGGTTCGGACTTGTGTCCAAAACGCGTCTGAGCTCATCACTGGTCTTCATATTGGCTACCTTTTTCAGTATACTTGTGAATAGAAATTAAGTTGTTCTATGGACTGGCAGATACAGTTCCTTTCTAAAGTGCTGTAATTTTTTTGATTGAACATGGAGAAGCACATAATTTATGAATTCAAATAATCAAAAATATCTGAAACTCATTTTACACATATTGGGCAAATCTGTATGCACATAAAAGGAATGAAACGGAAATTTACTGGAAGGGATCTGTGTGTATTTTGTAGTGGCTGCATGTCCTGGCACATTCTTCTGTAGTCAGCACAGTCAAAATCTGACTTTTAGTCACAACTGGAGGAGACATTTATAGGAAGCTCATGCAAAGAATCTATAGTACAGTGCAGGGAGAGAAACATGTACACAAAGACAGGCAGAAAATTTCTTAAACAAGAAAACACAATTCTAATTTACTTAGCGTGCTCTACAAAACAAACTATCATTTTGTGAAAGATTAGTTCCACTTTTTCACTTAAGTTAGGTTTACTGTTTGCAAAAAAGCATAGGATGCTTGGGAAGAAAGGTATGACCAGAATAATGTATACTGCATGTGGCCTGCTCTGCCATGTGGGTGACAACGTTCCCCTGGGATGTTCAATTTAAAGCTGTGAAAGACTACTGAGGTCAGCTTCCCAATGCAGTGCGCCTATGGATTCAGACCACAAGAGCCTATTTATAGCTCATGATTTTCCTGCCCTACCCTGCTACCCTGGTTTTAGAAACAGACCGGACTAAAATAAAGGGATAATAGAAAACATCACTTTTATACAAATTTTATTTTAGTTTCAATGAGACTAGGTCATTTTTTGGCTATACATCTCATATGGATCACAGAAATGCAGTTTGATCTGCACTCCTGTGAACTTTTTTCAGCCAACGGCGGGCTAAAGCCAGGCTCAGGCTGGGAAAAGATCCTGACTTTACATTTGGGATATAGCCACATGCTTGGGCCGGCAGCTGACTCAGCCTCTCAGCTGCGCTGCTGGGAGACTAAGACAGCCACTCCCTCCCCTCCAAAGCCCAGTACTCCAGTGAGCCCTGGAGTGGTAGAGGAGAAAGCCAGTGACTGACAGTCACCACTCTCTGCTCAGAGCAGTGGGGAGAACTGAGTGAGCGTGTGCAGAGGCAATGGGGGACAAATGCACCATCAGATCTATGCTGAATAACCTAGGAGAGGTTTTTTTTTTTGTAAACCCCATACTTCTCTTTTAAGGTTTTACATTTTCAACTGCCATTATAAAATCAAAACTATGGCATACTACAACTGTTAAACACAGGGGAATACAGTCAAAACATTCTTTGTGGAGACAAGCTACTGTAGGGAAATGTTATTACTGAAATTCAGAGTTGGCATGTGATTCAGCCCATAAAACCACTGGCATATCCCCCCACTTACTGTATTCCAGAAAAGTTCTGACAGGTTTGGTGCAGTCAGCACTTGACATGCCGTATCAATTATCTCCTAAAAGAGCCATAAAACAAAGTTAAGAAGAAAAAAAATCCACATACATTGTTGAATATCACATTGACATGCTGAAGTACGAAACTCGAGTAAGGGGACATCAGGCAATGCTCCCTAAAACAATACCTTCCCAAAAGGAGACACGACTTCTAGTCAAATTACAATTTCACACAAATCAAGAGTGGATGAGGCATAAAAGTGATTATTCTTTAGGAGACATCTCGACACAATCAACTTACAGTAAAGCAAAATGCCAACTATGTGGAAAACCATTTTTGTGCCACCCCACTGCAGAGGTTTCAACAGCAAAAAGCCATCCAAAAGGGTGCACTCAAGTACCGTCATTTGTATCTATCTGGTGCTATAATGTCATTAAAGCTTATCTTCTTTTCTTGCAGCCCAATTACAGCACTTTGCAAGGTGGGACTCTGAGAGCCGGTTCACACTGAGGCGACACGACTCCTTACTACTTCGGGGGCGACTTGTGCATTACCATGCACCACGACTTCAGAGCGACTTGCAGGGACTTCACATAATGGAAGTCTATGCAAGTGGCTCCGAGGTCGCCCCGAAGTAGTACAGGACCCTTTTTCTAAGTCGGAGCGACTTGTGTCGCTCCTATTAGAACGGGTCAATGGACCGCGAGGGAGCGTGACTTGTCAGGCTGACAAGTCGCCTGACAAGTCGCGCTAGTGTGAACCGACTCTAAGGCTTCAGTTAGCGATTCATACAGTTTAATCTTTTGTGTGTTTCAGGGACGCTCGCCACTGCATGCGCTGGAGGGGTTGTCAGGGTGCTCTGGTCTTTCCAACATGCCCACCTTTGCAATGTTGTTCAAGGCATGGGATGCTGTAAAAAGTCACTGGGGGGTTTCCTCCCTCACCAAATATAACCTTATTTGGGGCAATCCCCCAGGGCTTCCATAATGGGCAGGAGTTCTTACTCTTTCACAACTATATGAGAAAGGTTCACTCAAATCCAGCTAAGGGAATTTTTCTTGAACCCTAGGTTGTTTTACGAATTTTTGCAGCTGCGACTTGCTTTTCATGCTCAATTTTCTTCTTCTCCCATTTGTTTTTTTTTTTTCGGTTCCAGTGTTGCATAGAGTAGTACAAGTGACTTCCACCAACGGCCTTATTTCTGTTACCTGCCCTTTTAGAGAGCTGCTTTCATAAATTCCATCTGCCATCTAGAGCAATGCGGGAACAGGATATTGGGCCCATTTCAAGCATTGCTTGGGAAGAGATCCTTTGGACACTCCCCAATGTTTTGCTTTCCTCTTCGCATTTTCATTCTCCATAGGGCAGTGATGGCGAACCTTGGTACCCCAGATGTTTTGGAACTACACTTACCATGATGCTCATGCACTCTGCAGTGTAGGTGAGCATCATGGGAAATGTAGTGCCAAAACATCTGATGTGCCAAGGTTCACCATCACTGCCATAGGGTGTATAGGAATTTTTGTGTGCTATTCTCTTAAGATCTGATTCTGCCTGTCCTAAATGGGGTAATTCAGGGTCCTGGATACACTTATTATGGCGTAAACAAAAACAAAGAAGGGCGCACCGACCTAGTGCATTATCCTCAATGTTTCATTATTGAGGATAAAGCGCTAGGTCGGTGCGCCCTTCTTTGTTTTTGTTTGCAGTTTGCAGTATTTTCGGACTACCCCAGTCCTTTAGGGCAGCAAGACCTTAGCCATTCAAGACGCCATATGAGAGTCCGGTATCGTTTTGGAGTGACTTATTATGGTGTTGCTTAAGCCACCAATGCGGATCACTGTTGTATGTCCGTTTGTGGCTAAAAGGCAAATCACCCTGAAGTGGGCTTTCCCGCATCCTCCGTCCATTTCTGACTGGATGATCAATCTTAATAAGTGCAGTTCTTGCGAGAGAGATACTTTTTTTTTTTTTTTTTAGAAATTCATTAAAAAGGTTTGATTCAATTTGGTCCCCTTGGTTGGCCCATATGAGCCCAGAACAGAGTTAAGCTACAGGCCCTTTCAGGAATAGCTGTGTTTAGTTTATTAAAAGTGGGGCCCATATGCAATGTTGTTTTTTTGCTGACTGTTATTATGCTTTTTACTTACTGTTTTGATTGTATTTAGGCCCCTTTCACACAGGGGAGTCCGTCGGCAGACTCCGTTTTTCTCAGCGGGGGACTGATCCGCCGCTCCCCCGCTGAGCAGGCGGATGGCAGCTCTGTCTCCGGGCTGTGTGCGGAGACAGAGCTGTCAGATCCCCGCTGTTCTCTATGGGGGAATCAGATGAGAATGGACCGTCTGCCCGTTCTCATCCGATCAGCTGGACAGATGGAAAATAGGGTTTCCATCCGTCCACATTTGACGGATCGGATGTCAGCGGACATGTCTCCGTTGACATCCAATGCCCCATAGAGACGCATGGGGTGACTGTTCAGATCCGTCAATAAAACGGACAGGCAGATCTGAACGGTCCGCCAGTGTGAAAGGGGCCTTAGGAATGCTTTCTGTGCCTTTTTTTTTTACTGTGTTATGTATTTTGTATGTATTTTTTTTTTGTTATGTATTTCTGGGTTATGTTCATTTGTTTGTGTGTATAAAACCTTTTTCAAATAAAAAAAAAAAAACAAAAAACTTACTTGCTGATTGCCCAGTGTGTGTTGGTCTATGGAGATCAGCACAAAACACAGCAGACTGTAGATACACAGGCAAGCGGTACTGGTTGTACACTGCAGCACAAACAATAAAAAAAAATGTATCAATAGGTGAAGGAGAATAACATAAAATGATGGCCCAATAGAAAGGATTACTACTAAAAATGACAGCCAGAAGAAGTAAACATATATGTTTAGGAACACATTTTGATTATTGATGCATAGTGTACATTTCCGTATAAGGGCACTACAATGTTTCCATCCCTGTTATTGACAGGCCGGTAAATAAAAGTTAAAGTGGAATTTTAGTCAGAAAATTAAGTCCTGCTAGATCAGTTCAGCCTGGTCCCCTTTTGCAGGTATAGTTTAAACATTAAAAATAAGTGCCCATACTGTTTAAAATCCAGTAATACACTGTCCCTCTCTGCTCTGCACATGCTCAGTTGCTCTCCTTTTTTAGGCACTGCTTCTGTTTGATCTGCAACTGCCATGATGCCACACATATGATCAGTTATGACACCAGCCATCCTGAGTGTTAGCAATTCCAGCATTCCAGGAATGTAACTGTTTTTTGAAACTTAAATTAGGGCTATGGGCTTCAGCAAAATTGCAGCCTCCAGCAAGATAAAACACGAGGAATACTGGAGGTAATTTTCAGCACACACTAATTTTGGTAGCATAAATATTAATGTTGAATGTAGGTTCCTTGCTAAAGAAAATCATTTTTTATCAAGTTCTTATGGGTAAAGTTACACTTTAAGATAATTGGATGACCCAACTAATTGGCTCTAAACAAAAAGGCCGCCATTTTTTTTTCTGGCAAATTTTGAGATTTGGCAAAGATAAATCAACACTGTTTGGCAATACTCACACTATGCTCACCACAACCGAGGCCTTGAAGCATTTTGGTCAGATACTGGAAAACATGGAGCTGTAAAGCAATGTTGCCCATTTTTCGAGTGGCCGGAGAAGCATCATCTGTGCCTAATGTGTGTTGAAGGAGAGCCCAGGCCAGGAGAACAGGAGCGTGATGTGGGAGGTCTCCAAAAGCGAACAAGATCTGATCCATGTCCTGTACGGAATAGTAATAGAATGCAGTGTTACTTGATATTACATATGGTCAAAAGATGCAAATTGCAACTCCATAATAAGTTGCCAAGTGGCGAAAGGTGAAACTGGAGCTAGTTCATTGTTTAAAACACTCCCCACTATCCAACCATTCTGAAGGTCTCAGCCAATGCAACTTCTGGCTCTTGTTAAGCTGCGCCTCCATTTTCCCCTTACAAGTTGTTGGCCTCAAAGATATCTATGGGGAATCGCTTAAAAAGAGAGGGAAATAGAGGCACAGGCTTCTATTTCAAAGTCGCCAAGCACAACTTTTTTTTTCTTTTAATACCTTACATAAAATAACCTGTCCCAACCAAAATGGCATCCACTTTCTGTAATTTCCCAAAATTTACCCTGATATTCCATGTAAATATTTGTGATGTGTATTTACATAGTTACATAGTAGGTGAGGTTGAATAAAGACAATAGTCCATCCAGTTCCACCTGTGTAGGTGTGTGTGGCCATAATCATCTCTCATAGCCCTGAATGTTCTGATCCTTGAGATGTACGTCCAAGAGTCTTTTGAAAGCCGCCATACTTCCCGCAGAAACCACCTCTTGTGGTAGAGAATTCCACAAACTTGTAGCCCTAACAGTAAAGAACCCCCCATGTTGCCTGAGGTTAAAATGCTTCTCCTCTAATCGCATTGTATGCCCTCGAGTCCTCATGCAATCCCTTCGACTGAACAGCTTTTTTTCTAAGCTGAGATCCCCATTGAGATATTTATAAACTGCTATCATGTCCCCTCTCAGGCGTCTCTTCTCCAGGGAAAATAAATCAAGCGATTGCAGACGCTCTTCATAATTGAGGTCCTCCAACCCCCTAATCATTTTAGTTGCCCTTCTCTGGACTTTATCCAGCTCCAACACAAACAAATTAGTGATTTTTTTCTCTGGCTCTGTGAAAAATAAAAAGAACACACATATGTAGCACCCTCCTAGGTAGGTGCTAGAGAGAGGAGTATAGTTTTTGGCTCTGTCTGCCTATCAGAAGAGCAGCAGGCAAATCTATATTGCTTTCTGCCTATCAGAAAGCAGGATCTGTGAGTGAGGTCTGCTCAGTGTGCTCAGTATGCGATTCATTGGGTCTAGATAGTGTTTCACACTGGTCCAATAGGGAGGCATGTTGGGCAGTGGGAAGAAACCTGACCAATGGGTACACAGGCTTTGATACAGTCCCGGTGATTGGCAGGATTAACTGCATAGCCCAGCCTCTCTGTGCACTGTATTGTAATTAGGTAGGAGGGATGGCCAGCACTGCCCTGACACAGGCATACAGCTCCCAGTGCTAGAAGGATGCAGTGTTTCCTATGTGTCACAGCACTGACATTACAAAGGTACAGCTGCAGAAGTGACTTGGAATATGTGCCTGATCACAGCCAGGGCAATGTCATAGGTGTGACCGCTCTCCTGTACAATGGGGAACCAGCCTGCCAGACCAGAGGAACCAGAACAAGTGATATTGCCCGAGGTCTACGTGTGCTTCCCTCTATTACAGATTGGAATCTACCGGTGATTGGCAGAGACTGACTGTCTTGGTGCATTATGGGATACTGTATAAAAGCCAGGAGCACATGTGCTGCAAGGTTTTTGGCTGGTGAGCAGCGTCCCGGAGGGGTCCTCCTCTGTAGTGGTGGCATATGGTCGCAGGTGTCGGCCTGGGGATCAAAGGAACGGAACTGAACCCAGAGGTCCAGGAGAACTGGCTAAAGGGGGAGAGACACTGGAGACCCACGAAAAACAGTATTGTTACTACAGTGGATCGTGTCTAGGGGCCTGACCTGAGAGGGGCCAACCAGGTGTAGGACAGTCAGAGGACGGGTGTCAGTGTATCAAGTGAAAGAGGATACTAGGAGAGTATACTGAAGATAATCTGGTCCATCAAGTCACCTGGATAGAGACTTAATCCAAATTCACCTACAGGCAGGGTGAAACAGCAGCCTGGCAAGTAGGAGTCCTTCCCATTGTGAATAGTTTATTTGGAGTATCCCACTATTCCCTTCTCCCATCCCTAATTTAAATAAAACACCAAAAACAACTACATACCCTTGGACTGATCATTGACTGAGAATTAAAAAGTGTTAATCTAAGCATGTTGAAATTGCTAATGGTAACCCAGGGGGACCCTAAGAAGTGGAATCCAGCAGTTCTCAAGGGGGCAGTGCAACACATAAAATACACCAATCATTGTGATTTACCTTGCAAATCTGAGGTTCATTGCTGAGTGGGTGTTCAACATTGTCTTTTAACGCACACTCCTGTAAAGAGTCCATGTCAATTCCTTCCAGCAGAATAAGAACTTCAAAGTACCTTAAAGTGAAGTAAAACATCTTTCAGGGTGCTGAAGACAAATCATTAACATCATCTATATTTAGCAAACATCATATAAAATATATATAGAGAACTTTATTTATTCTTTATTTTTGTCAGGACTAAAAAAAAAAAAAAAAAATATTCTCATTTTAAAGGATATAGGTAATAAAATTAATCCAAAAGAACTGTCTCTTTCACTAGAATTTCAGTATTTTGCGCTACTGAAATTCTAGTGAAAGAGCCAGTTCTTTTGGATGAATTTTATTACCTATATTTTAACCATTGAAGTAGCAGCAACTGTTGTATTTTATTCAGGTTGATTTATTTGCCTATAACTCCTAAGTGCAGAGGATCACATTATTGTCTATTAATTTAGCTTTTTTAGTGGTATTTATTTACATATTTTAAAGGATATGCCATTGTTTTGTTTTTTTTTTGCTGTACAAAGAATGAGTTTTGCACACAAATGCACACATTAGCCAGCAGTGACACATCCCTCATAGGTAAGCTCAGGCTAGCTAAAGCATGCTTAGATGTATCATGTTCAACCCCACATGCTGAACGAGAGCAATCAACTGATCCCTTATGACGCTACACACTGTGGATGTGGTGGTGGGAATCAAAATTGCCTGCACAAAACTCATGGTTACCTGAATATCCTAACAGCGACAGCTTCTGAAAAGTCATTGTTCAGCTCGCAATATTCCACCCAGCGCCTTCCATTTTTAAAACTAACCTTTGTTGAGTCAGCTGGTGCCAACATGGCAACCCACAGCTCGAATTTTGGCTGACGGAGCAGAAATTAGCTAAAAATCATGTATGTCCCCTACTGGGCCAATTCTGACATTTCTCTCCTACATGTAAAAATCAATTTTCTTGCTAGAAAATAACTCAAAACCCCCAAACATTATATATACAGTGGGTATAGAAAAGAATTACCCCCCCCCCCACATATAAAGTAATCACATGTTGTTGCTTTGAAGCCTGAGATGAAGACAGGCAGTTTTCGTTTTATCCAGCTGTATTTACTCAGTGCAACTTAAAAAATCTAAGTGAAAGATACAGCACCAACATGTCAGAAAAAAATAAATAAAAAATTCAAAAACGGAATCACTGAGTTGGAAAAAAGATCACCTCATGTCAGTATTTTGTTGAACCAACTTCTGCTTTTTTTACAGACTTTAACCACTTATGCTCCAAAAGATTTATCCTCCTTCATGACCAGGCCATTTTTTTTGCAATACGAAACTAGGTTTTTTTAACCACTTGCCGACCGCCGCAAGTACATATACTGCGGCGGTCAGCCCCGACCAGGCAAAGTGACGTATCGGTACGTCACTAGCCTGTCACCGGCTTGTGAGCCAATAGCGGGCGAGCGCGCGCCCGCCCGGGCTCGTTCCCTAACAGGTCAGTGCGTGTGACCGGCGGACCCGATGTCCGTCGGTCACTCGGCGATAGTCGGTGGAGAGGGAAAAAGGCAGGCGGCTAATGCAAACAAGCCGCCTGTCATTCTCCCCTGTGTAAAAATGGAGATCAGACGGTTCTACTATGTAGAACCGTTGATCACTGTTTTTACACTAGTAGCCATGTCCCATCACAGTTAGAAGCACGCCCCTAGAACACACTTATCCCCTCCCTCTCCAATACAGTTAACCCCTTCCCTGCCAGTGTCATTTTTACAGTAACAGTGCATATGTATAGCACTGATTACTGCAGTAATGTCACTGGTAACCCCAAAAGTGTCAAAAATGTCAGTCAAGGGGCCGATCTGTCCGCCGCAATGTCGCAGTCCCGCAAAAAAAAAAAAAAACGCAGATCGCCGCCATTACTCGTTAAAAAAAAAAACACCAAAAATGACAAAAATCTTTCCCTTTGTTAGTAAACGCGATAACTTTTGTGCAAACCAATCAAAATACGCTTTTTGCGATTTTTTTTACCAAACATATGTAGCAGAAAACAAATTGACCGAAAGTGTTAAAAAAATTTAGATTTTTACATTTTTTTGGGGGGAATTTCATATAAAAAAAATGTGAAAAATAGTTATTTTTGCAAAATTGTCGTTCTTTTTTTGTTTATAGCACATGATCAAAAAATCGCACAGGTGATCAAATACCACCAAAAGAAAGTTCTGTTTGTGAGAAAAAAAGGACGTCAAATTCGTTTAGGTACAGTGTCGCACGACCGCGCAATTGTCCGTTAAATTCACGCAGTAAAAAAAAAAAAAAAAAAAAAAAAAAAAAATCGCAAAAAAAACCCTGGTCAGGAAGGGGGTAAAATCTTCCGGGGCTTAAGTGGTTAACTGTGAACTGTGCGGTCGTGCAAGGCCGTATCCAAAAAAATTTGTGACCTTTTTTCTGCCCCCCCACAAACAGAGCTTTCTTTTGGTGGCATCTGATCACCTCTGCGTTTTTTTATTTTATGCGCTATAAACAAAAAAAGAACGACAATTTTGAAAAAACAATATTTTTTACTTTCTGCTATAAAACATATCCAAAAAAAAAAAAAATGTAAATCTAATCTCTTCATCAATTTAGGCCAATATGTATTCTGCTACATATTTGCAGGAACACAGGATCCATGCCTTCCCTACTGACAATACGGCAATCTGCCTTGTGTACATAGGCAGACTGCCGCTCTGGCTCTGTAACGAACGATCAGGGGATGCTGGCAGACATCGAGTCCATGGTACCAGCTGTGGATAATGACACCAGGAACAAGCCTCTGGCAGCGCGGATTCACACCCGCTACCTGGAAATGTGGAAATTGCGTATATATACCAAATCCGGCACACAGCAGCTGACCTTTAGCAGTAAAACAGCTATAGGGTGGTCGTGAAATGGTTAATATGTTGGGATATGTCTCTACTAACTTTGCAATATCTGCTCACTTTTCTTTGCAGAACTGCTCAAGTTCAGTTAAATTTGACGGTGACCGTTTGTGGACTGCAGTCTTCAAGTCATTGCACAGATTTTCAATGGGGGTTTAAGTCTGGCCTTTCACTAGGCCATGCAAGGGCATTCACTTTTTTCTCCTCCAACCTCTGTGTGGTCATGTTTGCTGTGTGCTTTGGGTCATTGTCATGTCTGAAAAGGTAAACCTTCTTCCCATTGACAACTATCTGGCAGAGGGCAGCAGATTTTCCTCAAGAATTTGATGGTATTTTGCCCCACCTATTTTCCCTTCAATCCTGACAAGTGCTCCAGTCCCTGCTGCAGAGAAAAACACCCCCATAACAGGATATTTACCACCTCCATGTTTTACTGTAGGAACGGTGTTATTTGGATGGTGAGCTGTATTGCATTTTCGCCAGACAAATCGTTTGGTGTTCAGGTCAAATATTCAATTTTAGTCTCATCCGACAATAACACCTTTTTCCATGTGGCCTAAGATTCTTCAAGGTGCGTTTTGGCAAAGCCAAGTCATGACTGCATGTGGCCTTTCTTGAGGAGTGGCTTTCTTCTTGCAACCTTCCCATACAAGCCACATATGTAGAGAATTTGTGATATTGTTGTCGCAGGAAAACAAAACCTTTTTGTCATAAATTCCTGCAACTGCTTCAGAGTTGCTGTAGGCCTCTTTGTAGCCTCTCTGACCATTTTCCTTCTGGTTCTTTCATCCAGTTTGGAGCGACGTCCTGATCCAGGGAGGGGCTGTGTTGTACTAAATACCTTCCACTTCCTAATAATAGACTTCACTTTTCTTCTTTCTAGGTATTAATTAAGCTTTTGACATTTTTTTTGTATCCATCTCCTGACTCGTGCCTGTCCACAACCTTATCCCGGAGATCTTTTGGCAGTGCCTTGCCACCCATAGTTGATGGTTTGCTTCAGGTGCACTACCAGGGACTGAAATGCTCCAGGAAAGCTTTTTTTCATGATGGGCTAATCAAAATGACCACAGCTGATCACAGTTGAAAGTTCAAACGGCTTTGTGTGCCATTGAGAAGGTGATTAGCTACACAAGATTGAGTTTACAAGTAATTTTTAGGAGGGCGTGCTCCTTTTTTCAACCCAGTGATTCTGTTTTTTATTTCAGTTATTTTTTTTCTGACATGTTGGTGTTACAGTATGTCTTGCACTTGGATGTTATAAGTTACACTGAATAAATACAACTGGATAAAGCAAAAACTGTGTCTGTCTTCATTTCAGGCTCCAAAGCAACAAAATGTGATTTTAAAAAAGGGGGCGATTCTTTTCTATACCAACTGTGGATTTTTTTAGAAGAGACCCTAGAGAATAAAATAGCGGTCATTGTAATTTTTTTATGTCACACTGTATTTGCGCAGTAATTTTTTGGGAAAAAGTACACTTTAATGAATTTTAACGCAAAAAAACACAATATATGTCTCAATTTGTGGGAAAATATAAAAGATGATGTTACGCCGAGTAAAACAGATAGCCAACATCTCACGCTTTGAAATTGCGCACACTTGTGGAATGGCGCAAAACTACAGTACTTAGAACCCCCAAACATTTTATATATATATATATATTTTTATTATCATACAGGATTTATATAGCGCCAACAGTTTATATATATATATATTTTTTTTTATTTTTTTTGAGAAGAGAACCTTTAGACTAATATGGCGTGTGTTGCAATTTTTTATGTCACATGGTATTTGCGCAGCGGTTTTTGGAAATTTTTTTGGAAAAAAAAAAACATTAGTGAATTTCAAAACAAAACAGTAAAGTTAGCCCAATTTTTTTGTATAATGTGAAAGATATTAAACCAAGTAAATAGATACCTAACGTCACGCTTTAAAATTGTGTCTGCTTAAATTTCTCCATAGCCCACGAATTAAATGACTTTACAGGTTACCAGTTTAGAGTGGCACAGGAGGTCTGGTGCTAGAATTATTGCTCTCACTCTGACGTTCACGAAAATACCTCACAGGTGTGGTGCGATCACCGTTTACATATGCGCTTGCATTTGTGCGTAAGCATGGTGGGACAGGGGTGCTTCAAATTTTTTTATTTAATACAAAAAAATCATTATTTATTATTTTTTTTTTTTTACAGTAGTACTAACTTTATTGCTATCACAAGGGATGAACAACATCCCTTGTGACAGCATGGGCCGTGACAGGTGAATGATGTCTCTCTGTACAGGGCAGTCATTGCCGCCGGCCGTGTCGCTCCCGGCCTCCACGATGGGACCGGAGAGCCTGGGAGAGACAGCAGCGGCAGGAGGGGCATTATCCCATTCTGCCACCCGCAGAAGTGATCGAGTGGCTAATTAGGTATTCCGATCACTTCTGCATTATACAGAATTGCTGGCTGAAAAGAATGATACCGGGATGATGCCTGTAGGTGTAGGCATCATCCCGGTATAACCACTGAAACCCAAGATGTACAGGTACGTCCTTGGGTGGGAAGTGGTTAGAAATCTTCATAGGCAATGCTTTAAAAAATTTCAAAGGTTACTGGTTTATAGTTAGTTAGAGGAGGTCTAGCACTAAAATTATTGCTCTCACCATAACATTTGTGGCGATACCTCACATGTGGTGCAAATGGCGTTTACATATGTGGGCGCGACCTTTGTATGTAGGGGACAGGAGCGCTTTAAAATTTATATATTTTGTTGTATATATTTTTATATGGTCCCTTAAGAGTCGGTTCACACTGGGGCGACACGACTCCTTACTACTTCGGGGGCGACTTGTGCATAACAATGCACCACGACTTCGGAGCGACTTGCAGGGACTTCACATAATGGAAGTCTATGCAATTCACTCCAAGGTCGCCCCGAAGTAGTACAGGACCCTTTTTCTAAGTCGGAGCGATTTGTGTCGCTCCGATTAGAACAGGTCCTGTAGAGGTCAATGAACCGCGACTTGTCAGGCTGACAAGTCGCGGCAATGTGAACCGGCTCTTAATTTTTTGTTTTGATCACTTTTATTCCTATTACAAGAAAAGTAAACATCCCTTGTAATAGAAATAAGGCATGACAAGTTCTCTGTATAGAGACAGCTGGAGTCAATAAGACCCTGGATATGATGTCACTTCCAGTCTAAGGCGGAAGTAATCACGTTTTTAGGGGTTTTTTTTGTTTTTTTTTAACGCAAAAGATAAAAAAAATAATAATTTTGCGGAAGGAGAGATATGGCGTCTTTTTGACCCCAGATCTCTCCATAAAGAGGACCTGTCATTCTTATTACAAGGGATGTTTACACTCCTTGTAATAGGAATAAAAGTGATCAAAAAATTAAAGGGACAGTGTAAAAACGTGACCAGCCGCCTCAACTGACGTCAACGGGATTTTTGGCCTCTCCAGCTGCAGCTGTCAGATGGAGAGAGGCGGCCGGTCACGTGAGTGCTACTCTGAAATCAGGTATAGACGGCATTTGTTTTATAAAACGCACACACGGGCACACAGAGTTAGGAAACAGAAAAGATTATATAAAAAGTATATAGTGGCTGAACAACCAGGACCTTGCTAATACTCAAATCTTGGAATGACTTTATAACAGGGATCCTCAAACTACGGCCCTCCAGCTGTTGCGGAACCACACATCCAATGAGGCATTGTAAAACAATGACAGTCACAAACATGACTAGGCATGATGGGAAATGTAGTTCCTGAACAACTGGAGGACCACAGTTTGAAGACCCCTGCTTTATAACATAAGTGATTAACAAGTCCTTACCCAATTCTGTCTATTAGGGGATCGAGGCTTTGTTCAACCAAGTGGCGATTTTGCTGCCGACGTCCAAAGCCTTGCTCCGTGAAGAGTTTAGTAAGTAACAGAAGATTGGCAGGAGGAATTGCAAAATAGGCATAGTACAAGAAAATAATCTCCAGCAACATGGCCTGCTCCCGGAGACACTGCATGAACCAGCGGGACACCTGGCGTTCAGTCTGTACACAACACACATGGGAAAAGAGCAGAAATAAATAAGCAATGTAGGATTGATGGAGGAATTGCTGGTAATAAGCCTAAACTATAATATGAAAATGTCAACTTAATACAGCATAAAAAAATAAAACGGATACATACCATGAGGTTCCCATGAGTTTCCCATGTAGGTGCATCTTCTTTGCTGAGCTCCTCAAATTTTTTTATATATTTTCCAATTAGATCCCTCTCTTCCAGCATATCCATGCACTCATTAAACTCTTTCTACAGGGTGAAATGATTTAAAAAAAGAAATCCAACAGGTATTCGTATGATGTAAGAATATAATATACAGTCAATGTTATGTATTTTTCCTCATTTTACACAAGATGTAGAATACAAATCAATTTGAGCCAAATTTGTGCTGTAAAATACATGGCCCATTGGCTTGGAAAGTAAATCGACTGACAAGCAGCCTTCCTATGTAATATTATAGTACACCCACGCAAATAGTGAACAAAATATGTTTGTATTTAAAAAAAAAAAAAAACATTTCTAAAAACAAACTAAACAAAAATCAGTTGTCAGACAGACATAATGTCCCAGTCCAATAAATCAAGTCCTGTACTAAGGAAGACCTCAGGATGTCTGCATTCAGATGATCAAACACGTAAGCGGGGCTTTCAGTGACGTCACCTCCGCTTCCATGGAATGCATGCTGAAGAGCATAGCGGTGGTTTCATTTTCAAGCTTAAGCTTTGTAATGCTAAGTAAGTGCACTACTATTTTATATTTGGATTTAAATATATTACACCATAAGGGACTTTCCTATTTTTCTCTTGATGGTTCTGCTGTATAATTCCTGCTGCTACTAAGAATACTAAAGGGACAGAGGAGCTTTTAGACCACATTGGCGGCCAACGCATGGACCTTAAAAAGGAACAGCGGAGCATTGACCACATTGGCGGGGGACCTAACGCATGGCACATTGGCTGAGAAAGTCTAGTTTTATTTCTTTTTTTTTTTAAATAAGTCAACAACGTCTGGTGAGTGCGGTGTGTGAAGGAAGGGCACTGAGGAGTGAAGACACATGTGTTTTCCTTTTTGTTTGATTAGAGCACGCGTGATTTTTTTTTTTTACACACACAGCACACCTTGGACTGATTTATTGTAATAATGTAGCATTTTAGGTGGCTATTAATGCACATTGGTACACAGTTAATATCGGCACAGTCTAAATGCTAGGACTTACTAGGACCAACATCTAGTCAAACATTTCATTTGGATATTCCACCATACCATTTCTGGATAGTTGGGTACAAATGGATGGCTAAAATACAGTCTGGGTGATGGGATTTCCCACCCCACATGACCATGAGGGTGGTCTGACTGCAGAGAAGTAGTAGTGTTCTCCCAACTTAGGCCACGGGTACCAACAGACATCATGGCTCACATTGTCAGTTACTTGGCAAACCTGAGCGTGGGTGGCACTAAAGTCCCCATTAGCTTTTGGTGTCCGGGGGTCTGTGTCGGGGCCTCGTTCTAAGGTACGTTTTTCATAATGAGCTAGTATGCGATGCATACTAGCTCATTATGCCTTTGTCTTGCAGGGTTTTTTTTTTTTTTTCCTTTGAGTATACTACCGCATTAAGTGTAGGATAAGGCAATATGAGAATATGAGACTCCTATTAGTGGAAATAGGGTTGTGTTTCTTCAGTTGACCCTCCAGGTCTAGAAACCAAGGGGAGCCGTAGGAAGGGGATAACACAAATGCTGGTAGATAAGTGCTTGTAATAGTTATAAGGAAAAGTAAAATTGTAAGCCTAGCTAAGGACAATCTTAGACCTGAAAAAGATCCTCAAATTGCGCTTCTTATGTCTAGCACACACAGGCCGAATGTCAGGAGATATTGGCCAGCTCAATAAAATCCGGCCGACATTCAGCCCATGTGTATGTCAGCCAGTCCGACAGAAGCCAGCCATTTGGCTTGCTCCTGTCGGATGAGCATGCTGGAAAACCAACAGCCGACCGACTCCCGTTGGCTGCGAGCACTGAGTGTTCTTAGGGGGGCCTGTCAGAACACAACAGCTCAGCAGGGAAGATTGCTGTACTAACATCGGACTGTAAGTGTAGCAGCTCTGACTAGAGCGGTCACGGTTTTTTTTTGGGTTGAACAAAAAAAAAAAAAAACTATTAAGTGTGTACCAGGCTTAAGACACCATCCAGAAATAGAACAGCCAGCGTCCTAGGCATTGGTGACGCCAACAGGAGAGCACTAACTCTTCTGCTCTGCTTAATATATGCAAGCCATACACTACCATCAGTTAGGCTGTGTCCCTTGGGAACAATTGAAAAATAAGTGCAAGTATCACAGCATTCTGTAAAACCTTACTTTCAAGAAGCAATGTAACACTCTGGTGCTGAACATAAAGCAGACAAAAAGGACATAATAATGGCACATAATGTTGGTACAAATTCATACATGGGAAAAATATGTGTACACGATAGACATAAAATACGGTTAACATGCTTTTTACCTTATAAGGGTGTTTTTCATCCTGAAAATAAGTCAGCAAATGTAGGACACATCGCAGCATACACATCCTGTCTTCATAGTAATATTCCGCCAACTAAATTGTGAAAGCATATTCAAAATTAAAAAGAGCTATAATCACCCAACCCAAAGCACACATTTTAAAAAAAGGTAGCCTTTAAAGTATTTCCAAGGCCAAAACATTTTTCCACAATTTTTGTTATTATAGGGAAGTGTTAAAACCCCACGCTGCGGATCAAAGCCTGTCCGTCGCCTGTTGGGGGCCGGGTCTCATGGCCGGGGGTGGGCGGCAGACGAGCTCAACCTGCACTGCCGCACTCCCACCACCAGAGTGCATTCCTTCCCTTCTACATGTAGCACTGCCCCCTAGAGGACTGCTGAGAATTACACCTTCTGGATTCCCCTGCGTTACCCTTAGCACCGGACAGCAGATAACAGCATTAAATGTTCTTGGCTCCGTCAATAATCAATACAGAGGATGTTGGCTTTTGTGGTTTTATTGAGAACTTGGATAGGAGAAGGGATGAGTGGGATACTCCAACTATTACCTATTCACAATCTGAGGGACAGCTTACTGTAGAATGCAGCAAGGCCGCTGCTTCACTTTGCCACTAAATGAAGGTACTTTAAAATGTTCCTGTGTAAATATTCTCTTTAGAGTTCTGAAACTGGCACCCCCTTTTCTCTCAATGCCTGTGTGCTGACACCCGTCCACTGACCCTAGCTTCTGGAGTGGTCCCCTTCCTGGCAGACCCCCGGGCAAGTTCCTCTGTACTCACGGACACTGTTTTTTCAGAGTCACTGTTGCCTCCAAACTCCACTGGACCTCTGGGTTCAGCCACACCTTCAGGTTCACCAGGCCGACTACCTGTGACCATCTTTCACAGCTGCAGAAGGAGAGACAGCCATACCCTCCTTCTGGGACTTGGCTTTCCTCCCTAAGACCCCCTGCCACATGTGCCCTTGACTTTTATTGCCATCCCAGGATGCACCACTGTCTGTGCCAACCCACTGGGACAGCTACAAAAGCCTGTGTGTCACTGGCTGGGTTTCCTCCACTGTAAAACAGGCCTCCTTATTGGACACAGTGGGGACACTGCCTTAGACCAGATGAATCTCACATGGACACATGCAACAGGCAAAACTAACAATCAGGCTCCCCTGATAAGCAGACAGAGCAAACTATATTTTACCTGCCTAGCACCTATCTAAGAGGGTGCTATATACACTTTAAGCCGTTTGAAGAAAGAAAACCTCTGTAACTAAGCAAAAATGTGAGGCCACTGGTCATCCACAGAATACCAGGACTTTTGTCTTCCTTGAAAAAAACATTATTCTTGAGGGACACAAAGTCAGATCTTTGGGTTATACTGCCAGCATAAGGAGGACTGGACAATGGCAAACAAAAAAAAATTTTGCCATCCCAGGCTATAATACCTCCAACTAGCAGCATGTCACAGTTCAGTAGCAAAGCACCACTAAAAGCAGGGTAATAACAACAGGGGGTGGGACCGGTGTCCCTCTGCTGGCATAACTTTACACCAGGAGTACAAAAACCAGATTTTCTCTGCTCGCCAATTGGGGGATAAAGGAAGTCACTCACTTTCAGGACATCCATAAGCAGACAACTTAGGAATAAACAACATAGCAAACACAAAAAAAACCCCACAGAATTGTAAACTGCCTGAAGCTCATAGAGCTGCCTGAAGGTCCTTACACCCAAAGGGGATTATCAGAAGAGGCTACAATGTCCATCTGGAAAAACTATAAAATATGTGAACTGAAGCCCTGAAGTGGCAGCCTTGCAAATCTGAGAAACAGAGACCTGATGGAAAAATGCCCAAGGAGCATTAACAGGCGTTTTGAAGTAAACATTGACTAGAAAAGGAAGAACAGGATCCTTCAAGTCACAGACTTGCACAATGGTCTTTTTAAGCCAATGAGATACGGTGGAACTAGAAGCCTGGGCACATCCAGAATGACAAAATGAAAATCAGCCTTGCAGAATTAAAGTGCGGGCAAGGAAATACATTAATGGCAGGAATACACGATAAGAAAATCGTACGAAAATTTCCGTTCAGGGAACGAACGGTTGATTTTCTTCTCATTAATGCCCAGCAATCAATACCCGCTATCGATATTGTGAACCAAAAGAACCGGTTGAAAAAATTGATAAATTCTGTCGTATCGTTTGCGAACGAACGATATTCTATTCGTTGGTGTGAAGGTCGTCAGTATAAAATCTATAGAACATCATCACGCATGACCGGAAATAGTTGGCGACCCGGAAGCAGTGTTCAAGTTTAAGAATTTTCGTAAACACGAAAGAAAAACTCCAAACAAGGCAAAATAAATCTCAGCAAAAATATATAATGGAATATAAAATAAAATATTAAATAAAGATTTAACAAGTCTTGTATTAATTTAATGTATTATCTATTGAAATGTGTCACAGTATAAACGATTACAATGTTTGTAAAGGACTATTTTTAAATAAAGCAGTATTTAACACTTTCTGATATATATTAAAATTGGCAATAAAAAAAAATTAAAAAAATCAAAAAAGGTTCATTTTCATTTGGTTCATTATTACATATGTAATCGATTGCTCTTTAAACAATTTTTTTTTGATTGTTTAATGTTGGCGACGTTTTGACCAACGAACACTGTTTCGTTGGTCGGTGGTCGAACGATCGGGCGATATTCGAACCGTGTATTCCTGCCATAACACAGCCCAAACCACATCCAAAGAATGGAGAGAAATCTACCTCTCGTGAACTGGCGCTAGATACAAACTAACAACAATGTCCTGACTAGGGCTCTTTCACACGGCCGCTCCGATTTCTTCTTCCGCTGCGGCAATTTTTTTTTTCACGGACACGGATGACACTTGTGTCATCCGCTCCGTATGTCTGCATATCATCCAATCCGTTTGCGGATGATATACGGACATAATGCATGTCTATGGGGATTGCCGATGTCAGCGGATGACACCGCTGACATCCGATTTTGCATCCGTTCCGTTTTTTTAATGGAAGAAAAATAGGGTTCTGTTCCGTTCCAAAAAACGGAACAGAACTGAAAGGACGCAAATTGGATGTCAGCGGATGTTCATCCGCTGGCATCCGCAACCCCACTGACATGCATTATGTCCGTATATCACCCACAAATGGATGGGGTGATATACGGACATACGGAACGCCCGTGTGAAAGAGCCCTTAGACAAAATGTAGAGATCACCTTGGAAAGTAAAAAGGTCAAGGCCTCAAGAAAACCTTTTTCTTAAGCAGGACCAAAAAGGATTCCTTGAAGGATAAAGCTGTCAGTTCGTCTAGCTGATTTCAAATATTATAGATCTGCTCTCCTCCTTCCTAAACGTACCACAGGATATAAATATATGATAAAAGAGGTTAAAAGCACTATAAAATTCCACATCAATATTTCCCCATAAAATTTTGTAAAGTGGCAAATATATAATCTATAAAATAAAAAAATATTCTAATAATTCATAAAGAGCCATATATGAAATAAAGTGCATATAAAATTACAGTATCATTGTTATGTCTGTGATATCAGTATAAATTAGGGCAAATTGCAAGGTCCATACTTCAAAACACAAAAACAGTGCTATATCCTATTGATTTCAATATTCATCACTCCAACCAGTGCTTCGGAAAAAAAAAAAAAAAAAAAACTAGATGAGGATGCCTCCAGAGACATACAGTACTCAACCCCTTAGAAGGGTTAACTCATAAAGCCCAATCGACCACCTAAATTAATAAGTAGGTCAAGAAAGCTTAATGGTATTCCAGCCATAAATGACAATGTACACTCCCACTTTCTTTACAGTTTTTGATCTCACCAGCTCCAGTGATGTGGAAAAGTGATATAATAGAAGGGGGAGCATAACACTTAACCGTACTTTATATAAAATTAAAAAAAAAAAAAAACACCCAAAAGCAAGTCCTTACCCAACACTACGAAATAATCGATCAAACAAGAAAAGGTCTCTGCATGCCACACTTGCAGTCCTAGGTGTGCATGCATACCGATACGTGACGTCACTATGCTTTGGCCCCTCCCAAAGCATTTTCTCAATCAACTTCCTCAAAAGATTATATAAGGAGGGATTATTTTTATGTAAGCCAAGGTGGGTTTTTACTGTAACCTCTTAGCACTCATATAGCTGAAATGATAGCAACCAGGAGAACTAGATTTCGAGTCAAAGCAGAGAGAAAGATCTCTGATAGGTTTACAAGGAGGCTTCCAAAGCACCAAAAGGATCAAATTCAAATCTTGTGGATTTGATTTTGAAGAACCACATGAGACCTTGTTTATTAAAGAGGAAGTAAAGCCTTCTTCTTTAGTTGTACCTACAGGTAAGCCTATAAAAAAAAAAAAAATCGGATTTTTGTAAGATCTTACCGTAAAATCCTTTTCTCTTAGCTCATTGACAGACGTAGTCTTCTTGATTCACAAGAACTGGGTTATGTTGTCTCTGCAGGAGCAGGACTAGGCAGAAAGAAAAAAACGTTCTGGCTCCACCTTAGGGGCAGTCCCTGAGGGTATATCCTCCCTCTCTCTGCTACAAGGCATCAGTTCTGTCACAAAGCAGCAACAGAGAATTTAACCCAACCCAACGATAGAGGGGCGGGTACTACGTCTGTCAATGAGCTAAGAGAAAAGGATTTTACGGTAAGATCTTACAAAAATCTGATTTTCTCTGTCGCTCATTGACAGACGTAGTCTTCTTGATTCACAAGAACTGGGACATCCAGAAGCAGTGCCACAAATGAGGGGTGGGATTGACCGAAATCAAAATCCAATCTAGAAGGCCCAACCGGTGCCAAACTAGAAGTTTTAAAGGCTCATTATAAACAAAGAATGAGACTCAAATGAAAATTTCCAACGGAAAAAAAAAAAACCCTCGAGGCAGACCACTGGTCTCCTCAAATGGCGGCCTGCAAAACCTTGCGGCCAAACGAGGCATCAGACGATGCCATTACATCAACTTTATAATGTTTTGTAAAGGTATGCACCGACGACCAGGTAGCCGCCTTGCACACCTGGACCACTGACGCCTGATGGCGAAAGGCCCATGACGCACTAAGTGCCCGAGTGGAGTGCGCCTTAACAGGGAACGGGGGCTCCCGAACCCTTAATAGAATAAGCCTGTACCACCGTCTGTCTGATCCATTTGGAAATAGTCGCGGCAGATGCAGGCAACCCCTTTTTGGGTCCATCCGGGATCACAAAAAGTGAATCCGTCTTGCGAAACGAGTCTGTCGTTTTCAAGTATACCCTGATCGCCCGGACCACATCCAGGGAGTGTAAAGCAAACTCCCGAGGATGACTGGGCTTAGGACACAGGGAAGGTAATACAATTTCTTCATTCAGATGAAATTCTGAAACCACTTTTGGTAGGAAGGATGGATTCGGACGAAGAACCACCTTATCTCTATGAACCACCAGATATGGGGAACGACAAGATAAAGCGGCCAGTTCTGACACCCTGCGTGCAGAAGTGATAGCCACCAAGAAGGCCACCTTCTGGGACAACGTAGGTAGAGGAATCTCCCTAATATCTTCAAAGGGAGGTTTCTGAAGAACCGACAATACTAAATTAAGATCCCAGGGTGGTAACGGCGCGCGCACTGGCGGAGCCAGATGTCGCACCCCCTGGATGAAATTCCGCACCAAGGAATGAGTAGCCAAAGGCTTCTGAAAGAAGATAGCTAATGCTGAGACCTGACCCTTGATAGTGCTCAAGGCCAGTTTCTGCTCAACCCCTTGTTGAAGAAAAGCTAATATTCGACTAACCGAATAAGAACGTGGGTGGAACCCCAGAGGTTCACACCATGCAATGTAGGACTTCCATGTACGATGATAAATCTTTCTGGAAGTCGCTTTCCTTGCTTTAACTAGAGTAGGAATAACTGAAGCTGACAATCCCTTGTCCTTCAGCACCTGGGTCTCAATAGCCAGGCCGTTAAAGCCAGCGATCATAAAGCAGGATGGAAGATCGGTCCCTGAGACAGTAGGTCCTCCCTGAGAGGAAGTCTCCACGGGACGTCCGCCACCAGTCTGACCACGTCGGCGTACCAAGCTCGGCGAGGCCAGTCCGGAGCTACCAGGATTACTGGAATTCCTTCCTCCTCTATCCTGCGAAGAAGTCTTGGCAGTAACCCGAGAGGAGGGAAGGCATACATTAGCTGGTATTGCCCCCACGGTGCGATCAGTGCGTCTTCGGTCTCTGCTAGAGGATCGCGGGAGTGAGCCACGAATCTCTGTACTTTCCTGTTGAATCGTGATGCCAACAGATCCACATCCGGGGTGCCCCACCGTAGGCACAACTGGTGGAAAACTTCTGGATGGAGGGACCATTCCCCCTGATCCAGAGTCTGACGGCTGAGATAATCTGCCTGCCAATTCTCCACCCCCGGAATGAACACCGCAGAGATAGCTGGAACAAATCGTTCCGCCCAGCGAAGAATGCAAGCCACTTCTTTGGCCGCTCGGACACTCTTGGTGCCCCCCTGGTGATTGACATAAGCCACGGCCGTAGCGTTGTCCGACTGGATCCGAACCGGGCTGCCCTGGAGCTGCACGGTCCAGTGAATCAGACAAAGTCTGATCGCTCTCAGTTCCAATACATTTATCGGCAACCTGGATTCTTCCAGGGACCAAAGTCCCTGGACAGATAACTGACCGAGAATTCCTCCCCATCCGGATAGACTGGCATCCGTGGTCACTATCGTCCAATATATTGGCAGAAATGACTTTCCCTGGCTGAGCATCGGAGACCGAAGCCACCAGACCAGAGACTCTCTGGTCTGTTTGCTCAATCGGATCCGATTGTCCAGGGATTCCGGATTCCGATTCCATCTGAGAAGAATCTCTTGCTGAAGAATTCGGGTATGGGACTGGGCAAATGGGACTGCTTCGAAGGAAGCCACCATCAACCCCAGAACCCTCATGCAAGTTCGAAGAGAAGACCAGCTGTTGGATAGTAACAACTGGACTGCTGATTGAATCTTCCGGAGTTTCCCTACCGGAAGGAAAACTCTTGACCTGACTGTGTCTAGAATTAGACCCAGATATTCGAGCCTCTGGGTGGGAACCAGAAATGACTTTTGCTGGTTCACCAGCCACCCGAATTCCTGTAAAGAAATTATAGTAATTTCTATGTTTTGTAGCAGGGTCTGAGGAGACTCTGCATGAAGCAGGAGATCGTCTAGGTAACCTAGAATCGATATGCCTCTTTGGCGCAGTAGTGCCAACATTGGGGCCAACACCTTCGTGAAGACCCGAGGAGCCGTGGCGAGACCGAAAGGTAACGCCACAAACTGATAGTGGTTCTCTTCTACGGAAAAGCGTAGAAACCGCTGATGTCCTGCGAAAATGGGAATGTGAAGATAGGCGTCCTAGATGTCTATGGACGCTAGGACATCCCCTGGATGCAGGAAGGCTGCTACTGTGCGAATGGATTCCATCTTGAATTTCCTTATGTTGAGAAAGGAATTGAGTGCCCTTAAGTCCAGAATTGGACGCACTTTGCCCTCTTTCCTGGGTATTGTAAATAGGTTTGAATAAAACCCTTGAAAACGTTCTGTCCAAGGAACGTGGACTACCACTCCTTGTTGTAGTATATCCGTGACTGCTCTCCGCAGATCTTCTAAACGATCCGGGGATAGTCCGATATTGGAAGGGAAGAATCGCGCCGGTGGGAGAGATCGAAACTCGATCTTGTACCCTGACCTTATGACTTTGCAAACCCACTTGTCCGGGATTCTGGAAAGCCATGGATCCGGGAACCGGCGAAGACGTCCCCCCACCCCAATTATGGGTGGGGGCGCACCTTCAGGCTTTGGACGATTTATCTTCAGGTCTGGAGGGGGCGGGCTTTTGCTTGCCCGACCAACGTCCCCTGAAGCCTCCTGAAGGAGCTTTGGAGGACTTCATTTTTTCACCCGCGGGACGAAAAAACTTTTTGTGAGCAGAGAAAGAAGGCCCTCGTCTTTGACGAGTTCCTTTACCCTTAACATTTTGCGGTAAAAAGGTGCTCTTTCCACCCGTGAGATCCTTAATGATCTCATCTAAGTTGGCTCCAAATAGACGCTCTCCTAAAAAGGGGATATTAGTCAATGCTTTTTTGGAACCTTGGTCGGCTAACCAACCTTTTAGCCACAGTGTACGCCTGAGAACCACTGCTGAAACTGATGCTCGCGCCAATAATGGAGTGGCGTCCAACGCCGCATCACACACAAACTGTAACCCCTGTATCATTTGTTCCAACAAATCTGATACCGCCTGAGGGACCTCTTCTAAGTCCCGGCGTAACCACTTGGTCCATTCAGTTACAGTCTGCGAAACCAGACCAATAGCAATTATTGGTCTGAAAGCTGATCCAATCAAGGAAAACATGGTGCGAGACATAGCTTCTATCTTGCGATCCACTGGATCTTTAAAAGACGGAGCGTCTTCTAGAGGAATAACCGTGGCTTTATTCAATCTAGCAATTGGTGAATCCACCACAGGTGGTTCTGTCCATTTCTTAATGAGGGTTTCCTCAAACGGATAACGCCTGTTAATGCGTTTAGAAATAGCAGAGGTGCGTTTTGGCAGACTCCATTCTTCTTTGATTGGATTGCCAAAACATTTGGGCAATGGAAAAACCTTCGTCACTTTGATGCGTTTTTTAGTCCCAAAAGGGATTTCAGTTTCAGCTATTTCCGACGGAATACCCTGTAATCTTAAGGTTTCTTGAACAGATACAATGAGTGCGTTTACCAACGCTTCCTCTCGGGCTATGGCTGATGCCGAAACATCCTCCTCACTGTCTGAAGAGACAGTACCCGAGACACGAATCCCAGATGAAGTACCTGCAACTGCAGAAATAGGCTCAGATTCTGAATCCGAAGTTTCAGATAATAAGGGGTTAGGCGGGGGTCGCTTTCTTGCGCCCTGTCCCTGACAAGCCACTTCCACCCGGGACACAAAAGTTTCCATAATAGCTGACAATGATTCAACCATCAGTGGGGTGCTGGAGGATCCTGCAGACACCTCGAGGGGATCCGGTGGAGATACATGAGTGGCAGGGTCCATGTTAATTCAGGACACCTCTGCCAGAAAAAACAAAAAACTTTTTTTTTTTTTTTTTTAAATAAAAAAATACCTCTTTTTTTTTTTTTTTTTATGTGTCTCCCCCTAGCGCAATAGCGCCCCTCAGAGTACCTGCTTCTCGATCCCCACAGAGAGAGAGAGGGACCCCCAAGGCTCACCACCCGATGCAGAGAAGTTTCCAACCAACTGCAGTCAGTGTCTGTCTTTTACAGACTGGAAAGAGCTGTGTTCGTTTTCCCGGGTAGAAGGACGTGGCTCCGCCCCCTGTGTACGCCTTCCGGCGTTCCCAGCTCTCCACGATGTAGCTGGGCTCATCAAACATGGCCGCCCCCATACGGGAGACAATAGACTCCAAAAACATGGCGGCCGGCGTGACTTGAGGACATTCATGCACCCGGTCTACAGCCAAATGGCGGCGGACTGCCGAAATCGTTTTTCCCAGCACATCCACCTGCATCTCTGCTAAGTGGCGGTTTATCGATCTGCAGGAGGTACACTACAATTAAAGGTAGGATTATACCTCCTATGTCTGCTGTAATACTACAGTCTGCTGGGTAGAGTGTTAGCTCTCAAACCAAGTCCACTTCCCACCAAACACATACTGTATTTACAAGGGGGACTTTTAGTGTCAGATATATACTGACCATGTATGGAGGGGCCCAAAATTCATACTGCCTCATAACGAGGAAAAAAAGGGAACGTTTACTCACCATACCGAACCGACAGGCACCCTCTCTTCACAATACCCTCTCCACCGGGGTGGGGGGTTGTGGACCACTCCGGACGCCTCGACTCTCTGGTTCCTGGCGTCCAAGCGAGACTTTTAACTCGCAAGGTCAGTCCCTCCAATGGGACTCCGTCGCGGCCGACCCAGCGCGGAGCTCTGGTCTGCACGCGCTCGTAGGCAGAAACCAGGGTGACCACTGGATCTCAACATCCAGCCCGTCGCCCGGCCCCGCATACTTACTTGAATGTGTCGCGGCCGACCAAGCGCAATGCAATGGTCTGCGCGCGCTCGTAGGCCGGCTGGGGTGACCACTAGTGTCGCCCAGTCCGGCGTATTTGCTTGAAGATCTCACAGGAAAAAAACACTGGAGAAAACTACCTAAAAAATATTTTTTCTAAAAAAAAAATCTTGCCAGGACCAAAAAGATCCCAGCAAGGAACTTAGGTCCTTACTCCTGACTAGACAGAAAAAAACTGATGCCTTGTAGCAGAGAGAGGGAGGATAAGGTGGAGCCAGAACGTTTTTCCTTTCTGCCTAGTCCTGCTCCTGCGGAGACAACATAACCCAGTTCTTGTGAATCAAGAAGACTACGTCTGTCAATGAGCGACAGAGAAAAAAGGCTTACCTGTAGGCACTGTGAATATCTCCTAAACTTACACAGTTTAGGAGATATTACAAGTGCATGCATGCAATGACGTCATTGGCGCATGCTCTCTGAAGGTCCGACTTACCGTGCCGGGACCTTCAGAGCCCATGCCGCAAATCTGGAAGAAACAACGGGGAAGATGTCAGCCATCTGAGCAGTATGCGGGTGCTGCTGCGACAGCTTCGTTCTAAGGAAGCATTTCATAATGAGCTAGTATGCGATGCATACTAGCTCATTATGCCTTTTTTTTTTCTCCACAAGGTTTACAACCTCTTTAAAGTCTTGGTCAGTGTGAGAAGCCAACAGCAGCATGGAAAGAGCAGAAATCTGGTTCTTATAGTAACAAGGGCCAAGCGGTGGTCCAGACCCAAATCAAGCTAAAAAGTATCTGTCCTACAGAGAAACCTCTTTCGTGAACCCTTCTAGATTAATTCAAGCAAAGTAGGTCCACCACATCCGATGACAGACATTCCAGGAATTGGACTATCAAGACTTTAGTATCGTAGGGATCAAACTATGCAACTGAGAAGCAGGGTAAGGGGTCTTTCCTTGGGACAAAAAATTACGATAGTTTGGCAGAGCCCATGGTGCATTTGTTTTACCCGGTAAGCATAACAATGACAAGATCAACTTGTCCCATGAAGAACGTCACTTTGGCAATCCTGTGAATGGACACGGGCCAACAAAACTGCATTGAAAAATACTCAAGCCTCTCATTCAGAAGTGGGATGGGTCCTGAACAGAAGTATGTGACTCAGACAGGAAAATTTGAGGTTTCTTAGGAAAGGAATACCCTGGACTAGGAAGTGTCCAAGACCAGCTCCAGATATTCCAAGCAAAGAGTTGGTATTAGCAGTGACTTTTGTCATGTGAAAAGTCAGAGACACTTTATCCTCCAGAGTTCTTGCCAACTATTCCCTCAAGAGAAGATCATTCAGATAGTCCACACTCAGGATAACACAAGAGCGAAATCGAGTCATCATTGATGAACATCTGAGGTACAGAGGAGTGGCCAAATGAAAGGGCAACACACTGTGCATACACTGATGTGCTGGAAAGAGGAGTATGTGTAAGTAAGCATCCTTTATGTCCACTGAGGGCAGAAAGTCCCCAGGTCCCCCTTACGCAGAGAGGCAAAAATAGATTTCATTGACTCATTCGGGAATTCTGGGACATGAATGTAAGCATTTAAAGGCTCTAAGGCCCAGAATTGGTCAAATGCCCCGTTGGAGTTCTGGTACAGTAAACAGGTTGGAGTAAATTCCCTAAACATATTCCACAGCCAAAATTGGGGTGGCGACTATTTGGAACTTTTCCACTGCAAGAACCGGCTCGGCTCTGCTCAGCCTGGCTTGGCCTGGTTTGCTTTTCCACTGCTGGTACTGCAGGGTACGGTGATAGAGCGGTTCGGTACAGTACGGTATGGTTTGCTTTTCCACTAAAGTAGTACTAAAGTTAAGTGGGTGGGATAACAACGATTCTCTGACCAATCAGTGGCCAGTAGTGACTGCATACAAAGGATTGTGGGATATGGTACCGGGTATGGTACCTCTTGGAACCACAATCGAGGTGGTACTGTTTTTGAGAGCCGTACCGTTCGGTTCCATGTAGTGGAAAAGCGCTGCCGTACCGTACCGAACCATTCCTACACCGTACCAATGCGGTACCAGCAGTGGAAAAGCACAGAAGCAAGCCAAACCATTCGGTTCCATGCAGTGGAAAAGCGCCATATGAGTTCCAAAAGTCCAGAGGGCACACGATTGAGCCAGGTGCCAAGAAGTCACCAGATGACTGAAGACGAAAATGTGTGGAAGAGAAAAAGAACAAAACACTGGCTTGTAACCCTGGAAAATCAATTGGATGACCAAACCCAGATACTTGCATTCAGCAATATGGTTACACAAAGCGCTAAAAGGTTCATTATTTAAGAGGAGTGGAAAATGGCAAAACCTCTGATCTAAAAAGCCCCAAGTCTCATTTGCCCCTAGATAACTGCTGCAATATTTGTAATTTACGGGGAAACTTGAAAGCCATTATAATGAAAACTGTTTTTGCACTAAAATCATAAATCTTAAAACTTCAATTCATTATTTAAAAAAAAAGTAGATGGAAAAAAAAAAAAAAAAAGGCGACAGACCTTTAACATCAATGCTTGACTCTGCCTTTCATCTTGCGGCACCAGCTGGAAAACAGAGGCAAGAAATATAACACTTTTTTTTTATGTTAATTATATCACAGAGCTGGACAAGGTCTGACCTTTATAGAGTCCTGGGTTCCTCTGTAATCATCCTGGAGATAGCACTGCAGCAGCTGCACACTCTGCTCCTCATCCAGTCCCTGCATGAAAGTAATAACACAGATTATTACATTTTCAGCTAAAAACATAACTTCTTTACCCCTCCACCACGCCAGAGAGCTGACTCACCAGAAACTTGCTTAAACGTAATCCAAGTTCCTTTAATGCAGGAGCTACATTGCTGGCTTTCACCTTGTCTGCAGAGCTAGTGCTAGAAGTTTAAAGTCAAATGATTATTCCAAGGAAACTACCAAATGTAAAATAAGAAGCAACAGTGTTTAAATCCCATCTTCAGCCATATTTGTTTCTTATCCCTAATGGGGAAATCAGTTTAGAGCTACAAGTGTTTATGAGCATTTTTGAGGCAGAATTGCATATTATTGCAGCTTTTGTTAGGTGTTTTTTCATCTAGGTGTGGAGTGCTGCTGTTTGACCAGAAAACGTGCAACAAAAAGCTTGCAGAAAAAAGCTCATGTTGCGCGTTTCTATTGAAGTCTATAGGGACAAAAACACTCAATTCTGCCTCAAAAGTAGCTCATGTAGTTATTTTTTATTTGAGTGACAGCCATTTGCTACAAGCGACAGGATGCTCAGGCATGAACAAGGGCTATTGAAAACTATAGGTTTTTCCTTGTTGAGCGTTTGTGAGCTTCGAGCTACAAAACGCTCAAGTGTGAACGAGGCCTTAAACCTAAGAGCAGCTCTAACCCTTCTATACTATATTGTGACAATAGTGTGCCCTGGCACTGTGTGAAAAGGGTCTGATGTCGTCCAGGATTCTCATCCAGGCAGATTGAGGGGCCCCAAGGTGCTTTTCTCACATGGAGGAAACTGTGTGCTAGAAAAAAAACAGTGGGGGGGGGGGGGGGGCCCGCCCGTGCTACTGTGAGGGGCCTAACTGCCCACCCGTCTGCTCGTTCCACTGCGTGCGGGGGGGGGGGGGAGGGGTGTTGCTGCCGGCCGCTGAGGGAAGGCTGCGCTAAGCACTGCAATCTGGAGCTCGGCCTATCCTCTCCAGAGAGAGAGAGAAACAATGTTGGGAGGCGGAGGTGGACGCTGAAAGAGAAAGTCTGCTGACACCAATAGAGTGAAAGGGGGAGGAGCTCTCCCCTCTACGAGGAGTCCCCATGCCACACAGGCATCCCTGGAGGCACGTGAATACTAAGGGGAATCTACAAACTGGCCAAGTAAGTGACAAATTACCAGAGCAACTGATCCCATCACCTCCACCACCTCTGCCTCTGAATGATCACATCAATGATCTACAACAGAGGTGATGGGGGGGGATAGGATTGAGATCTGTGGTGGTGATAGGATCAGTAAGAAGCGGAGGTGGTGGAAGGGGAGGCACCACCACTGCCAGTAATCCCATCCCCCCCTCACCACCACCACCGCTGCCAATAATCCCACTCCCCACCACCACCACTGATCCCACCCCCCTCACCACCACTGCTGCCACTAATCCCATCCCCCTCACCACCACCCCCTTCACCACACCGCTGCCACTCATCCCAAACCACCACCGCTGCCACTCATCCCAAACCACCACAGCTGCCACAGAACCCATTCCACCACCACCGCTGCCCACTGATCCCACCACCGCTGATCCCATCCAACTACTACCCCCGCTGTCACTCATCCCATCCCACCACTGCTGCCACTCATCTCATCCCCCCTCCACTGCCACTCATCCCATCCCCCCACCACTGCCATTCATCCCCCATCCTATCTACCCCACCACCCCCACTGATCTCACCCCCCCCCCACCCCCAATCACCGCTGACACTCATCCCATACCAAACCCCCACCACTGATCCCATTCCATCCCTCCATCACTACTACCACCGCTGAGACCAATTCCAACCCCATGCCTCACCCCTGTACACCTGGATAGGAGGGGCGGCTGGGCAGCATATCGAGGAACCAATCCCCTCTGCACTGCAGGAAGAAAATGGAGGGGATAAGTTCCTCTATATCCTCTATATGCTGCCCCCGCCCACCCCTCCTTTCCAGGTTTACAGGGGTGACACCTGGGGCTGGGACACCCCGGGGTCCAGGTGGGCCCTGAAGATACTAGTTCCGCCTCTGCATCTCAGCATGCAGATGTGAACTATTCTCAACAAAAAGAAATCATATATATTTCATAAGAAAGCTTGTTTTTGCTTACCCCAATTACATTACATTTGCGTACCTGGGAGATTTGTAGAAAGCTAATCCTTGAAGAAATCGTCCTCCATATCGATCAAGCTCACCCTTGATCTGCATCTAGAAAATCAGTTACATTTGTCATATTACTAAACAGAATAGAACACTTTGTTACCAAATGAATGCTTTATGCAAAGAGAGGGGAAATGCCCTTTTCAGAGCTTCCAAACTACCAATTCTATCTAGAAAACGCTGCCACTACCCTTAAATTCAAAGTTTACCCATTTCACCCTCATCTGAGCACTCTATAGCCCATTGCAGCAATAATCTATGACAGCCTTTTTCAATCAGAGTGCTGAGTTCTTCAGGGGTGCCCTGGCAAAAGGTCTAAAGAAAACAGCCCCAAATGTCAAAAATTGTGTTCAAGCATTTGTTACACAGAGCTACAGGTTTTCATTGTGCAGCATTAAACCTTGGGCACCGCAAGGGCCAGCTGTTGGGGTCACAACAACTGATGTCATTGGTGGATAAGAAGGGCGTCGGGCACATGCACAGCATCCTTGTGTCCCCCCCATTAGCACTAAGGTAACACTGGCTTAGTGAGGGAGAGAAACCGAAGGAGAAGAGAAACGCTGGAGTACTAGTCAGTACCAGTGTGAAAAGGTGTACAGTATTTGCTTTGGAAGAATAGATCACCTCTAATGTTGGGTGCTGCGCTATATAAAACAATTAGTTCTGTTTTTTATATTTTAGATTGCAGTGCTTCAACATTGTGCATTGATTTAAAAGCTGCCTGGACAGAAAAAATATTGAGAAACGCTGATCTAAAGCGATCAATGCAAGTCTGCATTCACACCATGAGCAGAGCTATTTTCAGGGATTTCTGGGCATTTTTGAACACATACAGAGCATCCGGAAAATATTCACAGCGCTTCACTTTTTCCACATTTTGTTATGTTACAGCCTTATTCCAAATGGATTAAAATCATTATTTTCCTCAAACTTCTACAAACAATACCCCATAATGACAACATAAAATAAATCTTTGCAAATGTTATTAAAAAATCCCATGTACATACGTGTTCACATTCTTTGCCATAACACTCAAATTTGAGCTCAGGTTCATCCTGTTTCCATTAATCATCCTTGAGAGGTTTCTACAATTTGATTAGAGTCCACCTGTGGTAAATTCAGTTGATTGGGCATGATTTGGAAAGGCGCACACCTGTCCATATAAGGTCTCAGAGTTAACAGTGCATGTCAGAGCACAAATCAAGCCATGAAGTCCAAGGAATTGTCTGTAGACCTCCAAGACAGGATTGTATGGAGGCACAGATCTGGGGAAGGGTACAGAATAATATCTGCAGCATTGAAGGTCCCAATGAGCACAGTGGCCTCCATCATCCGTAAAATGAAAGAAGTTTGGAACCACCAGGACTCTTCCTAGAGCGGGCCGCCCGGCCAAATGGAGCGATCGGGGAGAAGGGCCTTAGACAGGGAGGTGACCAAGAACCTGATGGTCACTCAGAGAGCTCCTGCGTTTCTCTGTGGAGAAAGGAGTTGTTCATTTTGAAGGTTCTATCTCTGCAACACTCCACCATTCAGGCCTGTGTGGTAGAGTGGCCAGATGGAAGCAACTCCTCAGTAAAAGGCACATGACAGCCCGCCTGGAGTTTGCCAAAAGGCACCTGAAGGACACCTGAAACAAAATTCTCTGGTCTGATGAAACTAAAATTAAACTCTTTGGCCTGAATGGTAAGCGTCATGTCTAGAGGAAACTAGGCACCGCTTGTCACCTGGCCAATACCATCCCTACAGTGAAGCATGGTGGTGGCAGCATCATGCTGTGGGAATGTTTTTCAGCAGCAGGAACTGGGAGACTAGTCAGGATTGAGGGAAAGATGAATGCTGCAATGTACAGAGGCATCCGTGATGAAAACCTGCTTCAGAGTGCTCTGGACCTCAGACTGGGGAAAAAGGTTACATACATAGTTACATAGTTAGTGAGGTTGAAAAAAGACACCAGTCCATCCAGTTCAACCTATGATGTGTGTGTGTGTGTTTGCTGCTAACCGTACATTGTATACCCCTGTATGTTGTGGTCTTTAAGGTGCCCATCTAATCGTTTTTTGAAACTATCGATGCTCCCTGCTGATACGACTGCTTGTGGAAGAGAATTCCACATCCTTACTGCTCTGACAGTGAAGAACCCCCTAGTTATTTTAAGGTTAAACCGTTTTTCCTTTAGTTTTAGTGAGTGGCCACGTGTCTTATTGTATTCCCTTTCTCTGAAAAGTTTATTCCTTATGCTAGGGTCGCCAGTACAGTATTTGTACATTGATATCATATCCCCCCTCAATCTTCTCTTCTCCAGAGAGAATAGGTTCAGTGCTTGTAGTCTTTCCTCATAGCCGATACCCTCCATTCCCCTAATTATTTTTCTTGCCCTTCTCTGGACTCTCTCCAGTTCCAGCACATCCTTCCTGAGGACCGGTGCCCAGAACTGGACAGCATACTCCAGATGTGGCCGGACCAGAATCTTGTAGAGAGGGAGAATAATCTCTTTATTTCTGGAGTGAATCCCCTTTTTTATACATCCCAGTATTCTATTGGCTTTGCTTGCAGTGGCTTGGCATTGCATGCCACTGCCAAGCCTGTTGTCTACCAGTACCCCCAGGTCCTTTTCCATCCTAGACTCACCCAGAGGTCCCCCCCCCCCCCTAGTGAGTAGCTTGCTTTCGTGTTTCTGACGCCCAAGTGCATTACTTTACATTTTTCAACATTAAACCTCATCTGCCATGTAGTTGCCCACCCCATTATTATGTTCAGGTCCGCTTGTAAGGTTTCCACATCCTGCATAGAAGATATTGGCATGCTTAGTTTAGTATCATCTGCAAATACTGAGATTGTACTAGATATCCCCTCCTCTAGATCATTTATGAATAAATTAAACAGGATTGGTCCCAGGGCAGAACCCTGGGGGACCCCACTTTCCACACCCACCCAATCCGAGTACTCCCCATTAATCATCACCCTCTGGACTCTCCCCTGGAGCCAGTTCTCTATCCAGGTACTCACCCTATGGTCTATGGTGGGGAACGGTGTCAAAGGCCTTTGCAAAGTCCAGGTACACCACATCCACAGGCTTTCCTTTATCTAGGTTGGCAGCTCACTTCATCATAGAAGGTTAATAGATTGGTCTGGCAAGAACGATTTTTCATGAATCCATGCTGATTACTACTAATAATACCGTTTTCATTACTAAAGTCTTGTATGTGGTCCCTTAACATCCCCTCCAAAATCTTGCAGACTACTGATGTTACACTAACCGGCCTATAGTTACCCGGGATATATCTCGGCCCCTTTCTTAAATATTGGTACCACATTGGCTTTTTTCCAATCAGCTGGCACCATACCTGTCTGTAGACTATCCTTAAAGATCAAGAATAATGGTCTGGCAATCACCTGGCTGAGCTCTTTAAGAACCCTCGGGTGCAAGCCATCCGGTCCCGGGGATTTATTTATGCCAAGTTTCTCTAGTTTAGTTCATCTTCCAACAGGACCTATGACCCTAAGCACACAGCCAAGATAACAAAGAAGTGGCTACGGGACAACTCTATGAATGTCCTTGAGTGGCCCAGCCAGAGCCCAGACTTGAACCCGATTGAACATCTCTGGAGAGATCTGAAAATGGCTGTGCACCGACGCTCCCCATCCAACCTGATGGAGCTTGAGAGGTTCTTCAAAGAAGAATGGGAGAAACTGCCCAAAAATAGATTTGCCAAGCTTGTAACATCATATTCAAAAAGACCTGAGGCTGTTATTTGTGCCAAAGGTTTTTCAATAAAAGTATTGAGCAAAGGCTGTGAATACTTATGTATATGAGATTTTTTTTAGTTTCTAATTTTTAATACATTTTCAAACAAACTTCTTTTACATTGTCATCATGGGGTATTGTTTGTAGAATCTTGAGGAAAATAAAAATAATTTAATCCATTTTGGAATAAGGCTGTAACATAAAATTGTGGAAAAAGTGAAGCGATGTGAATACTTTCCGGATGCACTGTATACAAGCTTTGTAGAAGTGCATTTCAAGCATTTTACATGTGTATTCAAGCTTTACACATTTTTGTTAAAACCAGTGGAAAGCACGAGGGAAGGAGACCAGTTATTACAGACTAAAATAGGCTTAAATATGCCTGAAAAAAAACACTCAAAAACACTTGATTTGAGCATTTACAGGCGTTCCCACTAAAGTATACGGGGCCAAAAATGCCCACATTTGCCTAAAAATTTGCTTTTAGAGCGCCAGGCGTTGAGCTACAGGTGTCTGAATGTTCATATGTGAAAAATAGCCACTATTTATTTACATGGGAATTTGATTGTTGACAGTTTTGGAACTTCAAGTTAAAAAAATGCTCAGATGTGAATGAGGCCCAAGTGTACCGCCTGGAGCCTGTGCTGTGCATCTTCTCTCTTTGCCTTATCTTTATAACCAACCACATTTAAAATTCTGAACAGGCCTAATTGATTCAAAGCTTGAAGAACTTTATTAGTGCCGACATATTTTGACATTACAACTCAAAGTGTATATCCAGCCAAAAGTTTTTTCAGATTAGAGTCACAAAGGGATAGACCCTCTGTCAGGTTTTACTGTTATTTAAAAATCAGTTAGGGATATTTTCCCTCACTTATGCTGGCAATACATTATACAATTTTCCTTTAGAATTACCAAAAACATATACGGTCAGACCTACACACTTTTAAAGCGATTGTAAAGGCTCATTTCCCCTATAAAAATAACGAACAGGTTATACTTACCTGCTAAGTTGCAGTGGAATTGCACAGGGTTGCCTGGATCTTCTCGGGTCCCTCATCTGTGATCTTGGCCTCTCCCTCCTGCTGGGTGCCCCCAAAGCAAGCAGCTTGCTATGGGGGCACCAAAGCCGAGTCACAGCTTCCTGTGTCCATTCAGATACAGAGCACATACTCGGCCCCGCCCCACTCCCTCTGATTGACTAGCTGACTTTGATTGGTACCGCTGCTGTGTCTCAGCCAATCAAACTGGATACTAATATTTATAGGTAATCAGGAAGGATTTTTTTTTCCCCTGCTGTAGCAAATTGGATCATGCTTTGCTGGGGTTTTTCCGCCTTCCTCTGGATCAATTGTGGGTATAGGATTGTGTATATGGGATTGTATGGTTGGGTTTTCTTTACTGTTTTTTGTTTTTTATTGGTTGAGCCAGATGGTCTTTTTTTCAACCTGACTATGTATGTAATCTGGAAGGAAAATCTCGGACGGCTGTCGTGGACATCCCTGGACAGAGAAAGACCTCAGGTAAGCGTTAGGGGGGCTGCTGCACACAGAAGGCTTTTTATCCAAAAGCATCAAGATAAAAAAACCTTATGACTTTACAACCCCTTTAGTTTGTATGCAATCAAGCAGACCTGATAGTGCAGGGGCCTGCTTGATTGCATACAAATAAAAAGTGTGTAGGTCTGACTGTATATGGCTTTGATAAATAGGAAGGAAACTGACATAAAGAAAATTGTATAATGTATGGTCAGCCTGTCACATTGACAATGGTTTGATCAGCAATAAAAATAAATATTATTCTGTCTGTATTGCCTGTAGAGCAGGGGTGTCAAACTAAATTTCATTGTGGGCGGCATCAGCATTAGGGTTGTCCTCAAAGGGCCGGTGTAACGTTAGAAAACCATACCTCGTTAAAATTCCATACCCTCGTCACTTCCTGTCCGAAACAGCTGAGCAGCGTAGCAGTGCGCATGCTCAGAGCCCCGGATACATCATTGAACAGCTGAGAAGTTGACAAGTGCGCATGCTCCGAGGGTATGAAATGATCACGGTAGTGTGTGTAATGTTACACTTGCGGCGGTTACATGAAAACAGCTCGGCTGCAACATGGGTCATCTCCTCTCCTATCCCTGACACTTCCCTGATGTCGGCTAATAAATATAAAAGCGGCGGCGGCTGTATGAAATCTAAATGACGGAGATGTCGGCTCCGTGATCAGCTTTTATATTTATTAGCCGAGATCAGGGAAGTGAGAGGGATAGGAGAGGAGATGACTCATATTGCAGAGGAGCTGTTTTAATGTAACCGCGGCAAGTGTAACGTTACAAACACTCGCGTGATAAATCCATACCCTCCGTAGGTGCACCGGAAGTGACGAGGGTATGGTTTTTTCACGGAACACCGGTTGTTTCTGTAAGACTATGCAACCACTTAGATACTTAGAAGTATGCAGTGTACAGAGTGTAGAGTTCACGAGTGTGCTACATACAGATTGCAGAGTTCAGGGGTGCACTATGTACAGACTGCGGGGTTGAGGAGCGTATGACATACAGATGCAGGGTTTATGGGTGCGCTATGTACAGAGTGCAGAGATAAGAAGTACGTAGTGAGCAGAGTTCAGGAGTGTGCAGAGTACAGACTATCCCCACCCCCCAAAAAGCTTCTTTACATCTCATATGCCTGGCTCTAGTTTCACCCGGCAGTGCAGGTGGCTCCACGTCTCTTCTCACTTAAAGGGAGATCATTGGTCAGCCCTGCTGTGCGTGCATGCAGGGTGGGCAGGGATCTGCAAGAGCCGGAGGTGGCAGAACGGAGTTCCACCACGTTCCAGCTGAAAAAAAGCCCTGGGTGGGAGGGCCACATGAAATGGCCTGGTGGGCCGGATTTTGCCCACGGGCCTTGTGTTTGACACCTGTGCTGTAGAGATTATCCCACATTTCCTGTCTGCGCAAACTGTTGTCACTGCAACAGGAAGTAATCAAATCCTCTCTACTGGATCCCTGAAAAGCAGTAAAAACTCAACAGGAACACTAATCATTCCCTACTTTATCCAAAACTACAAAAAAAGTAATTTTGGCTTGACACACTCTTGAAATATTGCACAGGTATGCTGTGCTATCTTTATGCATTTCAAAGCTTTATTTTCAACTCTGACTGCAGGGTACCTCCTATACCACCAAGACAAAACTTTATAATTTTTTTTCTCTACCTATTTTTTTTTCTTTACCATGTACTGAAGGAAGATCTATCATAAGAAATACTAAGGCTAACAATACCAGTGCCTGGCTCAAAGTCTGATCCTTTGGCTTCAGTACCTTTTAAATCACTAATCTGGAACAAGTGCGCAGATCACAACCTCTGCCTACACATTGTATGTGTTCTATGGTATAGTGATTTTGAATGAGTGCAGCAAAAGGATCAGCACAAAAACCAGCAACTACTTTTACAAAGAGGTCAGAGACCTATATTTCTTCAGTGAGTCAATGAAAGGTCTCTGCAGTTTCTATACTTCCACAATGAAATATTTGACTTACGGGGTCCCTCATGGCCGATCGCCCAAGCAGAATGGTCCACAGCTCCCGGCTGCTTCTATAAAAAAAAAAATAAAGTTTATTAGTTCATATAAAACCAACCGGCGATGTGGAAAAAGTTATAAGAGTAGTATCTCAATCAGAACCCCAAATACATATCTTTAAAGTGGAACAAAAGTGTAAAGTGTTACTAAAGTCTCCTTTTATTTATATATATATATATATATATATATATATATATAACACAAAAACTTTATAATTACCTGCTCTGTACAGTGGTTTTGCACAGAACAGCCCAGTTCCTCTTCGGTGCTCCTGGCCCCTCCCTCTTGTTGAGTGCCCCCACAGCAAGCAGCCTGCTACTGGGGTAGCAGAGCCGCTGCTCTGTGCGTCCATTCAGACACAGAGCTGTAGCCCGCCCCCACCCCCATCTCTCCTCATTGGCTCACTGACTGATTGACAGCAGCTGGAGCCAACGGTCCTTCTCTGCTGTCTCAGCCAATGAGGAGGGGAGTCCTGGACAGCCGAATGTCTCGTGCAACTTCGCTGGATCGAGATGGGCTCAGGTAAGTATTAGGGGGGCTGGGGTGTCTGCGGTACACAAAAGCTTTTTTATCTTAATGCATTATGATAAAAAAAAAAAAAACTTCTGCCTTAACAACTAATTTAACCATGTTATCTACTCATAGGACAGTTTCCTCACAAAGCAGGTGAATGTAAAAAAAATGTTCAGTTTTCACCATCACAGTTTGTTTTTGGTGCATGGCACTCAGCACATAAAGCAACCGCAAAAATCGACGACTACCTAATCTGACTTTTAACCTCCCTTAGTGGTTGTAAACCCCCAGGTAGTGTTTGTATCTATAGGTAAGCCTATGATAAGGCTTACCTATAGGTACTGTAAATATCTCCTAAACTTGCACCATTTAGGAGATATTAACATTGTATGCAGCCGATGACGTCATCAGCGTATGCGCTCTGAAGGAACGGCCACCTGTGCCGTGAACGCCTGCTCCTGCGCGAATGCGATGGCTGGATGACGCAAACCCGGAAGTAAGACGGCCGTGTTACCAGTGAGCGAATGGCACTGTGGGGGATTAATTTTAAGGTATTTCATAATGAGCTAGTATGCGACGCATACTAGCTCATTATGCCTTTGTCTTTCAGGTTTTTTATTTTCCGAGGTTTACAACCTCTTTAACGGTACTTAACCCTTCATTTGCATACCCAACTGTCCTGCACCAGTGGGCTCTGAGCTGAAGATATACAGCCCTGCACTTAAAGATACTGAAACCTGAAACTAGTGGTATAATATAGGAACTCCAGAGCAAACCATTCGGTAGTTTACCATGCTCAGAGAAACAGGTTTATCCCAAAATGAGTAAATTCAATAAAAACATGCATTAATTATGCATGCATTGTGCTTTTTATTTGCAGCATGTAACACATTGATCTTTATTTGACTTTGACCGGACCTCCAGCTGCAGTTGTATATGAAACATTTACTACAGCTGCTAAATGTGCCAGCTTCCTGCTCAGGACTACCGGTCCCCCATAGGATTTATACCAGACCCTCAGCTTGGCTGGTCAATAAAGGTGGAAGGATGAGTGTGCCACCTTTCCAAAACCATATTAGGCCGCATGTCCTAAACATTAGGAATGGTTTACCTTCCCGGGGGGATAACCCTGGCAAAGCAACTTGTCCCCCATCTTGATGAGAAAAAGGGCCTCTTTCCCACAACCTTGGCCCGGTGGTTGTGAGGATCTGCATGCATGGGGGCCTATTGGAATCTGGAAGCCCCATTAAAAAAAAATAAGAGGGCCCCTAGATACCAGCCACTCCCTACCGAAAGGAAGATTGCAAAAAGATGAGCACATCACAGGTGCAATGTCAGGCTCCTGCACACTTCCCTCCAACTTTCAGTCTGTACCTCTGCACGGTTTTCAGGCAGAAAGCTGGAGCAAGATTGAAGTAACTAAGGCATGCGGATTAGTGCACTTGCAGTCTATTGAGAACTACAAACAGTCTGGCATGGTGGCAGACGGGACTTGTAATTTATTTACAGATCCCTATGAATGAATGTAGCAGCTGTGTAACATGTTATTAAAAGTGAACTTTAAAATAGAGCAGCATTCTGGGACTGCAGACAGTGGTGGGTAAGGCAAGTATTCATGCTCTTATATCTCAGGTATACCTGGAAGCATCAATAATTACAACGGTTTCATAGTGAATATTCAGATTTTTTAAGAAGCCCAGTTATGACTGGTTCTCTTTAGGACTCAGGTCTGACATTAAAGTGGCTGTAAAGGCAAAAAAGTTTTATTTTACCTTAATCCATTGTCTGCATTAAAGTAAAAAAACCTCTCATGTTCAGCCTGTCCCCCCCCATATTGAATACTTATGAGCCCAATCTCAATCCAGTGCCGTGCCTGAGAGCCGCTCTCTCTCTTCACTGGTAACGAGGCAGCAGCGGGAGCCAATGCCTCCTGCTGCTATCAATTATATCCTGTGAGGAGGGAGCAGGGGCGAACCGCAATGCGTCTGTCAACAGACACCCAGCCTGGCTTGGGATCTAACCCGCATAAAAAGCAACTTCCAATACTGGCACACAGAGAAAAGAGGGAGCCAAGAGCTACATCGGGGGACCTCAGAAGAGGAGGTTTAGGACCACTCTCTGTAAAAAGTCAACACAGTAATACACTTCCAACTCATGAATGTTGGGGTCTGGCACAGAATTTTTCCAACACATCTACTTCCCATTTGTAGAAGTAAGCACACCACACACTGCAGCCCTCTCAGGACTGGGGAGAGTCCAAACAAGATGAAGAAAGGGCACACCAGCCTAGTGCATTTTACCAATATCCTTTTAATGTTAAAAAGTAGGCAAGTAATTACTTTTAGGCCAATCCATACTCCTGAAGCTTGGGAGGACATCTACTAGAGTCAACTGCTTATGCGTTTCAAGGGTAAACCCTGTTCACAATCAGCACAACTTTGATCCCTCACTTCTTGGATAAACCCATCAGCCAATTCTCTTGTGTTAGATGTTGCTGTACCGGTGACTGGTTGAGCTACATAAGAGAACCAACCAGTGAATAAAGATCAGCAATCACTCTCCGAGAACTCTAGCACACCAAGGCCACTAAGAGTGCAGAGGTGTGACTCTAGTCTCGGGAACCCTGTTTTTTTCTTGGGGTGCTGACGAAGAGGGTTTACCCTCAAAACGCATAAGCCGATTGGATCCAGGAGATGTATTCCCAAGCTTCAAGAGCACACAGAGTGGCCTGAACAAGTTTACTATTTTAATAAGCTTTGCAAGTAGTCAATTGCTTACTTTTAACATGAAAAGACTATTGGGATAATGCACTAGTCTGGTGCGCCCTCTCTTCTATATCTTGTTTCCACTCTGTGAAAAACCATTGCACAGAGCAGGTAAGTAAAGGGCCCATTTCCCACGATTAGGCCAATCCGGTCCAACTGTCCGTTTTTCAGGCAGACCTGATCGGGTCACTCATTCTACTCTATGTGGAGGCAGGTTTCAGCGGAAATCTTGCATCCGATCTGACAAGATCCGCTCTGACAAGATCCGCTGAAAGCAGACGGATGGCGATACATTCGCCATCCGTCTAGCGGGTCGGATCGGATGAAAAAGCGGACAGTGTGTCCGTTTTCATCCGATCTCCCCATAGAGGAAAGCGGGACTCTGAAAGGTCCTTCTCCGCACAGCGAGTGGAGACATACCTTTTATCCGCCTGCTCAGCTGGGATCAACAGAGTGATCCACGCTGGGCAAGCAGTCTGTGAAAACGGATCCGCCCCATGTGAAAGGGGCCTTAAATGTTTGTTATTAAAAAAAAAAAAAGTTGACATGCACACTTTACTGATCTCTGGGAGTTGCATTATCAGACTATAGAGGAAAATGTGTTATGGGAATTTAGGACAACACCGGGAGTTTCAGCAGACAAAAGTTTGTAGGCATAAATTGGGCCCTGTGATTGGTCACAAACATTCCCCCTGTTTGCAGGGAGCGAGACGTAAGCTTTATTTGGGGCATGTTGTAGCTTTCCACCTGCAATTAACTACAGCAAACTACCAACTGTTCCATTTATCTCCCGGCTTTAATCAGTTCACCTCTCACACCCCCTATGGACCAAAGATATGTTTACTATGGGCCAGGTTTATTCAGCAACAGCATTGAAATTACTTAAAGCTGAACTCTTGGTGAAACAAATGCTGTCTAAATACTAGAGGTAAATGTTATTGTTTATTAATTCTTGGTGTGCTTTGTGCATTTCTTGCAGCTCTGTGCAGTAATTTAGAGGGAAAATGTACAGAAGCTTCCTTTAATAAAGACCGGTCACTGCTGCTCTCTCTCCCTGTGTAGGGGGACCTGGCTTGTATCTGCCCTCATGGGAGCCTGCTGGGTCCCTCTAAAAGCTCTGCTCAGGTTATGTGTAGCCTGAGGGGTTCTGATTGGTAATCACAGACACATGACCATGCTGAACAATCAGAACCACTGTGATCTATCCCAGCATTTGTAGAGACAGAAGAGGAAGAATAACGTGATTTTCAAACCCAAGGGCCCCAACACCCTAACACCTATACTAATTAACCTGTGTAAAAGGTGTCTATACTTAAATATTTTCAGCCCGCTCTAATCTGGTCACATGATCAGCTTCCCTGTGTTGGCCAGGGGAGAGGAAGGAGTGCCTACAACTGATGGCCATAGTAAGCCTAGGGGTGACATCACCACTCAAGCATTGCCAGCTATTGTTGAGCACTCACTACTTTCCCTTCTAGTCGGTGCTTAATAATAATACAGGGGACATCACATGACCAGACTGGCCTGAGAATAGGCAAATATATATATATATATATATATATATATATATATATATATATATATATATATATATTTATTTATTTTTTTATAGGTTATTTTGTATAGGTGTTAGGAGGGGGAGGGAGCATTTTGAAGTATAGTTAATAAAAGCCTGGAGTTATAGGAAGGGGAAAAAAGTTAATTATTTTAGATTAGGGAAAACTTAAAAGGTTAATAAGGGGGTTAAATAGACATTTTATTTAAAAAATAAATTAATTCATTTTTCAGATTGGTTTAATTAGTTGCCGACCACCCTATAGCAGTTTTACTGCAACAGGGATATATACATATACACACACACACACATATTATATATATATATATATATATATATATATATATATATATATATATATATATATATACACACACAGTGCTTTGCGAAAGTATTCGGCCCCCTTGAACTTTGCGACCTTTTGCCACATTTCAGGCTTCAAACATAAAGATATAAAACTGTAATTTTTTGTGAAGAATCAACAACAAGTGGGACACAATCATGAAGTGGAACGAAATTTATTGGATATTTCAAACTTTGTTAAATAAAAAACTGAAAAATTGGGCGTGCAAAATTATTCAGCCCCTTTACTTTCAGTGCAGCAAACTCTCTCCAGAAGTTCAGTGAGGATCTCTGAATGATCCAATGTTGACCTAAATGACTAATGATGATAAATAGAATCCACCTGTGTGTAATCAAGTCTCCGTATAAATGCACCTGCACTGTGATAGTCTCAGAGGTCCGTTTAAAGCGCAGAGAGCATCATGAAGAACAAGGAACACACCAGGCAGGTCCGAGATACTGTTGTGGAGAAGTTTAAAGCCGGATTTGGATACAAAAAGATTTCCCAAGCTTTAAACATCCCAAGGAGCACTGTGCAAGTGATAATATTGAAATGGAAGGAGTATCAGACCACTGCAAATCTACGAAGACCTGGCCGTCCCTCTAAACTTTCAGCTCATACAAGGAGAAGACTGATCAGAGATGCAGCCAAGAGGCCCATGATCACTCTGGATGAACTGCAGAGATCTACAGCTGAGGTGGGAGACTCTGTCCATAGGACAACAATCAGTCGTATACTGCACAAATCTGGCCTTTATGGAAGAGTGGCAAGAAGAAAGCCAATTCTTAAAGATATCCATAAAAAGTGTAGTTTAAAGTTTGCCACAAGCCACCTGGGAGACACCAAACATGTGGAAGAAGGTGCTCTGGTCAGATGAAACCAAAATCAAACTTTTTGGCAACAATGCAAAAGGTTATGTTTGGCGTAAAAGCAACACAGCTCATCACCCTGAACACACCATCCCCACTGTCAAACATGGTGGTATCAGCATCATGGTTTGGGCCTGCTTTTCTTCAGCAGGGACAGGGAAGATGGTTAAAATTGATGGGAAGATGGATGGAGCCAAATACAGGACCATTCTGGAAGAAAACCTGATGGAGTCTGAAAAAGACCTGAGACTGGGATGGAGATTTGTCTTCCAACAAGACAATGATCCAAAACATAAAGCAACATCTACAATGGAATGGTTCACAAATAAACATATCCAGGTGTTAGAATGGCCAAGTCAAAGTCCAGACCTGAATCCAATCGAGAATCTGTGGAAAGAACTGAAAACTGCTGTTCACAAACGCTCTCCATCCAACCTCACTGAGCTTGAACTGTTTTTTAAGGAGGAATGGGCAAAAATTTCAGTCTCTCGATGTGCAAAACTGATAGAGACATACCCCAAGCGACTTACAGCTGTAATCGCAGCAAAATGTGGCGCTACAAAGTATTCACTTAAGGGGGCTGAATAATTTTGCACGCCCAATTTTTCAGTTTTTTATTTGTTAAAAAAGTTTGAAATATCCAATAAATTTCGTTCCACTTCATGATTGTGTCCCACTTGTTGTTGATTCTTCACAAAAAATTACAGTTTTATATCTTTATGTTTGAAGCCTGAAATGTGGCAAAAGGTCGCAAAGTTCAAGGGGGCCGAATACTTTCGCAAGGCACTGTACATACACACACATATGTGTGTATATGTGTACATACACACACACATATATATTATATATTATATTATATACACACACACATACTAAATATTATATATACACACACACATATACATACATACACACATGATCTGCGCTCCCTGCATGTTCCCAAGCCAGGGGTGCAAGCCTGTGCTGTGATCCGCTTCAGTACTGATCACTTAACAGGTCCAGGCCAATAACTTTTGGCCTGGACCTGCTGATCGGCTCTGGCAAATCAGCAAACAGCATGTGCCTGTGTTTCACATGCACAGAAAATTATGTCTTCTCTGGAGGAGCCCTTTTTGGTTCCACGGAGAGAAAAGGGAGATCCTCATATTGTGAGTAAAAGCACCACACTGACAACAGATCATATATTTATGCCTGTCACAGTGTCATTAGTACAGTGCACAGATTTCTTTTCTGATCACTGTATTAGTGTCACGGGTGATGCCAGACCCCAACGTCAATCCCAGACTGAGTCAGTTTGCCCACCAAGAGAAGCGGCACCCTGATAGCTCAGGTGACAGTGTAGTGGTTCATGCTAAGGTCAGGCGTACCTGACCCCATTCCCAGGTTGCTGAGGTGGTACAAATCGCATGATGATTCCCATATGCAGCAGAGTGCCAAGTACCAGTGACGCTCTACCAAGCACCAGCAGCCTAGTACATCCTGGTCTTAGACACACCAGCACTGCAGTAACACTTGGTGACATGGCAAGCCCCATAAGTGCAGTCCAAGCTGGTGCGGTGGCTAGCACAAGTTGTGTCCTGCAGCCACCCAGAAGAATCCTTCCTTATGCCTACTTCCTCCATTCACTGCTCAACCCGAAATACAGGTGAAAAAAGCAGATTTAACTCCCCTTGGGTTTTTGGAGCTGTATTTTACAGAAGATCTGTATCGATCGATTGTGAGCCAAAGCAATTTATATGATGATCAATTTATCACCGCCAATCCAAACTCGACAATTTGCATAGAAACGGATCACGGTTTTTAAGACTTTTTTGGGCTTAACCCTCAACATGGGCATTACTAAAAACAATAAGTCACCGTCATATTGGTCCACAGACCCGATTCATCATATGCCAGTGTTCTCTGCTGCCATAGCCAGGGGTAGATACAAAAATATAATGCGATTTATGCACTTAAAACGACAACGGATTCTGTCGTCCTCAGGGTGACCCTGGGTATGATCGGCTCCACAAAATTCATCCCCTCGTAAATCCCTTTCACAAAAATATGCAGACTTATATAAGCCCCAACAGGATGTCTGCGTAGAGGAGTTCCTCATTAACCACTTGCCGACCGCCGCACGACTATCTACGGCGGCGGTCAGCCCCTCACAGGCAAAGTGACGTAGGTCTACGTCGCTCGCCTGTGAGGGTTTAGGGAGCGAGCGCGCGCCGCCGGAGGCGCGCTCCCGCTCCCGCGTGGTCACGGACCCCCCCGCGCGCGTGACCGGCGGACCCGATCGCCGCCGGCCACTCTGCGATCGGCGGGGGAGAGGGAGATAGTCAGGCAGCTTGTGTAAACAAGCTGCCTGTCATTCTCCTCTCTGTATGAGAGCTGATCACATGGATCTACTATGTAGATCCATTGATCACTCTGCATACAGTTGAAGCCACAGCCAATCACAGTTAGAATCACGCCCCTAGGGACACACACAGCCCCTCCCTCTCAAATAAAGTTAACCCCTTCACTACCAGTGCATTTTTACAGTAACAGTGCATATGTATAGCACTGATTACTGTAGAAATGTCACTGGTAACCCCAAAAGTGTCAAAAATGTCAGTCAAGGGTCCGATCTGTCCGCCGCAATGTCGCAGTACCGCAAAAAAAATCGCAGATCGCCGCCATTACGCGTTAAAAAAAAAAAACAACAAAAATGACAAAAATCTTTCCCTTTGTTAGTAAACGCAATAACTTTTGCGCAAACCAATCAAAATACGCTTTTTGCGATTTTTTTTACCAAACATAGGTAGCATAAAACAAATTGGCCGAAAATATTAAAAAATTTTGATTTTTACATTTTTTTTTGGGGGAATTTCATATAAAAAAAAGGGAAAAATATTGCTATTTTTGCAAAATTGACGCTCTTTTTTTGTTTATAGCGCGTGATCAAAAAATCGCACAGGTGATCAAATACCACCAAAAGAAAGCTCTGTTTGTGGGAAAAAAAGGACGCCAAATTCGTTTCGGTACAGCGTCGCACGACCGCGCAATTGTCCGTTAAAGTCACGCAGTGCCGAATCGCAAAATGCCCTCTGGTCGTTAAGCAGCCAAATCCTCCGGGGCTTAAGTGGTTAATTCTTCTCGCCGCCTTGCTTTCAAACAGTTTCTCCCCAGCAAGCGTGCCAGATATGGGGTCAAAATGTATAAGCTCTGTGATAGGGCCACAGGCTTTACATAGAGTTTCCGGATTTACAAGGGAAAAGATTGACACGTGGAGCCCCGTGACTACATAGGGAGCAATGGCAAGCAAGTTTGGAACTTGGTGTCTCCCTTGTTCCGTAAAGGGTACCGTTTGTATGTGGACAATTATTATACAAGCGTTCCACTTTTTAGACACCTTTTTGAATTAGAAGTTTGCTGCTGTGGCACCGTGCGACTGAATCACTGGGGCTTCCCCCAATGGCTACCCCACTTAGACAGTGGGGGAGAGAGCCTGCTAGAGATGTAATGAATTTCTTACAGTAAAGTGGAAGGACAAACAGGATGTTTTTGTCCTGTCTTCCATTCACACAGACACAATAGTCCAAAATGCAACAACGACTGGTGTTGTTGAGAAGTCCCTCTGTGTCCACAACTACAACCTTAACCACTTCCCATCCGTCATATAGTAAAATGATGGCCGCAAAGTGGTTGTCCCATCCCAGCCGGGCATCATATGATAGGCCTGGGGGGGACGCAGAGCGGCGATCAGTGGTGCGGTGTGTCACTGTGACACACCGCATCTCCGATCCCAGTAAAAAGCCTATGACGTAGGCTCTTTACCATGTGATCAGCTGTGTCCAATCACAGCTGGTCACATAGTAAATAGGAAGTGCGGTTGATCGGCTTTCCTCATTTCGCGCCTGACAGGCACGAGTAGAAAAGAGCCGATCGGCGGCTCTCCTAACGGGGGGGATCTGTGCTGGTAATCAGAGCATTGATTACCAGTGCAGACCCTTGGGCCACCAGGGATTGTCCACCCATGGCCACCAGGAATGCCCACCCATGCCACCAGGGATGCCAATCAGTGCTCAGGGAGCCTATTAGTACCCTCATCAGTGCTGCCCATCATTGATATCAGTGCCACCCACCAGTGCCCATCATTGCCATTTATCAGTGCTGCCCAACCAGTGCTGCCTATCAATGCCACCTATCATTGCCCATCAATGCTGCATATCAGTGTCTCATCATCAGTGCCCCCCCCCCCCCCATCAGTGCCTCCTCATCAGTGCCTGAAAGTGCGGCCTCATCAGTGCTCGTCCGTGCAGTAAAAAACGTATTTATTTACAAAATTTCATAACAAACAAAAAAAAAACTACTTCACACTACTCCGACTTGTCAGGCGACTTGGTCCCCTGACAAGTAGCGCTCCATGCTGTGCAATGGAACTGTTCTAATCAGAGCGACTCAAGTTGCTCCGACTTAGAAAAAGGTTCCTGCACTATTTTTGGGCGAAGTCGGAGCAACTTGCATTGACTTCTATTATGAGAAGTCATTTGCAAGCCGCGATAAAGTCGTGCTGCACGGGCGACTTAAAAGTCGCCCAAAGTCGGTCTTTTTTTATTTATTTAGCAAAAAAGAAAAAAAAACTTATTACTATAAAAAAAAATATATAAAACTATATAAAAAAAGTATTATTGAAAGCAAACTCCCCCATCCATGCCTCCATGATTTATTTTGGTGAGAAATCACTTTGAAAAACACCCCCTAGCATTTCTGGCCGTGGCCATCTTAAGGGCAGATGATTCTTATAACATTTACTTCCTGCTCTTAGCTCAAGCATGCATGCAGGAGATTGTGCTCCCCCCCCCCCCCCTCCTCTCCTGAAGACTCCTGCGATGTATGACATAATTAGCCTAGGCAGGAAACCAGGAAGTAACTGAAGAAATGTAAAAAAAAGTTTAACACAAGTAAATATGATATACTTTCCTATCTATTTACTAATGCTAGCAGCATGAGGATTACAAATAATCAATATTGATTGGCAGAGTGAATTTCCACTTTAACATAGGAGGGGGTGGACTTCAACGACCTAATTTCGCGCAAAGCCAGTCGCTCGTACAAGAAAGTGTGTGTATATTTATTCCAAATGACCATGTTCAACGCTTTTTTAATATACAAAGAGTCAGAAATAAGGGGATCCTTCCTAAAATTTCAGGAAGAGATCATCACAACCCTTTTGTATCCAGAAGGTGCTGTGGCCCAATATCCCAATCCAGATGCAGTGAGCCGGCTGCATGGGAGGCATTTTCCGAATGCCTTTCATGGTACCCTGACCCAAATGTTACCCCAAAAAGGATGTCTTGTCTGTAGCAGACACGGACTAAGAAGAGACACCCGCTTTTTTTTCCCCTTCTGTCCTGGCCAACCTGGTCCCTGACTCAAGAACTACTTCCGTCGCTACCACACTAGTGGAGTATTAGTATAGGGTACAGCATGGCACAGTTTAAAGCTGGATACACACTATACAACTTTTGTAGTTCGATTTCCTTTAGATTTACCTTCAACTATGTAGTTCAAGGGCCTGCCTGGCTGCATACAAATTGCTCAAAGTGTTTAGGTGTGACCTCATATTATATTGTTTTGGTAAAACTAAAGGAAAAAGTCTAAGGCCCCTTTCACATGGGGGAGTCCGTCAACGCACTCAGTTTATCTCAGCGTGGGATCGATCCGCCAATCCCCCGCTGAGCAGGTGGATGGCTGCTCTGTCTCCGTGCTGTGTGTGAGCTGTCAGGTCCCCGCTGTTCTCTATGGGGGAATCGGATGGGAATGGACCGTCTGTCTGTTCTCATCCGATCCGCTGGACTGATGGAAAAACTGAATTTTTGTAAAATCTTACCTGTAAAATTCCTTTCTCTGAGTCCTCCGACAGTCGCCGCCCCTTCATATTCATCACCAATGGGGTTAATTGACCTTCTCCGTAGGAGTAGCTAGGCAACAGAATATGTTAATATTAAGGCTTTTAACATATCCCACCCCCACGGGGGTGGTCCCCCCAGTCAATACCCTCCTACTTCCTGTGTCCATACCTCAGTTTCAGTGGAATAGCAGTAGAGTATATAATCAAACCCCAAAAGAGGGGCGGGGGCGAGGACTCAGAGAAAGGAATTTTACAGGTAAGATTTTACAAAAATTCAGTTTTCTCTTACGTCCTCCAACAGTCGCCGCCCCTTCATATTCATCACCAATGGGGACGTCCCATAGCAGTGTAAACATGAGGGGTGGGAAACGCAGCCGCGCCCAAGGCAACGCCGTCTCCACAACAGAGAAAGGAACCTTACCAAGGGAAGGAACCCAGCCAGGTAGCATGAAAAAAAAAAATCGCTCAACAGGAGCAACAACCCAGGAAAAAACAAATAACTCAGGGATAAAACGCTATCCCAAACAGCCAAGGGCCCAAAACAAGGGACCCTAAAGGTACTGCCGCACTAAGAACCTTGCGGCCAAAGGAAGCATCAGCCGATGCCTGAACATCCACCTTGTAGAACTTAGTGAAGGTGTGAACAGACGACCAAGTCGCCGCCTTACACACCTGGGCCAAGGAAGCCCGATGATGACAGGCCCAAGACGTACTCAAAGATCTAGTAGAGTGCGCCTTCACAGGCATAGGAGGAACCTTCCCCTTCAAAGCATATGCCTGTTCAATGGTCTGTCTGATCCATTTGGCGATGGTAGAAGCCGACGCCGCCATGCCCTTCCGAGGACCCTCATGAAGGACAAATAAGGAATCTGACTTGCGAAAGGATTCAGTCGACGTCAGGTACACCCTGATCGCCCGAACAACATCCAGAGAGTGCAAATCCACCTCCTTCGGATGCTTGGGCTTCGTGCAGAGCGAAGGGAGGACAATATCCTCATTGAGGTGAAAATCAGAAATCCGTTTCGGAAGAAAAGAAGGGTTAGGTCGCAAGACCACCTTATCCAGGTGAACGACCAGATATGGAGACCTGCAGGACAAAGCTGCCAGCTCCGACACCCTGCGAGCCGAAGTGATCGCCACCAAAAAGGCGACCTTCTTGGACAACATAGCCAACGAGATCTTCCTGATCTGTTCAAAAGGAGCATGTTGTAACACGGATAGAACGAGATTCAAATCCCAAGGAGGCAGAGGATCCCTCCTAGGAGGGACCAGATGTCGCACCCCTTGAACAAAAGCGCCAACCAAGGAGTTAGATGCCACAGGACGTTGAAAAAGAACGGCCAACGCAGACACCTGACCCTTAATCGTAGCCAGCGCCAAACGCTGGTCAACACCCGTTTGAAGGAAGGACAACACCCGAGACACCGAATACGTGCGAGGGGAATGCCCCCTGGACTCACACCAGGCAAAATAGGCCTTCCAAGTACGGTAATAGACCTTCCCCGAGGAAGACTTCCTCGCGTTGATCAAAGTGTGAATGACCTCAGGGGAGAGACCCCTATCCTTCAGGACCTCGGTTTCAACAGCCAGGCCGTCAAAGCCAGCGACTGTAAAGCAGGATGGAATATCGGCCCTTGAGACAGGAGATCCTCTCGAAGAGGCAGACGCCACGGGGCGTCGACTGCCAGATTCACGAGGTCTGCGTACCAGGACCGGCGAGGCCAGTCCGGTGCCACAAGAATCACCGCGTGCTGTTCCAAGCTCAACCTGCGCAGGAACCTGGACAGCAGTTGAATCGGTGGAAATGCGTACATCAGTCGGTACTGATGCCACGGAGCTACCAACGCGTCTGACGCGTCTGCCCGAGGATCGCGCGTCCTTGCCACGAACCTCTTTACTTAGTTGTTCAGGCGAGACGCGAACAGGTCCACCTCCGGAAGACCCCACTTCGCGCACAACATCTGGAAGACATCCGGGTGAAGGGACCATTCCCCCTGGTCCAGGGTCTGGCGACTCAGATTATCCGCCTGCCAGTTCTCCACCCCCGGAATGTGAACTGCCGTTATCGCCGGGACGCGAGTCTCGGCCCAAGACAGAATCTCGGCCACCTCCCGAGCCGCTCGGGCACTCCTGGTGCCCCCTTGGTGGTTGATGTAGGCCACCGCTGTGGCATTGTCCGTCTGCACCCGAACCGGACGGCCCTGCAGCCTGTCCGACCAACGTCGCAGACAGAGATTTATCGCTCGCAGTTCCAGAATGTTGATCGGAAGGGAGGATTCCTCCACCGACCAAGTTCCCTGGGCGGACAGAACGCCCAGGACACCACCCCAGTCCGACAGGCTGGCATCCGTGGTGATCACCGTCCATGAGAGAGGACGAAAGGACTTGCCCCCCGACACCGTCGGGGACTGGAGCCACCACAGAAGATCCCTTCTGGTGCGATGACTCAATGAAATCTGGAGCTCCAGAGATCGCGGTCGCCCGTCCCACCTGGACAGGATCTCCGCTTGTAGACCCCTCGTGTGAAACTGGGCGAAGGGAATCGCCTCGAAAGCCGAGACCATCAATCCCAAACAGCGCATGCACGTCCGGATGGACGAACACGGAACGTCCCTGAGGGACCTGACTTCTTCCTGAAGAGACCTGAGTTTGTCTTCCAGTAGGAAGACCCTCGCCTGGACCGAGTCCAGAATCATCCCCAGGTAGGGAAGACGAACCGACGGGCACAGCGTCAACTTTGGAAAGTTTGTCGTCCAACCAAACTCCTGCAGAGTCTGCGTCGTGATGGACAGGTCCTTCACGAGACCCTGGCTGGTCGCAGACCGAACCAGAATGTCGTCCAGATACCCCAGGACAGATATGCCCTGGGCTCTCAACAAAGCCAGAACCGGTGCAAGCACCTTGGTGAACACCCGTGGAGCCGAAGCGAGGCCAAAAGGCAGCGCCACGAACTGGTAGTGATCCTCCGCAATGGCGAATCGAAGGTACCTCTGGTGACCCTCGAAAATGGGGATGTGAAGATACGCATCCTTCAAGTCGATGGAGGCCATGAATTCCCCCGGAACCAGGGCAGCCACCACCGACCGCAGGGATTCCATGCGGAACTTGCGAACCCGCACAAAAGCGGTTCAGAGCCTTCAAGTCCAGAATCGGACGCACCTTGCCCTCCTTCCTGGGCATGGTGAACAGATTGGAATAGAACCCCCGAAATCTGTCCCGATGAGGCACCGGAACCACTACTCCCTGAGCCCGCAAGTCCCGCACCGCTAGGTGCAGATCCCACAAACCTCCGGAGACAGTTGAAGATTTGAGGGAAAAAATCTGCTCTCCGGCCGGGAGAGAAACTCGATCTTGTAGCCAGATCGAACGATTTCCTGAACCCACCTGTCCCGAATGCGGGCCAGCCAGGGTTAAAGGAAACCGAGCAAGCGTCCCCCCACCCCAGAACTGGGTGAGGGCGCCCCTTAAGGCCGCACTGTTATGGGCAGCGGATCCGGACTGGCCGGACTTCTGCTTACCTGTCCACGGCTTCTTCTGGGAGCCTTGGCCTTTGAATGGCTTGCCCTTATAGTGTGACCGAAAGGCACGAAAGGAACCCTGAGAGGGCCGAAAGGAAGCGGTCTTCTTACCAGGAGCAGCCTTGCGGGATTGGGACAAGAGCGTGCTCTTACCACCCGTGATCCCCTTAATCAGAGTATCCAAGGAGTCGCCAAAAAGACGAGATCCGTTATATGGCAAATTAGCCAAGGTCTTGCGCGAAGACTGGTCCACAGACCAACACTTCAGCCAAATCAGGCGGCGCGACAACACCGCCACACTGTGCACACGTGCAGCCAACGGTACTATATCCAAGTCCGCATCACACAAATACATGACACCCTGATGGATTTGATCCACCATAGCCAGCGTCGCCGGAGGGGCAGAATCAGCCACCAGGAGGCGCCTAAGCACCTGCGTCCAATTTGCGACAGCCTGAGCTGCCATAAGCGAAGCAAAAATAGCTTTGAGCATAGAACTGGTAACCGAATAAGTATGACGGGTAAGAGACTCCAGCCTCCTGTCCGTCGCATCCCGGAACACCGGCGTATCCTCAGCAGGAATCGCAGTAGACTTATTCAAAACCGCCACCGCGTGATTCACCGGAGGTGGCACACACCAACGTGAAAGGATAACGCAGCTTGAACCTACTTGGCACAGCAAAAGGCTTCCGCAGAGTGCGCCACTGTTCACTAACAGCGACCTGAAAATCATCAGTGCAGGGAAAAACCTGTAAAGTGCTGCGTCTCCGCTGCGTCCCATAGGAGGCTAAAACAGCAGGAGGACATGGCTCATCCTGCAAGCTCAGTGTTTGTTTGATAGAAGCAACCAATTCATCCATGAGTGCAAGCTCTTCAGACGAGCCAGGGGGAGAATTATCAACCCCTTCCACCTCAGCCTCCACTTCTGATCCCACAAGATCCAGGGAGGAACGGGACCCCGACAAGGAGACCCCAGCCATAGCAGCCCCATCACCCTCACCCTCGGAATCCGAGGAAATAGAAACCCTGGGCCGTTTTGTGGATTGAGCAGCCACAAGCATTTGCACCTGAGCAGCAAGGTTAGCCACAACAGCAGCCAAATCACCCCCTGGGGGGGAAACAGCAGCCCCTTGGCCTCCCACCAAGGTGAGAGGAAATTTGCTTTCCTGAGAATCCATGCCCCCAAAATAAAATTTAGCAGGAGAATAAATAGCAACTGCCCCTTTAAAAGCGCGGTCAGTGCAGCCCACCGCACTCACACACTAGCACAAGCCCCCACAGGGAAAAGGCACAGAAACTCAGGCAAGGATTTGTAGGATAGAGAGGATAAAACCTGCAGAGACCACCGCTGCTGCTGCTGCCTCGATCGGTGCACCCAGGAGAAGAGGAAGTGATGCCATCAGTGCGCTCTATTAAAGCCTATGGAAGGCTACAAGAAAATGGCTGCCTGCAGTGTCAGCATGAGGCCGGAGCGATCGCCGCCAAAATGGCGGCGCTTGGCGCCGAAAAGCGCCGCTCCCGCCCACAGTAAAACACTATCACATGCAGTGTAATAAAAAATAATGGCGGACCGCCGCAGTATGCACAAACATGACACACATCATGCCCCGCAGCACACAGCCTGTCACACATGAAGAACAGCACACATTCTGATCCCAGAGATAGTACAGCACAGCCCCCCTCCTTGCATGTCACAAAGTGCAGCCAAGACAGACAGGGATTCCAGCAGTGTGAACAGGGTCAGGGTTACACAGTCCCAGACTGACACCCCCCAAACAGACAGGTCCCCACACAGATACACTTACCTCTTAAAAGGCGTAGGGAACCCGCACAAGCAATCAAGCCACTGCACATGGGACAGGGAGAGTCGCAGCCAGGACGCAGGAGGATTGCGGAGCGATACCGCAAGGTGTCCTGTGAAGTAGCCACCTCACCTAGCATCCCTGCAGCGAGCAGGGATGGGTCGTTCATTGTGCCAGGAAAAATACCTGACTGAACGATCGATGGCAGACTGGGAAGCCACTGACCCACAACCTGCGACCAGGGGGATCAGCCCGAGACCCAGCCCGCACGATCCTCTTCATCAGAAGAACTAACTAAAGCTGACAAAAAGAACAGCTAAGTAAAGAGAGAGAAAAAAACTTCAAATAAAATCAAAAAAAGAGAAAAGGCTGAGACAAAATGCCCCAGCATAGAGACATCCAGCTACTCCTGACAAGCTAGACATTGAAACTGAGGTATGGACACAGGAAGTAGGAGGGTATTGACTGAGGGGACCACCCCCGTGGGGGTGGGATATGTTAAAAGCCTTAATATTAACATATTCTGTTGCCTAGCTACTCCTACGGAGAAGGTCAATTAACCCCATTGGTGATGAATATGAAGGGGCGGCGACTGTCGGAGGACGTAAGAGAAATAGGGTTTCCATTCGTCCAGATTTGACGGATCGGATGTCAGCTGACAGGTGGATCTGAACGGTCCGCCTGTGTGAAAGGGGCCTAAAGAAAATTGAATAGTGTGTATCCAGCTGTTGGCACATTCACACAGGGTCTCAAAAGATGTTAGATAGTTAGGGAACTGGCAATTGCATTTCTGAGACCCTAGTCTAGAAAGTTTACAGTATACAAGTTACAAAAAAAAGTAAAATAAAAATTAAAAAAGTAAAACAAAATAAAAAAAACAAATCAATAAAGAATTGTTTTATTGAATTACTATGCTGCTCTTACTGGGTTTTATTTTTAACCATTTGCTTGCTTTCCAGGTTACATACGTCAGCGATTGCAAAACACACACACATTATATATACATACACATACACACACACATACACATACATATTATAAATACAGTTCCTTTTCAAAAAATTAGCATATTGTGATAAAGTTCATTATTTTCTGTAATGTACTGATAAACATTAGACTTTCATATATTTTAGATTCATTACACACAACTGAAGTAGTGCAAGCCTTTTATTGTTTTAATATTGATGATTTTGGCATACAGCTCATGAAAAATCAAAATTCCTATCTCAAAAAATTAGCATATTTCATCCGACCAATAAAAAAAAAAAGTGTTTTTAATACAAAAAAAAGTCAACCTTCAAATAATGATGTTCAGTTATGCACTCAATACTTGGTGGGGAATCCTTTTGCAGAAATGACTGCTTCAATGCGGCGTGGCATGGAGGCAATCAGCCTGTGGCACTGCTGAGGTGTTATGGAGGCCCAGGATGCTTCGATAGCGGCCTTGAGCTCATCCAGAGTGTTGGGTCTTGCGTCTCTCAACTTTCTCTTCACAACATCCCACAGATTCTCTATGGGGTTCAAGTCAGGAGAGTTGGCAGGCCAATTGAGCACAGTAATACCATGGTCAGTAAACCATTTACCAGTGGTTTTGGCACTGTGAGCAGGTGCCAGGTCGTGCTGAAAAATGAAATCTTCATCTCCATAAAGCTTTTCAGCAGATGGAAGAGTTAATTAGTTGATTCAGATGATTAGGTTAATAGCTCGTTTAGAGAACCTTTTCATGATATGCTAATTTTTTGAGATAGGAATTTTGGTTTTTCATGAGCTGTATGCCAAAATCATCAATATTAAAACAATAAAAGGCTTGCACTACTTCAGTTGTGTGTAATGAATCTAAAATATATGAAAGTCTAATGTTTATCAGTACATTACAGAAAATAATGAACTTTATCACAATATGCTAATTTTTTTTAAAAGGACCTATATATATATATATATATATATATATATATATATATATATATATATATATATGATTAGAATGGGGGTGGTTAGTGAGTGGATTGCCCCTATGCTTCGACATATATGTCACTTTTTTTGGCAGAGATTTCTTCATCCACATACAGTAAGTAGATCGATGTGAATGGATGAACCTGCTCGGTTCAAACAACCCCCAAATGACCCCTTTTTGGAAAAGTAGACACCCTAAGGTATTTGCTGAAAGGCATGTTGAAGCCCATAGGATATTTTATTTTTTGGAAAATGTAATTTTTTTTTTTTTTTTACACAAAGTTGACACCTAAATGATATATTGCTCACACATGCCATGGGTATATGTGGAAATCCACCTCAAAATACATTCTGCTGCTTCTGAGCAGGATACCAAATTAGAGACTTTTTGGCAGTCTAATTGCATACAGGACCTGGAAAACCAATAAGCACCTCCAGACTTTTAACCACTTGCCCACTGGGCATTTATAACCCCCTTCCTAACCAGGCCAAGTTTCAGCTTTCATACTTTGAATAATTACTCAGTCATGCAACACTGACTGCACCCATATGAAATGTATTTTTTTTTTTTTTTTTCCCCACACAAATACTGTTTTCTTTTGGTGGTATTTAACCACTTGCCGACCGAGTACGGTAATAGTACTGCGGCAAAGTGGTTCGTTATCGTCTGACGACGTAGTATTAACGTCGTCAGACACTCCCCCTTCTGGGCGGCGCTTGCGCGCCGCCGGAGGCTCGCTCCCGCTGTTTTCATTCACAGCGGGAGTCGGGCCAGGGGAGGAGCAGCGGCGATCGCCGCTGCTCTGCCCCGATCGCCGGGGATCTAGTGTGGAGATCCGCCCGCTGTGTGTAAACACAGCGGGCGGATCTCCATAGTGACAGGGAGTGACAGATCAGACTGTTCAGCATAGCTGGACATCCGATCTGTCCATGAATCACATAGTCACCTCCCCCCCTACACGTCAGTAAGCACCAGGCATACATTAACCCCTCCCTCTCCAATAAAATTAACCCCTTCCCTGCCAGTGTCATTTTTACAGTAACAGTGCATATATATAGCACTGATTACTGCAGTAATGTCACTGGTAACCCCAAAAGTGTCAAAAATGTCAGTCAAGGGTCCGATCTGTCCGTCGCAATGTCGCAGTCCCACAAAAAAAAAAATCGCAGATAGCCGCCATTACGCGTTAAAAAAAAAAAACACCAAAAATGACAGAAATCTTTCCCTTTGTTAGTAAACGCAATAACTTTTGCGCAAACCAATCAAAATACGCTTATTGTGATTTTTTTTACCAAACATAGGTAGCAGAAAACAAATTGGCCAAAAATTTTTTAAAAAATTGGTTTTTACATCTTTTTTGGGGGGAATTTCATATAAAAAAATGTTAAAAATATTGTTATTTTTTCAAAATAAACGCTCTTTTTTTGTTTATAGCGCAAAAAGTAAAAATCGCACAGGTGATCAAATACCACCAAAAGAAAGCTCTGTTTGTGGGAAAAAAAGGACGTAAATTTCGTTTGGGTACGGCATCGCACGACCGCGCAATTGTCAGTTGAATTCGCACAGCGCCGAATCGCAAAAAGTGGCCTGGACGGAAAACAGCAAAATCCTCCGGTGGTAAAGTGGTTAATCACCACTTGGTTTTTTATTTTTCACGCTATAAATAAAAAAAAAAAAAAAAAAAGAGCGAAAATTTAAAAAAAAGAATGCATTTTCTTAGTTGGTTATAACATTATGCAAATTAGTAATTTTTCTTCATGATTTTTGGCCAAAACTTGTACTGCTACATTTCTTTGGTAAAAATAGCCCAAATCAGTGTATATTATTTGATCTTTGTGAGCCCACGTTCAAATTGGTCAGTTTTGACATGCGATTTAACATATCAAATCGCATGTCAAATCGGAGTCAATTGCCAGGAATGGTACCATCCGAATCGGTGTGACCCCGGCTTTGCGGCGCCACACTGATTCCCAAAAGTAAATTTCTGTACTATTTTTAACGACTTAGGGAGGCAATTTTAATAGGCATCTGTGCATGAACCTGCACAGATGTCTGTAAAATCGCCCCCCAGACTGAAAATGCCAGTTCAGCTGAACTTGCGTAATTTTAAACCAACCTCAGGGTGAACCTAAGCTGAAGGTTATAGAGTCTACAAGCTATGGTGCCAATCATTGAAAATTGATCTCACCTGATGTACTGATGTGATCTAATATCTTGAGGCCCCTTTCACACATGCTGTCCGTTTTTCCTCCATCCGTTGACGGGTGGAAAAAACGGACATCAATGCATTCCTATGGAAAAACGGATGTAAATGTATAATCATTCATTTACATACGTTTTCATCCGCTTCCGTCAACAGCTGTTTTTTTGAACGGACGAAAACTTTATTTTTCATCCGTTAAAAAAAAAAAAAAGGATTGGATGAAAAACAGATGAGAAACTGATGATAAAAAGGATGGAAGAACTGATGTTGACTGGAAAAAACTAATGACAAAAACTGACTGAACCGATGAAATGAACGTGTGAAAGGGGCCTAACAAGCCAGGGCAGTACGAATACCCCCCAAATTACCCTTTTTTGGAAAGTAGACATTCCAAACAATTTAGTGAGAGGCATGGTAAGTTTTTTAAAGTTGTAATTTTTTCCCACAATTCTTTGCAAAAGAAGACTTTTAGTTCACAAAATTGTCATATTAAGTTATTTCTCTCACACGGCATATGCATACTTGCAACTACACCCCAAAATACATTCTGCTACTGCTCCCGAATATGGCAATACGACATGTGTGAGGCTTTTTCACAGCCTGGCCACATACAGAGGACCAACATGCAGGGAGCGCCGTCAGGTGTTCTAGGGACATAAATTACACATCTAATTTCCTCACTACCTATTACACTTTTGTGAGGCACTGATGGACACTGTAGTGGCACTGATGAGGCACAGATGAGCCCTGATGATATGGCAACGATGAGACATGGATAAAATATGGATGGGCACGGATGAAGTACTGATGAGGCATGAATAATAGGAAATTAGTGTAGCGCTAAAACTAAAATAAATAAATTGAATAGGAAATATAGTCCATGCAAAGGATGAAGGGCCCCGTGTGGATAAAGGATGCATTCAGAGCCAATGCTGTGATCTTGAAACTACAAATCCACCACCAGATAGAACGGCCTCTCACCTCAAAGCACTGACCACAAAGGGTCAATAACAACAGGACAGATTCACTTGCAACTGAACACTGACAATAAGGCTCCTTTCACACACTCCCTCCATCGGACGGATTCCGTTTTTCTCAGCGGGGGATCGAGCCGCCGATCCCCCGCTGATCAGGAGGATGACAGCTGTTCTCCGCGCTGTGTGCGGAGACACAGCTGTCAGTTCCCTATGCATCTCTATGGGGGAAATTGGATGGGAACGGAGCTTCGGTCCGTTCTCATCCGATCCCGTCCGATCCGATGGACGCATGGAAAAACTGAATTTTTGTAAAATCTTACCTGTAAAATTCCTTTCTCTGAGTCCTCCGACAGTCGCCGCCTCTTCATATTCGTCACATATGGGGTATTAGACTTTGCTCCGAAGGAGTAGCTAGGCAACAGAATATGTTAACATTAAAGCTTTTAACATATCCCACCCTCAAGGGGTGGTCCCCTCAGTCAATACCCTCCTACTTCCTGCAACCATATCTCAGTTTTAGTGGAATAGCAGTAGAGTATACAACCAAACCTCAAAAGAGGGGCGGGGGCGGCGACTGTCGGAGGACTCAGAGAAAGGAATTTTACAGGTAAGATTTTACAAAAATTCAGTTTTCTCTTACGTCCTCCGACAGTCGCCGCCTCTTCATATTCGTCACATATGGGGACGTCCCAAAGCAGTGCAAACATGAGGGGTGGGAAACGCATCCGCGCCGAAAAGGCAACGCAGTCTCCGCATCAAAGAAAGGAACCTTACCAAAGGAAGGAAACCAGCTGGGCAACAGAAAAAAACAAGTGCTCAACAGGAGCAACAACCCAGGAAAAGACAAAAAAACCAGGGGATATAAAAACTTATCCCAACAGCCAGAGGTCCCTAACCAGGGACCCTAGGGAACTGCCGCACTAAGAACCTTGCGGCCAAAGGAAGCATCCGCCGATGCCTGGACATCTACTTTGTAGAATCTTGTGAACGTGTGTACGGTCGACCAGGTCGCCGCCTTACACACCTGGGCTACAGAAGCCCCATGACGACAGGCCCAAGACGTACTCAAAGATCTAGTAGAGTGCGCCTTCACAGGCACAGGGGGAACCTTCCCCTGCAAAGCATAGGCCTGTTCAATGGTCTGCCTGATCCATTTGGCGATGGTAGAGGCCGAAGCCGCCATGCCCTTCCGAGGACCCTCTGGAAGAACAAACAAGGAGTCCGTCTTACGAAAAGACTCAGTCGATTTAAGGTAAACCCTTATCGCCCAAACAACATCCAGAGAATGCAATCTCACCTCCTTTGGATGTTTAGGCTTCGCGCACAGCGAAGGCAAGACAATATCCTCATTAAGATGGAATTCCGAAACTCGTTTCGGAAGAAAAGAAGGATTAGGTCGTAAGACCACCTTATCCAAATGAACAACCAGGTACAGAGACTTGCAGGACAAAGCTGCCATCTCCGACACTCTGCGAGCCGAAGTGATCGCCACCAAAAAGGCGACCTTTTTGGACAACATAGACAACGAGATCTCCCTGATCTGTTCAAAAGGAGCACGTTGCAACACAGACAGAACGAGATTCAAGTCCCAAGGGGGCAAAGGATCCCTCCTAGGAGGAACCAGATGCCGCACACCCTGAACAAAAGTGCCAACCAAGGAGTTGGAAGCCACGGGACGTTGAAACAGAACGGCCAGTGCAGACACCTGACCCTTTATCGTAGCCAGCGCCAAACGCTGATCAACACCCGTTTGAAGAAAAGACAGCACACGGGAAACCGAGTACGTGCGGGGTGAAAACCCCCTGGACTCACACCAGGCAAAATAGGCCTTCCAAGTACGGTAATAAACCTTCCCCGAGGAAGACTTCCTCGCGTTGATCAAAGTATGAACGACCTCTGGAGAGAGACCCCTCTCCTTCAGGACCTCGGTCTCAACAGCCAGGCCGTCAAAGCCAGCGACCGTAAAGCAGGATGGTATATCGGTCCTTGAGACAGTAGATCGTCTCGAAGAGGCAGACGCCACGGAGCGTCGACCGCCAGATTCACGAGGTCTGCGTACCAGGACCGGCGAGGCCAGTCCGGTGCCACAAGAATCACCGTGCTGCGTTCCGAGTGTAACCTGCGAAGGAACCTGGACAGCAACTGAATCGGTGGAAACGCGTACATCAGCCTGTACTGATGCCACGGGGCCACTAACGCGTCCGACGCGTCTGCCCGAGGGTCGCGCGTCCTTGCCACGAACCTTTTCACCTTGTTGTTGAGACGAGACGCGAACAGGTCCACATCTGGAAGACCCCACTTCGCGCACAACATCCGGAAGACAGCCGGGTGGATAGACCATTCCCCCTGATCCAGGGTCTGGCGACTCAGATAGTCCGCCTGCCAATTCTCCACTCCCGGAATGTGAACCGCCGTTATCGCCGGGACATGAGTCTCGGCCCAAGACAGAATGTCGGCCACTTCTCGAGCCGCTCGGGCACTCCTGGTGCCCCCTTGGTGGTTGATGTAGGCCACCGCCGTGGCATTGTCCGTCTGCACCCGAACCGGACAGCCCTGCAGCCGGTCCGTCCAGCGATGAAGACAGAGCTTTATCGCATGCAATTCCAGAATGTTGATCGGAAGGGAAGACTCCCCCTCTGACCAAGTTCCCTGGGCGGACAGAACGCCCAGAACACCACCCCAGCCCGACAGGCTGGCATCCGTGGTGATCACCGTCCACGAGACAGGACGAAACGACTTGCCCCCGGACACCATCGGGGACTGGAGCCACCACAGAAGGTTTCTTCTGGTGCGATGACTCAACGAGATTTGAAGATCCAGAGATTGAGGTCGCCCGTCCCACCTGGACAGGATCTCCGCTTGGAGACCCCGCGTGTGAAACTGGGCGAAGGGAATCGCCTCGAAAGCCGAGACCATCAATCCCAGACATCTCATGCACGTCCGCAGAGACGAGTGCGAAACGTCCCTGAGGGACCTGACCTCCTCCTGAAGAGTTCTGAGTTTGTCTTCCGGCAGGAAGACCTTCGCCTGCACCGAGTCCAGAATCATTCCCAGGTAGGGAAGACGAACCGACGGACTCAGTGTCGACTTTGGAAAATTTATCGTCCAACCAAACTCCTGCAGAGTTTGCATCGTGACAGACAGGTCCTTCTCCAGACCCTGGCTGGTCGCAGACCGAACCAGAATGTCGTCCAGATACCCCAGGACAGAAATGCCCTGGGCCCTCAGTAATGCCAGAACCGGTGCAAGCACCTTGGTGAAGACCCGCGGAGCCGAGGCGAGACCAAAAGGCAACGCCACGAACTGGTAGTGATCCTCCGCAATGGCAAATCGAAGGAACCTCTGGTGACCCTCGAAAATGGGGATGTGAAGATACGCATCCTTCAAACGATGGAGGCCATGAATTCCCCCGGAACCAGGGCAGCCACCACCGACCGCAGGGATTCCATGCGGAACTTGCGAACCCGCACAGAGCGGTTCAGAGCCTTCAAGTCCAGAATTGGACGAACCTTGCCCTCCTTTCTGGGCACGGTGAACAGATTGGAATAAAACCCCCGAAATCTGTCCCGATGAGGCACCGGAACCACCACTCCCTGAGCCCTCAGGTCCCGCACCGCCAGGTGCAGGTCCCGCAAACGCTCTGGAGACAGTTGAAGATTTGAGGGAAAAAATCTGCTCTCCGGCCGAGAGAGAAACTCGATCTTGTAACCAGACCGAACGATCTCCTGAACCCACCTGTCCCGCACACGGGCCAACCAGGGTTGAAGAAAACCGAGCAAGCGTCCCCCCACCCCAAAACTGGGTGAGGGCGCCCCTTCAGGCCGAACTGTTATGGGCTACAGATCCGGATTGGCCGGACTTCTGTTTCCCAGACCAGGGCTTCTTCTGAGAGCCTTGACCTTTGAACGGCTTGCCCTTGTAGTGCGGCCGAAAGGCACGAAAGGACCCCTGAGGGGGGCGAAAATTAGCATGCTTCTTCCCAGAAGCCCCCTTAGCCTTGGGGAAATGGGGCAAGAGAGTGCTCTTACCCCCGGTGATCCCCTTAATCAACACATCCAAGGACTCCCCAAAAAGGCGAGACCCATCATAAGGTAGATTGGCTAAGGTCTTACGCGAAGATTGGTCCACCGACCAACATTTTAACCAAACCAGGCGGCGAGACAACACCGCCACGCTGTGCACACGTGCAGCCAATGGAACCAGGTCCAGGTCCGCATCACACAGATACATGACACCCTGGTGGATTTGATCCACCATATCCAGGGTCGCCGGCGAGGCCGAGTCGGCCACTAGGACGCGCCTAAGCATCTGCGTCCAACTTGCGATCGCCTGGGCCGCCATGAGAGAGGCAAACAGAGCTTTAAGCATAGAACCCGTAACAGAATAAGTATGACGGGCAAGAGACTCCAATCTCCTATCCGTGGCATCACGGAACACAGGAGACTCCTCTGCAGGAATCGCAGTGGCCTTGTTCAAAACCGCAATTGCGTGATCCACTGGGGGAGGTACACACCACCTTTCATCAGTGGAAGGCGAGAAAGGATAACGCAGCTTGAACCTACTTGGTACAGCAAAAGGTTTGCGCAGATTGCGCCATTGTTCCTTAACAGCGCGCTGAAAATCATCATTGCAGGGAAAAACCTGCGGTGTCCTGCGTTTTCTCTGCGTCCCATAAGCCGCCAAGGCAGCGGGGGGACACACTTCATCCTGCAAACGCAATGTTTGCTTTATGGAAGCAATCAATTCATCCATGATTGCAAGCTCTTCAGGCGAGCCAGGGGGAGAATTATCAACCCCCTCAACTTCAGCCTCCACTTCGGACCCCACTAGATCTAGGGAGGAGCGGGACCCCGATAAGGAGGCCCCCGCCATAACAACCCCATCCCCTTCACCCTCAGAATCAGAGGAAAGAGCAATTCTGGGTCTTTTAGTAGATTGAGCAGCCACCAGCATCTGCACCTGAGCAGCAAGGCCAGCCACAATAGTGGCTAAATCCCCCCCTGGGGGGGAAACAGCGGTCCCCTGGCTTTCCACCAAGGCGGTAGGAAATTTGCCCTCCTGAGAATCCATTGCCCCTGTAATACCAGACAATAAAGGGTTAACTGCCCCTTTAAGCAAGCGCGGCAAGCGCAGCCCACCGCACCACACTCAAGCACAATGAGACCCCCACAGGGAATATGCAAACTGAACACAGGCAATGGATAGCAAGAACAGAAGGATAAAACCTGAGGAGACCCTCGCCGCTGCTGCTGCCTCGATCGGTGTTCCTGGAAAGAGGAAGTGATGCTGCCAGGGCGCTCTATGAAAGCCTATGGAGGCTACAAGAAAATGGCCGCCATGCATGTAAAACATGCGGCCGGAGCGAGTGTAGGCAAAATGGCGCCGTTTGGCGCCGAAAACGCCGCTCCACAGTGTAGTAATTCACACATGTCATCCATGTATAAGAACACATGTCAGATCGCCGCAGCGATCGCTGTAAATGCCCAAACATGCCAAAAAAACATGCCCCACAGCACACAGCTTTTCACACTGACCAGACTGACACACACAGTGTCACACAGCTCCCCCCCCCCCCCCTTGCAGCCCACAGCATGCAGCCGAGAGATAGGGAGACAAGCAGTGTGAATAGAGGCAGGTTACACAGTCCCAGACTGACACCCCTCCAGACAGACAGGTCCCCACATAGATACACTTACCTCTTAATGGCGTGGGGGACCCGCACAGGCGAACAAGCCGCTGCACATGAGGCAGGGAGAGTCGCAATTCAGGACGCACAAAATGGGGGTTAAGAAACCGCACAGCGTCCAGTGAGGTAGCCACCTCACCAATCATCCCTGCACCGAACAGGGATGGGTCGTTCACTGTGCCAGGAGCGTTACCTGGCTGAACGCTCGATGGCAGGCTGGGAAGCCACTGACCCACGACCTGCGACCAGGGGGATCAGCCCGAGACCCAGCCCGCATGATCCTCTTCATCAGAAGAACTAACTAACGCTGACAAAAATAACAGCTAAGTAAAGGTAGAGAGAAAACTCAAACAAAATATCAAAAAGAAGAAAGAGTCTGGGGCAGAAAGCCCCAGCACAGGAAAAGCCAGCCACTCCTGACAAGCTAGACATTAAAACTGAGATATGGTTGCAGGAAGTAGGAGGGTATTGACTGAGGGGACCACCCCTTGAGGGTGGGATATGTTAAAAGCTTTAATGTTAACATATTCTGTTGCCTAGCTACTCCTTCGGAGCAAAGTCTAATACCCCATATGTGACGAATATGAAGAGGCGGCGACTGTCGGAGGACGTAAGAGAAATAGGGTTTCCATCCGTCCAGATTTAACGGATCGGATCAGATGTCAGCAGCCATGTCTCTGCTGACATCCGATCCCCCATAGAGATGCATGGGGGGACTGTTCAGATTTGCCAAAAAAACAGACAGGCGGATCTGAACAGTCCGCCTGTGTGAAAGGGGCCTTACACCTTTGGCAGAATGGATGGATGGGATGATCCCAGCTGCTCCAAATACCTCCAGGGGATACTGATCAGATAATCCAAAAGCTTGCTCTCTTAGTGGTGTGACTCAAAGAAAGACAAAGGATTGCACATAGTGAAGTATGTCTAAAACATTTATTAAAACATAAGAAAGCCTCTTACTTAATAACAGCATACAGCAAGCACAAAGGAGGAAGGGCCCCGTGTGGATAAAGATGCACTCAAAGCCAATGCTGTGGTTTTGAAACTACAAATCCACCACCAGATAGAATGGCCTCTCACCTCAAAGCACTGACCACAAAGGGTCAAAAACACCAGGACAGATTCCACTTGCTACTGAACACTGACGATAACACCTTTGGCAGAATGGATAAATGGGATGATCCCAGCTGCTCCAAATACCTCCAGGGGATACCGATCAAACAATCCAAAAGCTTGCTCTCTTAGTGGTGTGACTCAAAGAAAGGCAAAGGATCGCACATAGTGAAGTATGTCTAACACATTTATTAATTAAAACATAAGAAAGCCTCTTACTTAATAACAGCATACAGCAAGCAGATCACATCCTCTCTTGCTGAATGTAACAGTCATACACTTCCTCTTCCACTTATGAGGCATGGATGAGCACTGATGAAGCTTGGATGAGCATGGATCAGCACTGTGGGCACTCCAGATCCAGCCTACTCGCGTTGCTGCACTTACTCCCTCCTCTCCTCACACGCTGTATGGATCGGTGTGAGGTGAGGAGAGAGCTGAACCAGACATGGTGTTGGATTGTTGACAAATGATTGCTCCATTTTTGGATCAGTACAGTTCATTTTCCTATCGCACACCTTCCTGGTTTGTAGGCACTTGTATACTGGGTGCTGAAGCGATCACCAGCTGGCCACTGGATCAGTTACAAGTATATACATATTCGCCAACACACCAAGGATCTTGCAAAAGCAGTCCAAGAACTTTATTCATGAGAAGATCGCATCAAAAACAAATAGTGCAAGGTTTTGGAGCCACGCAGGACCCCTTCGTCAGGCACGTGAAGACTAAAGCCCCGTACACACGCACAGATTGTTGGCCGTAAATTGTTGGCCAACGTCCAATCGGCCGATTGTAGGCTTGTTAGTATGATGCTTCCGACAACCAACTGCGAATTTTCGGGCGAAAAAAATCTGGTGTGCATGCTATAAAATTTTTGTGTTCCTCAGTCAGTACAGATTTCGGCAAACAAAAATCAGATGAGCAAGACTGGGCATGCTCAGAGAAGAAAAAACACAGGGAAAGTCAACCATCACATGACATCACTTCTGAAGTTGGGTTTTTGTTGGCCAACAAAAGTCCAGTGCAAGTCTAGAGCACATTTCAACCAACAAACAACACTGGACAAAGGTTGGCCGATCAGTTGGCCAACAATCTGTGCGTGTGTACGGGGCTTTAAGGGTCCTGCGTGGCTTCGAAACATTGCACCATTTTTGGATCACACACACTTCTGAGGGCGCCCAGGAAGCGTGCATTTGGGAGGACGTCAATTTACGCCCTACCAAAACTAGCTGGCCTCGCTGTAGCCATCATTCAGCTATGGCGTGGTTGGCAAGGGGTTAAATAAAGGGAGTGATTTCATCATTTATTACTCTTCCCGACTACCGGTCACAGTTTTAGAGGCCCTGAAATGCTAGGATAGTACAAAACCCCCAAATGACACCTTTTTGGAAAGTAGACACCCCAAGGTGTTTGCTAAGAGGCATGGTGAGTATTTTGCAGATCTCCTTTGTTGCCACAATTTTTTGGAAAATGAAGAAAATTTATTGTTTCTTTTCTTTTTCTTTTTTTTAAATTTTCAAAACCTTGTGAAAAAAAGGGAGCTCTACAAATATATATTTTATGCAGAGACCCTAGAGAATAACATAGTGATCGTTGCAATCTTTTGTGTCACACTGCATTTGCGCAAAATTCTTTCAAACGCAGTTTTTTGGGAAAAAATACACTTTAATGAATTAGAAAAAAAAAAAAACTAAACAGTAAAGTTAGCCCAATTTTTTTGTATAATGTAAAAGGTGATGTTACGCCAAGAATCGTGATTTTTATTCTAATCAAAAAAAAAAAAATTGTGATAATCATTTTTTTCCAGAATCGTGCAGCTCTACATTCTATGCATTAAGATAAAAAACCTTCTGTGTGCAGCATGTGCCCCAACACCCCCTAATACTTACCTGAGCCCCATCGCGATCCAGCAATGTCCACGAGTGCCTCAGCCATCCAGAACTCTCCTCCTGATTGGCTGAGACACAGCAGCGACACCATTGGCACTGCCACTGTCAAAGTCAGTTATCCAATCAGGAACAAGAGGGGTGGGGCCAAACGGGGGCTCCGTGCCTGAATGGACACGCGGAGCTGTGACTTGGCTTGGTGCCCCCATAACCAAGCTGCTTGCTGTGGGGGCAATCGACAGGAGGGAGGGGCCAAGAGAGCCGAAGAGAGACCCAAGAAGCGGAGGATCTGGATCAAAACTAACTGCACAGAGCAGATAAGTATAACAGGAGTGTTATTTTTAGAGAGAAAGAAAAGAGACTTTACAATCGCTTTATCACCAGAAAATTAAAGTAGAACTATAGGTAAAACTTTTATTTTTTTCCATTTTTGATAGAACAAGGGAGGATTATAACCCATCAGATTTTTTTTCCCTATCCGTGTCCCATTGTGGACATTTCCCTTCACTTCCTGTCCCATAGCCAATAGAACAAGGGAGGATTATAACCCATCAGATTTATTTCTGCCATCCGTGTCCCATTGTGGACATTTCCCTTCACTTCCTGTCCCATAGCCAATAGAACAAGGGAGGATTATAACCCATCAGATTTATTTTCCCCATCCGTGTCCCATTGTGGACATTTCCCTTCACTTCCTGTCCCATAGCCAAACAGGAAGTGAGAGGAATTCCCTGCAAATTAAGGGAATTCCTTGGGGACCCCCCAGGTCACCAGAACTGGTGTCCCCATTGGAAGATTTCCTCTCTATTACTTTTCTGGGGACAACTCGAAATTTGGGTTTTTTGTTTAACTTTCACTTTCAATATTAAATTGTAAACAGGACAAATATAGTGGATGAATCTCTAAGGGGGCACAGACAGCAATAAAAACTGCAGGTGTTCTAATCCCTCTCCACACTATGCAAAAAGGTAGAAAAAAAAAAAAAGTTTTTGCTTAAGGCCGCTTTCGCACTTGTGCAACCTAAAAGTGGAGCGATTTTGACTGGACTTGAAGCAATGCCTGTGTAATCTTGAGGTCTATGGACCTCAAAACACATCAAAGTCGGAAGAAAGTACAGCAGGGACTACTTGGAAGTTGTTGCTCATCCCCTGACTGCAGACTGAAACATAACAAACAAAATAAAAATGTTACTTTGTAACTCACATCTGAAAACAGTTTATAAACATTGTATCAGATGGTAAACAGACAGCAGCAGCTTCCACAGATGCTACATCTACACAGGAAATCCTTTCATTTTCACAGCTGGGAATTGCTGGCAAGTGTGAGGGGATGGAGCACATGGGGCAGAATAGGATGCACACTAATGTACCGTGTACTTCCAATATGATTTTTGTACATGTGTAGCACACCTGATGTCCATAACTGGATAACTGACCAAACGGTTGACAGCAGTGCAAATCCATCAAACCCACTAAAGTACCAGCCTGATGATGATTTTGTTTCCACTTTTTATAACAATATCAATCCTTTGATTGCTCAAAGCAAAAATGACTGAAACCCCAGCTGGAAGATTACTGCTCATTAGACATGAGCTCCGGAGTGTTCGGATGCTCATCAAGACGTATGTGAAGCTGTCACCTGTACCGAGCCAGGCCCCTTTCACACGGGCTTTCCGATCAGGTCTGCCTGTCAGTTTTTCATGGGGACCTGATCGGATGCTCCATGCGCCTCTCTGGGTGACATGTCTGCCGACAACCGCTGTTATCCAATTCGATGTGGTCCGTGAAATCCGGCCATATAGAAACCCTATTTTCTATCCGTCTGGACTCGGATCGGATTGGATGAAAAACGGACAGGCCGTCCGTTCTCATCCGATCTCCCACAGAGGAGTACGGTCATCGGACAGCTACATCTCTGCAAAGTAAGTGGAGATGGAGCTGTCATCCGCCTGCTCAGCGGGGATCGGCGGATCGATCCCCACTGAGCAAAAACGGAGTCCGCCGGGTGGAAAGTCCTTGTGAAATTACCCTAAAAGGCTCCTTTCACGCATACGGACCATTTATTTCATCAGTTCAGTCACGTTTTCTTGTTATCCGTTTTTCATCCAATCCATTTAATGGATACCATATAGGGCTTTCATCAGTTCAAAGAAAACTGATGTTGACGGAAGCTGATGAAAATGGATGTAAATGAATAATCATCCATTTACATCCGTATTTCCAATCCTGTCTCATCCCTATTCCCATCCTGTGTCATCCGTATTTCCAATCCTGGGTCATCCGTATTTCCATCCTGGGTCATCCGTATTTCCAATCCTGGGTCATCCGTATTTCCAATCCTGGGTCATCCGTATTTCCAATCCTGGGTCATCCGTATTCCCATCCTGGGTCATCCGTATTTCCAATCCTGGGTCATCCGTATTTCCAATCCTGGGTCATCCGTATTCCCATCCTGGGTCATCCGTATTTCCAATCCTGGGTCATCCGTATTTCCAATCCTGTGTCATCCCTATTCCCATCCTGTGTCATCCGTATTTCCAATCCTGGGTCATCCGTATTTCCAATCCTGGGTCATCCGTATTTCCAATCCTGGGTCATCCGTATTCCCATCCTGGGTCATCCGTATTTCCAATCCTGGGTCATCCGTATTTCCAATCCTGGGTCATCCGTATTTCCATCCTGGGTCATCCGTATTTCCAATCCTGGGTCATCCGTATTTCCAATCCTGGGTCATCCGTATTTCCATCCTGGGTCATCCGTATTTCCAATCCTGGGTCATCCGTATTTCCAATCCTGTGTCATCCGTATTCCCATCCTGGGTCATCCGTATTCCCATCCTGGGTCATCCGTATTTCCATCTGATCTGTTTTTATCCGATCCGTTTTTTTAAACAGATAAAAAAATAGGGCTTTCATCCATTCAAAAAAAAAAAAAAAACGGATGTTGACGGAAGCAGATGAAAACAGATGTAAATGAATGATCATCCACTTACATCCGTTTTTCCATAGGAATGCATTGATCTCCGTTTTTCATCCGTCAACAGATGGATGAAAAGCAGACAAACGGTCCGTATGTGTGAAAGAACTAAACAGATGTGTAGGAAGCCTAAAACTGGGAGAGGAACAGCCAAACTCTGCTACTAAGGTGAGGATGTGGAAGACATTTTCATGTCACAGGTCATACACCATGGCAAGACTAAGCACAACAAAACACAAGGTAGTTATACTACATCAGCATGGTCTTTCCCAAGCAAGGATTTCAAAGCAGATTGAGGTTTCAATGTGTGGTGTTAAACCTCTTTTGAAGAAGCAAAAAGGAATGGGAAACGTTGAGGACCGTAGATGCAATGGTAAGCCAAAAAAAAAAACTTAAAGACACATCATGCTTACTTCCTTTCCACATCAGATGTCCAGCAGTGCCATCAGCACAGAAACAGAAACCAGAGGGACCCGGGTACACCCATCTACTGTCCGGAGAAGTCTGGCCAGAAGTGGTCTTCATGGAATTACTGCGGCCAAAAATGTCATACCTCTGATGTGGAAACAAGGCTAAATAATTCAACTCCTAAAAAAGGAATTGGGGTGCAGAAAAGTGGCAGCAGGTGCTTTGGACTGATGAGTCAAAATGTGAAATATCTGGCTGTAGCAGGAGGCAGTTTGTTGGTGAAGGGCTGGAGAGTGGTATAAGTGCCTGCTGACAGCAGTGAAGCATTGTGGGGGTTCCCTGCAAGTTTGGGGCTGCATTTCTGCAAATGAAGCTGGAGACTTGGTCAGGATCAATGGTGTTCCCAATGCTGAGAAATACATGTAGCCCCCTCCTAGGTAGGTGCTAGGTAAAGAGATTGTTTTGCTCCATCTGCTTATCGGGGGAGCCTGATCAGTAGTTTTTCCTGTTACATGTGTGATTCACTTTGAGAGAGAGTGTCCCCACTGTATCCAATAGGGGAGCCTGTTGGACAGTGGAGGAAACCCAGCCAGTGACACACAGGCTTTTGTGGCTGTCCCAGTGGCAGGGCACAAGAGTGGTGCATTTTGGGATGGGTCATAAAAGCCAGGGGCACATGAGACAGGGCGTCTTTGGGTGGGAAGCCAGGTCCCAGGAGGAGGGTGACGGTTTGTCTCTCCTCCTGTCAGCAAGGAAGGTGGTCACAGGCAGTCGGCCTAGTGGATCAAGTGTGTGATGCTGAGCCAGGAGGTCCAGGATACTGACAAGAGGAGCTGAAGGCAGAGCAACCCAGGGAAAAACAGTGTCCGTGAGTACCGGGAAGCTTGCCAGGGGTCTTCCCAGGAAGGGGACCACTCCAGTGGAGAGTCGGTGGGCAAGGGGCTAGCATGCAAAGAAGTGAGAAAGGGAGTGCCAAGTCAGGACCCTGAAGAGAAGTCAGGAACCAATTTTCTACTTCACTTCAGTGGCAAGGTGAAGCAGCGGCCTTGCTGGACTCATTACAGTTAGTGTCCTCAGAAATTGTGCATAGTTCAAGTTGGAGTATTCCATTCATCCCTTCTCCCATCCAAGTTCCAAAATAAAACACAAAAACCAAATCACCTGAACTGTTCATTGTCTGAGCCAAGTCTTAAAGTGATGAGTTTTACAGACTGTTGCTATGGGTAACCCAGGGGAATCCACACTCAGAAGCTCCCAAGGGAGCAGTGCTACATACAGGCAGATACTTATCCATCATGCCAAATCATCACAGAGGTGTGTGATTGGCCCCAAATCTTTTCTGCAGCAGGACGACGAGCCCAAACATACAGCCAATGTCATTAACCACTTCAATACTGGGCACTTTTACCCCCTTCCTGCCCAGGACAATTTTCAGCTTTTAGTGCTTTCATATTTTGAATGACAATTGCACGGTCATGCAACACTGTACCCATATGACATTTTTTATTATGTTTTTCACACAAATAGAGCTTTCTTTCGGTGGTATTTAAACAGTTACAGACTGCCCGCTGCAGTTATACAGTGGCAGGCAGCCCCTCCTGCACAAACTGACGTAGGGGTACGTCGGTCACGTGCCTGGCACTGGGGGGCGAGCGCGAGCGGGGATGCCAATGCACGGGGTCGCGATTGCCGCTGGCCACCCGCGATCGTTCCCCGCTGAAAGAGAACGGGCACCTGTTGTAAACACAGCCGACCGTTCTTCTCTCTAAAATTATCAGAGCGCCTGTGATCCTCCTATATAGGATCACAGGTCTCTATGGTCATTTCACAAGCACAACCCCCCCCCACAGTTAGTAAACACTCCCTAGGCTTACATTTAACCCCCTGACCACCAACTAGGTTAACCCCTTCCCTGCCAGTGTCATTATTATAGTAACAGTGCATATTTTTAGCACTGATTACTGTAGTAATGTCACTGGTCCCCCCCAAAAGTGTCAAAAATGTCAGTTAGGGGTCCGATCTGTCCGCCGCAATCCCGCTAAAAATCGCAGATCGCCACCATTACTAGTAAAAAAAAAAAAAAAAAAAAGACAAATCTATCCCCTAAAGCAGTGGTCCTCAACTCCAGTCCTCAGGGCCCACTAACAGGCCAGATTTACAAGATAACTGAAATACATCCCAGGTGATATCATTTGCTGCTCAGTGATTGCAGTACTCTAGTCTGCATCTCCCCAAGGTAATACCTAAAATCTGGCCTGTTAGTGGGCCCTGAGGACCGGAGTTGGAGGACCACTGCCCTAATAGACACGATAACTTTTGCGCAAACCAATCAATATACACTTATTGGGATTTTTTTTTTTTTTTTTTTTAACCAAAAGTATGTAGCAGAATACAAATTGGCCTAAAAGGACGAAAAATGTTGATTTTTAATTTATTTTTGGGGAATGCTATACAGCAGAATGTGAAATTTTTTATTTTTTTTCAGAAATGTTGCTCTTTTTTTTTTTTGTTTGTTTATAGCGTAAAAAATAAAAAAATCGCAGAGGTGATCAAATACCACCAAAAGAAAGCTCTGTTTGTGGGAAATAAGGACTTCAATTTTATTCCAGTACAGCATCGCACGACCGCGTAATTTTCCGTTAAAGTAACGCAGTGCCGAATTGCAAAAAATGGCCTGGTCATTAGGGGGCAAATCCTTCCAGTCCAGAAGTGGTTAAGTAACTTTTCTTCTTTGCTGATGTGCACTGATGAGGCTGCACTGATGATCATTGCCCTGATTAGGAGTTTAAATGTCGCCCCCATCACAGGTAAGATGCTGATCGGCTTTCCTTTCCTCAAACTCTGACAGTGTCATTGGCTCTTTACACTGATTGGTGACATCCTGTGTCTGAGGGACACGGCTCACCACTGATGACCATGCTGAGTGCCCCGGGGACATGCAGGCACGGCATCACCATGACATCCAACCATAAGCGTTCCACCTAGCCATCAATCTGCTATAGGCCAGGTTGGAATTGGCTAAGAACTGTTTAGTGTAAAGAGGAACAAGGAGTCCTGGAAGTGATGGCCTGGAAGGGCCAGAGTTCTTTGGACAGTAGATGGGCATTCCTGGGTCCCACTGGTTTTAGCCAGTTCTGTGATGATGGCACTGATGGACATCTTCTGATGTGGAAGGGAAGCACGATGTGTCTCATCTGCTGCATTAAGTTTTCTTGGCTGACCACTGCATCTACAGTCCTCAAGATAGTCCCATCAATGATGGCCTCAATGCTGAGAAATACAGGCAGATACTTATCCATCATGCCATCATTGAGGCGTGTGATTGGCCCTAAGTTTATCCTGCAGCAGGGCAATGACCCTAAACATACAATCAACATTAAAAACAAGGAGTCCTGGAAGTTCTGGTTTGGCCCCCACAGAGCCCTGATCTCATCATTATCAAGTCTGGATTACATGAAGAAAATACACAGAAGGCTCTGAGGCAGCCGAGAAGATCTGTGCTTACTTCTCCAAGATGTTTGGAACAACCGACCTGCCGAGTTCCTTCAAAAACTGTGTGCAAGTATACCTAGAAGGATTGATGCTGTTTGAAGGCAAAGGGCGGACACCTCAAATATAGAATTGATTTGTATTTCTCCTCAATTCATTTACTTTATATTTTGTTATTGAGAGAAATAAACTATTAAACACTTAGAATCTTGGAACGCATTCTTTATTTACAGCATTTTTCACACCTACCTAAAACTTTTGCACTGTAATATATATATAGGATATATATGCTGGGAGTTGTAGCGGAGGATAGCATATAATGCTGGGAGTTGTAGTGAAGAGTATATAATGCTGGGAGTTGTAGTGTCAGTAGAATGTGTAATGCTGGGAGTTGTAGTGTCAGTAGACTGGGTAATGCTGGGAGTTGTAGTGTCAGCAGACTGGGTAATGCTGGGAGTTGTAGTGTCAGCAGACTGGGTAATGCTGGGAGTTGTAGTGTCAGCAGACTGGGTAATGCTGGGAGTTGTAGTGTCAGCAGACTGGGTAATGCTGGGAGTTGTAGTGTCAGTAGAATGTGTAATGCTGGGAGTTGTAGTGTCAGCAGAATGTGTAATGCTGGGAGTTGTAGTGTCAGCAGACTGGGTAATGCTGGGAGTTGTAGTGTCAGTAGAATGTGTAATGCTGGAAGTTGTAGTGTCAGTAGAATGTGTAATGCTGGGAGTTGTAGTGTCAGTAGACTGTGTAATGCTGGAAGTTGTAGTGTCAGTAGAATGTGTAATGCTGGGAGTTGTAGTGTCAGTAGACTGGGTAATGCTGGGAGTTGTAGTGTCAGCAGACTGGGTAATGCTGGGAGTTGTAGTGTCAGCAGACTGGGTAATGCTGGGAGTTGTAGTGTCAGCAGACTGGGTAATGCTGGGAGTTGTAGTGTCAGCAGACTGGGTAATGCTGGGAGTTGTAGTGTCAGTAGAATGTGTAATGCTGGGAGTTGTAGTGTCAGTAGAATGTGTAATGCTGGGAGTTGTAGTGTCAGCAGAATGTGTAATGCTGGGAGTTGTAGTGTCAGCAGACTGGGTAATGCTGGGAGTTGTAGTGTCAGTAGAATGTGTAATGCTGGAAGTTGTAGTGTCAGTAGACTGTGTAATGCTGGGAGTTGTAGTGTCAGTAGACTGTGTAATGTTGGGAGTTGTAGTGTCAGTAGACTGTGTAATGCTGGGAGTTGTAGTGTCAGTAGACTGTGTAATGCTGGGAGTTGTAGTGTCAGTAGACTATGTAATGCTGGGAGTTGTAGTGTCAGTAGACTGTGTAATGTTGGGAGTTGTAGTGTCAGTAGACTGTGCAATGCTGGAAGTTGTAGTGTCAGTAGAATGTGTAATGCTGGGAGTTGTAGTGTCAGTAGAATGTGTAATGTTGGGAGTTGTAGTGTCAGTAGAATGTGTAATGTTGGGAGTTGTAGGGTCAGTAGAATGTGTAATGCTGGGAGTTGTAGTGTCAGTAGACTGTGTAATGTTGGGAGTTGTAGGGTCAGTAGAATGTGTAATGTTGGGAGTTGTAGTGTCAGTAGAATGTGTAATGTTGGGAGTTGTAGTGTCAGTAGAATGTGTAATGCTGGGAGTTGTAGTGTCAGTATAATGTGTAATGTTGGGAGTTGTAGTGTCAGTAGAATGTGTAATGTTGGGAGTTGTAGTGTCAGTAGACTGTGTAATGCTGGAAGTTGTAGTGTCAGTAGAATGTGTAATGCTGGAAGTTGTAGTGTCAGTAGAATGTGTAATGCTGGAAGTTGTAGTGTCAGTAGACTGGGTAATGTTGGGAGTTGTAGTGTCAGTAGAATGTGTAATGTTGGGAGTTGTGGTGTCAGTAGACTGTGTAATGCTGGGAGTTGTAATGTCAGTAGACTGGGTAATGCTGGGAGTTGTAGTGTCAGCAGACTGTAATGCTGGGAGTTGTAGTGTCAGTAGAATGTGTAATGCTGGGAGTTGTAGTGTCAGTAGACTGAGTAATGCTGGGAGTTGTAGTGTCAGCAGACTGGGTAATGCTGGGAGTTGTAGTGTCAGCAGACTGAGTAATGCTGGGAGTTGTAGTGTCAGTAGAATGTGTAATGCTGGGAGTTGTAGTGTCAGTAGACTGAGTAATGCTGGGAGTTGTAGTGTCAGCAGACTGGGTAATGCTGGGAGTTGTAGTGTCAGTAGACTGTGTAATGCTGGGAGTTGTAGTGTCAGTAGACTGAGTAATGCTGGGAGTTGTAGTTTCAGTAGACTGTGTAATGCTGGGAGTTGTAGTGTCAGTAGACTGAGTAATGCTGGGAGTTGTAGTGTCAGTAGAATGTGTAATGCTGGGAGTTGTAGTGTCAGTAGACTGAGTAATGCTGGGAGTTGTAGTGTCAGTAGAATGTGTAATGCTGGGAGTTGTAGTGTCAGTAGACTGAGTAATGCTGGGAGTTGTAGTGTCAGTAGAATGTGTAATGCTGGGAGTTGTAGTGTCAGTAGACTGAGTAATGTTGGGAGTTGTAGTGTCAGCAGACTGGGTAATGCTGGGAGTTGTAGTGTCAGTAGACTGTGTAATGCTGGGAGTTGTAGTGTCAGTAGACTGAGTAATGCTGGGAGTTGTAGTTTCAGTCATTCTCTCCTCAGAGTCTTCCCGCCTCCTGACTACATAGCTATACACACGCTGGTGTCCGGTCTTTCCTCTCCCCTCCCCCCACACGTACCTCACGTCCAAGCCCCCGGTAGCCGCCATCTTCGTCTCCTTCTCGCCCACCGCCGAACACGTGACCCCGCGTCACCCGCCCGCCACACTACACCGGGGAAGACGAATTAGCCGCTGCCGGAAGTCGCGCGGCTCCGGGAAACGTCATTTCCGGTAGCCTGGTGTCCGGAGCCCAAGATGGCGCTGTCCTAGGTAAAGGTGGCGGAGCGGGGAGGGCGGGTGATGTACGGAGATCGGTGCATTGTATTCAGGGGGGATTCAGCGGCCATGTTCATTCATTTATATTTTATGTATAGCCGGTGTATAGGACAGTACGGGGTGTGTATAGAGTATGGGCTCAGGGAGTTCCTCCATACCTTTCATTTGTAGTTTTTACACATTTCTGTGTGACCCCCTTCCAGGGGACTTTTCTCACTTTTGCTCAAATTTACTGACAGCACCAATTTTTATCGAGGAGATGGTCAGAGACTGCAGACATGATACAGGAGATGGTCAGAGACTGCAGACGTGATACAGGAGATGGTCAGAGACTGCAGACATGATACAGGAGATGGTCAGAGACTGCAGACATGATACAGGAGATGGTCAGAGACTGCAGACATGATTCATGAGATAGTCAGAGACTGCAGACGTGATACAGGAAATAGTCAGAGACTGCAGACGTGATACAGGAGATAGTCAGAGACTGCAGACGTGATACAAGAGATGGTCAGAGAATGTAGACGTGATACAGGAGATGGTCAGAGACTGCAGACATGATACAGGAGATGGTCAGAGACTGCAGACGTGATACAGGAGAAGGTCAGAGACTGCAGACGTGATACAGGAGATGGTCAGAGACTGTAGACGTGATACAGGAGATGGTCAGAGACTGTAGACGTGATACAGGAGATGGTCAGAGACTGTAGACGTGATACAGGAGATGGTCAGAGACTGCAGACGTGATACAGGAGAAGGTCAGAGACTGCAGACATGATACAGGAGATGGTCAGAGACTGCAGACATGATACAGGAGATGGTCAGAGACTGCAGACATGATACAGGAGATGGTCAGAGACTGCAGACATGATACAGGAGATGGTCAGAGACTGCAGACATGATACAGGAGATGGTCAGAGACTGCAGACATGATACAGGAGATGGTCAGAGACTGCAGACATGATACAGGAGATGGTCAGAGACTGCAGACATGGTACAGGAGATGGACAGAGACTGCAGACATGATACAGGAGATGGTCAGAGACTGTAGACATGATACAGGAGATGGTCAGAGACTGCAGACATGGTACAGGAGACGGTCAGAGACTGCAGACATGGTACAGGAGACGTTCAGAGACTGCAGACATGATACAGGAGACGGTCAGAGACTGTAGACATGATACAGGAGACGGTCAGAGACTGTAGACATGATACAGGAGACGGTCAGAGACTGCAGACATGATACAGGAGACGGTCAGAGACTGCAGACATGATACAGGAGATGGTCAGAGACTGCAGACATGATACAGGAGACGGTCAGAGACTGCAGACATGGTACAGGAGACGTTCAGAGACTGCAGACATGATACAGGAGACGGTCAGAGACTGCAGACATGATACAGGAGACGGTCAGAGACTGCAGACATGATACAGGAGACGGTCAGAGACTGCAGACATGATACAGGAGATGGTCAGAGACTGCAGACACGATACAGGAGATGGTCAGAGACTGCAGACACGATACAGGAGATGGTCAGAGACTGCAGACATGATACAAGAGACGGTCAGAGACTGCAGACATGGTACAGGAGATGTTCAGAGACTGCAGACATGATACAGGAGATGGTCAGAGACTGCAGACATGGTACAGGAGATGTTCAGAGACTGCAGACATGATACAGGAGATGGTCAGAGACTGCAGACATGATACAGGAGATGGTCAGAGACTGCAGACATGATACAGGAGACGGTCAGAGACTGCAGACATGGTACAGGAGATGTTCAGAGACTGCAGACATGATACATGAGATGGTCAGAGACTGCAGACATGATACAGGAGATGGTCAGAGACTGCAGACATGATACAGGAGATGGTCAGAGACTGCAGACATGATACAGGAGATGGTCAGAGACTGCAGACATGATACAGGAGATAGTCAGAGAGACTGCAGACATGATACAGGAGATGGTCAGAGACTGCAGACATGATACAGGAGATGGTCAGAGACTGCAGACATGATACAGGAGATGGTCAGAGACTGCAGACATGATACAGGAGATGGTCAGAGACTGCTGGTGGTGACTACAATAGACCATATCTATACAATGTGTGCTGAATCTGCTGTGTGTAGTCTGCACTGGAAATCTGTGTGAGCGGGAGAGACAAATGACATAACAGGAGGATCCCAAACAAAGACCTCCATGGCAGGACCATTGGGTAGTGTCAGATTTAGAATTATATATATATATATATATATATATATATATATATATATATATATATATATATATATGAGATTTTATCCTTTAATGATGTATACCTATTAACATGCATGACGTATCTTTTAGGTTTGTTTGCGGACTCTCCAGCCAAGGAAGATGAGAAATCCGGGGAAACCTTCGTAGACACAGACAAGCGTGAACCGTTTCTGGAAGCGTTGTAGAAGTTTGGTCGCCTTTGGATCGGAGGTCTCTGGCAATATGCAGAATAAACTTCTGGTGGCGGAGTCCCTTGTGGTCTTTAGCATTGTCCTCAGTATTCATTCTGTAGTGTGGGATCGCTTTTCCTGGTGCACCCTGGCCTTGGCTGTGCAGGCTTTTTATGTGCAGCACAAATGGGATCGATTGCTGCAGTCCGGTGGAGCAGTGTTCCAGTTTCGATCTACTGCCAACAGCGGACTCCTTCCAGCCAGTATGATCATCCCTTTGCTGGGCATTGTGATGAGGGAGAGGTGTAAGGCTTCAGGCAATGTTTACTTTGAAAGGTTCGGGGTGGTCGTATCAGCCACCGGAATGGCCTTAGCCTATTTCCTGTCCATAATTGCACTGGGTATTACCAAACCTGTGCCGAAAAACACCTGCATAGTGTGCGGAGCCACCGCTTGTGCGGTACTGTATACTATGAAGAACTCTCTGGCCGTGTCAGAAATTATCGAAGTTCTGGAGGTGCTCCTCATCTTTGTATATCTCAGCATGATTATCCTTTACTTGCTGCCACGGTGCTTCAGTCCTGGGGAAGCCCTCATTGTCCTTGGTGGACTCAGCTTCGTTCTTAACCAGCTTATCAAACGCTCCTTGAATGCCGTGGGTGGAAAGGGAGATCCCGTCGATTACCTCCTGCTGGTGACTTTGGTGGCTTTAGTCCTGTTAGGAATTATTTTCTCAGCCCTGTTTTTTTTCATGGACTCCACCACGTGGACCTCCTCTTTATTTTTCTACATGATGACCGCCGTTTTAGGTCTGGGAGTCTTTGTGCCCTGGCTGCAGTACCTCATCAAGAGACATCCGCTCTTCTGGTTGGTGGAGTTTCTGGTTCAGAGCAAAACACGACTGTATCTCCTCATGTTCTGGACATTCCTTGTTCTTGTTGCTTGCGGAATTGTTCTATTTCAAAATTCGAAGAGATCCACGAACTCCAAAAAGCCGCAAGTCTCAACCGTAACCCGCAAGTACTTTCACTTTCTTGCAGTGGTCGTCTACGTTCCTGGAGTCATGTATGATCGATCTTTGCTCTATGTGGCTGCAGTGGCATGCTTGGCTGTTTTTGTGCTATTGGAATACGTTCGCTTCTTCCGTATCAAGCCACTTGGACAGACCTTGCGGACTCTTCTGACACTGTTCTTGGATGAGCGGGATAGCGGTCCTCTGATCCTCTCACACATTAGCCTTCTTCTGGGGATGTCGGTACCGGTTTGGCTCTTTCCAAGGCTCTGCGCAACATCTCTTTCTGGCCCCTCGACCTTGCTGCCCTATTGTGGCATTTTGGCAGTGGGAGTTGGTGACACTATAGCTTCTGTCTGTGGCAGCTCAATGGGGGAAATTAAATGGCCTGGCTCTAAGAAGACATTCGAGGGGACCGTCATGTCCATCTTTGCCCAGATCATCGCGGTGGCCCTTATCCTTATATTCGATAGCGGTGTAAATATTAACACTGGCTACGTCTGGTTAATGGGGTCCATCACATTGGTGTCATTGCTAGAAGCTTTTACTACCCAAATAGACAACTTAATTCTGCCGCTTTACATGCACATCATGTTTATGGTCTGAGGAACTGAAAAGTCTTCTGCCCTCTGAAAAGTGAAAGTATTATTCTACCCAAAGCTGATATTTCTGGTTCAGGTGTATTATGGTAGGCTGAGTCATGAACTATGGTTTGCTTAATACCTTTTGAAAGGAAAGATCTCTTCACCTCCATGTCCAAGGAGTCTTCCTCTTCCTGATCCAATCACTATCATTTTACGTAAATTAAAAAACCCTACAGGGAGAGCGCTAATGCCCGCTCCACATGGATGGAGCTGAGGGTATAAGAGCTCTTTCACACAGGCGGACCGTTCAGATCCGCCTGTCCGTTTTTTTGGCGGATCTGAACGGTCCCCCCATGCATACCTATGGGGCATCGGATGTCAGCGGAGACATTTCTGCTGACATCCGATCCGTCAAATCTGGACGGATGGAAACCCTATTTTCCATCCGTCCAGCTGATCGGATGAGAATGGACCGGCGGTCCGTTCCCATCCGATTTCCCCCATAGAGATGTATGGGGAACTGACAGCTGTGTCTCCGCACACAGCGCAGGGAACAGCTGTCATCCTCCTGCTCAGCGGGGGATCAGCGGATCGATCTCCCACTGAGAAAAATGGACTCCATCTGACGGACGGAGTGTGTGAAAGGGGCCTAACTCTTGCTGCTGGAATCCATGAGATATAGAAGACTTATGTAAATGATTCAGCCCCCACTAGCACACTATATAAAACCAATATCAGCTTTGGTGAACTGCCCTCAAATGGATTACTTTGAAGTTTATATCAATTATGAGTCTTTGATTGGACTGTTTACAAACCTGTTGCATGATAGAGCTGATGGCCTTGAAATAGTGAATATACGTATATAGCTAGTGAGTGAGAATCAATTGTGTTAGAAATACACCAGGTTAATGCTGTACTGAAGTGTTAACACCTTACAGAGTAATGGGAATTGATCCAAGCAAATGAGATGAAATTAGAGCTGCAAAGTTTGTCTGTTTTAATAAAACTGGAACGAAAAGAAAAGTGGATTAACAGCTACCAGCCAGGTTCTAGCTTAAAGTAGTTGTAAACCTCCGACATGAAATATGAACAAAGCATATCCTTCTATACGGTGTACTTGTCTCAATCCAGAGCACTAAGAGTCATATCTGTCCGCTGCCCCATTCCTCTGCTATAAGCAGTAGTCACTTCTGACAAGTTTTCCTGACACCAAAGGAAAAATAGTGACAGGGGAAGGAGCTCCAGCTGATTGACAGCCTTGGTTCTGTTCCTGTGTGCTGTTTAAAGGGGAGGGGGGGGTATTCCTCCCCTCTGCTCTCATAACTCTCCTCACTGATGTAACTTCAGTCCCCCCCCCCCCCCCCCGCATTTCAGAGCTGAGAGATTTTGTGTAAATTGTGCACATCGAATGAATGTAGGAAAGACGGCTGTAGATAAACAGGTGCAACCTAAGATAGGGTCTCCAAACTATGGCCCTCCAGTTGTTTAGGAGCTACAATTCCCGACATGTCTGTGAATTTCAAAGTTTTACAATGCCTCATGGGACGTGTAGTTCTGCAACAGCTGGAGGGCCGTAGTTTGGAGATCCCTGACTTTGTTGGTAGATTTCCATTAGATTTACCTTCAACTATGAGGTGAGGGCCTGCCTGATTGCATACAAATTGAAAGTGTTTAGGTCTGACCTCATATTGTATGGTTTTGGTAAGTCTGAAGGAAAAAATCTAAAGAAAATTGTATAGTGTGTATCCAGCTTTAGGGTCCTTTCACACGGGCAATCTGATCCGATGCACCTGTCAGTTTTTCAGGCGGATCCGATCGGATGCTCCATGCAGCCCTATAGTGCAGTGGATGTCAGCGGAGACATCTCCGCTGTTATCCGATTCTGGACGGATGGAAACCCTATTTTCCATCCGTCTGGAGGATGGGACCGGATGAGAACGGACAGGCGTTCCATTGTCATCCGATCTCCCCATAGAGGACAGCGGGGATCTGACAGCTCCGTCTCTGCACACAGAGCAGAGACGGAGCTGTCATCCGCATGCTCAGCAGGGATTGGCGGATCGATCCCCCGGTGAGCATAACGGACTCCGTCGGCGGTTGCGCCCGTGTGAAAGAACCCTTAAGAGAATTTATTTTAGCTCTGTGTAGGAAGTGAGGCCAGTCACTTCACTGGATATATGGAAGGGTTTACAACCACTTTAAAGCAGAACTAAATGCCCTCTAGCAATGTGATGGCCGCAAACTACCTCATCGGCTTTAACATCTTCACCTGGTCTTCTTTCAGGTTTTGGATCATTGGCCACCCTGGGATGACTTAATGCTAACGCATTTAAGGAAGTGCATTCATTTGACAGATGCTGAATTAGTACATTGTAAAAGGGATTGCAAACAGGCAGGAAAACATTTTTCATTGCAAAAAGAACATCGTATTTCTCTTTTGCAATAAAAAGCCTGCCTGTTCACACATTTTGAAATTTTTCCTGATTGACTCCTGGACACAGCTGGAGTCAATCAGCGGGTCCGCCGGGACCCACCAATCGTTCGGGAGACGGCAGAATGGCGATCTATGGCCCTCCAGCTGTTCAGGAACTATAATTCCCATCATGCCTAGTTAGGTCTGTGAATGTCAGAGATTTACAATGCCTCATGGGAATTGTAGTTCCTGAACAGCTGGAGGACCATAGTTTGGACACCCGGCAGATCGTCATTCTCTGACAAGGGAAGATAGAGATCCTGTGTTTCTTTCTACTAAGCAGGAACACGGATCTGTCTTCCCACAGTACAAGCACCCCCCCCCCCCCACACACACACACAAACAAACAGTTAGAAAGCACTCCCCAGAAAACACATTCAACCCTTTGATCGCCCCTGATGTTAACCCCTTCCCTGCCAGTGTCATAAGTACGGGGTAGGAGCTCCAGTCTCCTCCAAAAAAGTAAAAGCAGCTACAAATGCTGTACCTGCTGAATTTTAATGTAAGGACACTTACCTGTCCATGGATCCAGCGATGTCCTCACCTGAGCCAATCCTTTATTATGCTTCGAGTGCAGGTGTCGGTGTTCTGTCATATCGAAGGATAATATGATCCGCACAGTGTTGATGTCATGCCAGCTGATTGGCAGATCAACTGGAGGGACGTCACTACTGCGCATGCACAGATTGTCAGAGGCATTATCCAACAATCTGCAGTAATCGACAGAACGCCGGCCTCTTAGGTTAAGGGAAACCAGCAGTGAAGCCTTCTGGCTTCATAGCTGGTTTCCTACTGTGTATGCAGGAGGTGCGCACTGCGCTTTGTGACCTGTGTGTCCTAGAAGGGTAGGGGGGCTAAACATCCTCACAGATAGCCACTGTGATCTGACCTGGAAGTGGGAATCTGTTGAAACCAGGTACCCCCCCAAAAAAAGTGGGAAATGTGGCGGGGGGGGGGGTTGCGAACCAGCAGAGCTTCCGCTTTATGTGAAGTTTTGCTTTATGTACACTTGTGTGGACGTGGCCGAATGCAGTTAGTCGTAATGAGATCTGTACATATCTTAGGCAAATGCAACTCTCAGTACTTATAAAGGAATCCTATCTATAGCAGCGCTAAGAGTATGAAAGTCTGTGTTTGACAGAAAGCAGAAGGTAAGGAGGTTGGCTGTATTCTAGTGGTCCAGGCTTGCTAGGAAAATTCAAATTCTTTCCTTTAGTTGCTTCTGGCCCCATTGACATTGAGCCAAGGCAGTTATTTTAAAAAGGAAAATATAACAAGGTTATAACTTCTGTATGACTAAATATGGCCTATGTGAATCTACAGGTTTTATTGACAGCCCAGTACAGGTCAGATGCTATCAGCTTTTGGCTGCAAGTTATATTATTGGTCCTTGAATTCTTTCCTAGAAGCACAACATTTGCATTTAAAAAAGTCATAAGAATATTCACAGATGAAGACTTTCTCAGTATTTGCAGGTATGCAGTACACATTCAGTCTTCTCCATAATGGTGCAGAGTAAATTTTAGCAAGTCGAGTTGTTATGGGTTACTACACGTGTATTGTTTTATCAAACAAGTCTGATCAGAACACAATTATTTTAGTAGTTATGGCCATGTCGTTTTTGAATGCTCAGAGTAACATTCGCTGAAATAAGAATTAGGCCCAGCTCTAAGGCACCACAACGGATCTATCCAATATTAAAAAGGGGTTGTAAAGTCAGAAGGGTTTTTATCTTAATGCAGGGGTGTCAAACTCAATTGCATTGTGGGCCGCCTCAGCATTATGGTTGCCCTCAAAAGGCCAGTTGGATCTCTAAGACTAAGTGCCGGTTCACACTGCAGAGGCACGACTTCGGAAGCGACCTGTGAAGTCGCGTGCACCGCGAATTCGGCACGACTTGCACGGACTTCATAAAATGAATGTCTATGCAGGTCGCCCCGAAGTAGTACAGGACCCTTTTTCCAAGTCGGAGCGACTTGTATCGCTCCTATTAGAACGGTTCCTGTACCAGTCAGTCGGACTAGTGTGAATGGACACTTAATGTCCAGAGCACCCCACCCTCCTTACATCAGATGTGAAGAGCCGCCCACCCATCATCAGAAGCTAAGAGTCCCCCACCCTCCCTTATATCACAGCGCACCCCCGTTAGCTTGTGCTGCTTCCAGGAAGAAGGTGGGTGTGGATCTGGAAAGCAAAAAGTGTAGGGTCTGGAGGAGGGCAGAAGTCTGCTGAATGCCGAGACCAGGGTAGGAGGAGAAGAGTACCTTCTCTGCACAGAGAGGCACAAGATTTGTAGGAGGAATTCTGTCCCTCACCTGCCGACTGCTGAGACAGAGGGGAGGGGACAAAGAAGGTTCTCTCAGTAGCTGCACAGAGAAGCTGGCAGAGGAGTTTTGTCCTCCTCGCTGCTGCCAACTGCTGAGACAAGGGGGTGGGTGGAGAAGAGGGTGCGCCACAGCTCAGTAGAGGAGCGATGGCCACGTAAGATGGCTTTGCGGGCGGATTCGGCCCCTGGGCCTTGTGTTTGACACGTGTCCTAATGCATTCTATGTATTGGGATAAAAAGCCTTCTGTGTGCAGCAGCCCCCCTTATACTTACCTGGGCCCCCTCTAAATCAAGCTATGTCCACGACTGTCTCAGCAGTCTGCGACTCCCCTCCTCATTGGCTAAGACACAGCAGCAGTGCCATTAGTTCCTGTTGCTGTCATTTAACCACTTGCCGACCGCCGCACGACTATCTACGTCGGCGGTCAGCCCCTCACAGGCAAAGTGACGTAGGGCTACGTCACTAGCTTGTGAGGGTCTAGGGAGCGAGCGCGCGCCGCCAGAGGCGCGCTCCCGCGTGGTCACGGGTCCCCCGCGCGTGTGACTGGCGGACCCGATGTCCGCCGGCCACTCTGCGATCGGCGGGGGAGAGGGAGAAAGTCAGGCAGCTTGTGTAAACAAGCTGCCTGTCATTCTCCCCTCTGTATGAGAGATGATCATATGGATCTACTATGTAGATCAACTAAATAGAATATCTACGCCTATCCCTGGTGCAGCAAAAAACAGGGGCGTAATAAAATAAAAAGACATGTGCCACGTCCTGAATGTCAGAAATGCAAAAAAAGGGGGAGAAATAAATGGACTTTGAGGGCACCGTAATAAAAAACATAACACTTTATTTGGGATAAGTATTAAAACCACAGAAGTGTATATCGACCGATCAACATGGACAATTTCATTGATCAGAGGATGCAAGTGATAGGTGAGTGGGGGGAACCTCACCACCTGGAACATACAGTACAACAAACAATACAAGATTGCATTTAAATAATATACAAAAGAGAAATAGGGCGCTATACGCTGCACACAGACCGCACCACGGTGCAGGCAACGCAGAGCGTCCTGTACAAAATGATAACAACTTCCAAAAGGAAATAGAACAATATATCCAATTGCTCTACATGTTTCGTCTGGTGTTCAGACTTCATCCGGAGCGGTTTGGAATATAAATTCCATAGGAAGATGTTGTTGGAGCCAACCAATAGGCACCAAAAATAATAGACCAATCTTGTAATACGTAATCACGAGGGGTGACCTGTTGAGGTAGCTGGAGGAGCACGCGCTGCTTAAGGTCAGATTAAAAGGTAATCAGGTAGTCACAATATAGGGTATGCCTGTTCCATACATAGCCGGACATAAGACATATAGTAAAATAGCAGGCAGTTCCTCCAGAACGAGAAAAGCATGCAGCGCGTCCTCCAAATGCTCCTCAGGAACCCAGATCAGTGACCCCCGGATGGGGAATGACCACCATCTATGTTATGTTTTTTTTTTTATTACGGTGCCCTCAAAGTCCATTTATTTCTCCCCCTTTTTTTACTATGTAGATCAGTTGATCACTCTGCATACAGCTGAAGCCACAGCTAATCACAGTAAGAATCACGCCCCTAGGGGGACACACAGCCCCTCCCTCTCAAATAAAGTTAACCCCTTCACTACCAGTATATTTTTACAGTAACAGTGCATATATATAGCACTGATTACTGTAGAAATGTCACTGGTACCCCCAAAAGTGTCAAAAATGTCAGTCAAGGGTCCGATCTGTCCGCCGCAATGTCACAGTACCGCAAAAAAAAAAAAAAAAAAAAATCGCAGATCGCCGCCAATACGCGTTAATAAAAAACAACAAAAATGACATAAATCTTTCCCGTAGTTAGTAAACGCAATAACTTTTGCGCAAACCAATCAAAATACGCTTTTTGCGATTTTTTTTTTTACCAAACATAGGTAGCATAAAACAAATTGGCCGAAAATGTTAAAAAATTTTGATTTTTACATTTTTTTTGGGGGGAATTTCATATAAAAAAAAGTGAAAAATATTGTTATTTTTGCAAAATTTACGCTCTTTTTTTGTTTATAGTGCGTGATCAAAAAATCGCACAGGTGATCAAATAGCGCCAAAAGAAAGCTCTGTTTGTGGGAAAAAAAGGACGCCAAATTCGTTTAGGTACAGCGTCGCACGACCACGCAATTGTCCGTTAAAGTCACGCAGTGCCGAATCGCAAAATACCCCCTGGTCGTTTAGCAGCCAAATCCTCCGGGGCTTAAGTGGTTAAAGTCAGTTATCCAATGAGGAGAGAGAGAGGGGTGGGGCCGAACTGCAGCTCCGTGTCTGAATGGATACACTGAGCTGTGCCTCGGCTCGGGTGCCCCCTTAGCAAGCTGCTTGCTGTGGGGGCACTTAAAAGGAGGGGCCAGGAGAGCCAAAGAGGGTCTCGAGAAAAGGAGGATCTGGGTTGCTTTGTGCAAAACCAACTGCACAGAGGAGGTAATTATAACATGTTTGTTATTTTTATTGAAAAAAAAAAAGGAGACTTTACAATCGCTTTAAAGGTTTAATCTGTGTATATTTTGCCTTTTACGATTCCTTCCATCCTCTTATATCGCCATGCTAATGAAACCTTTGTGTTTGTATTACCTTACTTAGAACCAGTGACATTGTTACTAGGTTTCTGTGCAATACAAGCAGATTGTGACTGGTGGGAAGGGCCAGCAGGGTGCTGAACATAGCTTCCCGAAACACAGAACCCTTCCTTAGTACTGCTCTCAGGAGCCCCCAGCCCGATGCAAGCAGCAGGCAGGTTGCTAGGGAAAATTTTAAATTTTAAAAAATTGCATGATAGGTTGGTGTATGTCTGTCCGGAGAAGTGGGTGTCTGACAGATGCTGGTTGATTTACTAAAACTGGGGAGTGCAAAATCTGGTGCTGCTGTGCATGGTAGCCAATCAGCTTCTAACTTCAGATTGTTCAATTAAGCTTTGATAAAAAACCTGGAAGCAGATTGGTTTCTATGCAGAGCTGCACCTGATTTTGCACTCCAGTTTTCGTAACTCAACCCTATGATGTTTACATGAGGACTGCCATTGGTTACACCCACGGGACGCCGAGCTTTCACAAATGAAAGTACTGAAATCCAATAAATGAAAGGGGTGGACCAGGGACAGTAAAGGCCACTCTACCAAGCTTGGCTTTCTTTTGTTCAGCCTGCAGTCTAAGGCCAGCCATAGACAGTTTGAATCAAGATGTATGGGCAGGCTAAACGAACCAAGTTGACCGATCAACTTGTGTATAACCAGCCTGCTGGATTTTGCATGCTATTATCACCAGCGGCTGGTACAGTCTCTAGCAATAATCACTGTCTTCTCACGTCAGGGACTGCTTCCCCCCCTGCCAGAAGAATACAATGACTCAGCGGGAGGGATTCCCCTGTCAACACTGTCTGTGTTGATGGGGGAAACAAGTGGATTTCTTTCCGGCAACCAGCGGTTGCAGAAAAGTAATTTGCTCTTTGTATGGCCTTCTTTAAGGGAGAAAATAAGTCAATCCCCACCCATATGGAAGAAATGGACTGGATGGCGGCACTCCAAAAATTAGTCCTTTATTGAACAAAACAAAAATACATGAAAGATAATCATACCACAGCGGAGATGATGACACTGGCAGCTAATGTGTTTCACACCCAAGCTGGTGCTTAGTCATGGAGTAACACAGTGTCTTCCCCCCCCACCCCACCATCAGCATGGATTGAGTAATCTCCAGTGCTATCTATTGAATTTAGACAGCCATAGCTGCCTGAATACACTAGCACTGCCAAAAAGTGGCTGTACGAGATTGAATGCAGTCACTGTTTGGCTGATAATTTTCCACCAGGCTCAGTTGATTTTTAAATTGCGTGTTGTAGAACCAGGTGGTGCTTGCAGGGCCATCTAGGGCTCGGATGTTGGCCAGCTCAGAAGTATTCAGCCAAATGTGGAGGCCTAAATGCTTGGGAGACATAAGCTGATGTTGGACAACATGTAACATAAGTAGGTTGTATTTCACTTGCAACAGCTTCTAATGCACATTGTGAGAAGCTCACAGTGTGCAGTAAAATCAAAGTGAGCAATTTCAGTACGGGAGAGGAGCCTAAACAACTGTGCAAGACTGAAGGAAAGGCAGGGATCCAACTTTTAGGAAACCTCGGATAATAAAAATGGCACCACCATAAGGTACCAGTACATAATTTTTTTTTCTCATTATGCCCCCATGAGCTTCTTATGTAAAACATCAACTTACTGCAAATCAGAATACAGGGACTCTTCCTTCCCCATCCCACAATAAAATGACAGTTCTTCAATAATCTGTATTGCATTGTGAAGTGCAAGTGACAACCTTATGTTTTAATGTTTTGAAAGGTCCCAGCATTTCATTGTAGGTGGCTTAATGCTCTGAGCTACTGGGAGGCATTGGGTTTTCTTTGTGGGATGAAGTGACATTCCTCTGCTCTGTTGGCTACAGGATGAAGTGACATTCCTCTGCTCTGTTGGTTACAATTGATTATTACTGGTTTATGTTAAACCATGCCCAGAAGCATCCAGTACCAAACTGACAGCCCTGGGTGAAGTCCCATATTTTGGCATTAATCCTGTAGTTTATATCTTTCCTGGTTCATTTATTAATGTACATTTAGAGGCAGAGTTTAGATTAAATTATAACCTCTGAACAAAATCTTTCATTGCCAAGCTTTTACTAAACAGCCAAAATCTAAATATGGTCTGATTTCTGTACCTACATGTACAATATGCATTTCCACTTTGATTTTCTAATGTGCAATCATTGATGTAAATCTTTATTCCTTCAGTATTGTGTATAAAACAACCCACACAATATGAAGAAAAAAAGTAATATGTTAAATTTTGATTTTAAAAATGTTGATTTTCTTATCTCTATTTATTGTGTATTGTATTTATATCTCTGTATCAGGTAAAAAGTATTACAATGTGCATACTTTCTTTGAAGACGTATAAAATCCACATGAACTAAACAAAACACGTTTTTTTCCAATATAAAAGAACACTTTTGAGAAACTTGTGTTTGTCCATTTTTATTGTTTCCATGGCAACAAAGATGAATGGCAGAAGCATTAAAGTAGAACTATAGGCAAAACTTTTTTTTTTTTCCACTTTGGATAGAATAAGGGAGGATTATAGCCTGTCAGATTTCCTTTCTCCATCTGTGTGGCACTGGGGAGATTTACCTTCACTTCCTGTCCCATTGCCAAACAGGAAGTCAGGGGAAACCCCTGCAAATTAAGGGAATCCCTTGGGGTTCCCCAGGTCACCAGAATTAGTGTCCCCATTGGAAGATTTCCCCTCGATTACATTTCTGGGGACAACCCAAAATGTTGTGATTTTCTTTTACTTTCACTCTCAATGATAATAGTAAACAGGACAAATAGAGAGAGTGAATCTCATTACTGGGGGCACAGGCAGCAGTAAAAGCTGGCAGGTGTTCTAATTTCTCTCCACTCTGCCTAAAACAAAACAAAAAAATGCAATTTTTTGACTTACCCTAAGGCCCCTTTCAGACTTATGCGACGATTTTGCAAGCAATGGCAAGGCTATATGCCTCAAAACGCATTAAAATCGTGGCAAAGTAGTGCAGGAACTACTTTGAAGTCGGTGCAACTTCAAAACACACTGATATGAATGGGGCTCATTGAAAATAATGGAAAACGACTTGTCATGCGATTTTGCGGTCCAAAATCACGGGACAAGTCGCACTAGTGTGAAAGGGGCCTTAATTCCATTTCTCTGATCTCCATTGACAGACACAGCTCCTTATCTTCTTGACCATTGGGTTATACTGCCCCCTATAGTAGGACACACGGCAGGAAAAAGCTTGACTACGCCTATGGGGCAGTCCTAGGGGGTATACACCCACTCTCTGCTATAGGCACTTGGGGGTGGGTGCTGTGTCCGTCAATGAACATCAGAGAAATAGATTTTATGGTAAGTCAAAAATCCCATTTTCACTTTTGTTCATTGACGGACACAGCTCCTTATCACTAAGTGCCCCAGTAGAGTGCGCCTTAACAGGTCCTGACCCTTAATTGAATAGACCTGAATCACTGTCTGTCTGATCCATCTGGAAATGGTAGCAGCAGAAGCAGCCAACCCTTTTGGAGGTCCATCCGTGAGTCCAAATAATGAGTCTGACTTTTGAAAAGACTCCATAGCTGCCACATACACCCCTATTGCCCGAACCACATCCAGGGAATGCAAGACAATTTCCTTAGGATGTTTGGGCCTGGGACAACACAATGTCTTCATTCAAATTGAAATCAGAGACAACCTTTGGAAGGAACAATGGACAGAGATATAGATCCACCTTATCTCTGGGAACCACCAGGTAAGGTGAACGACAAGACAATGCCGCCAGCGCTGACACCCTGCTCGCAGAAGTAATAGCCACCAAAAAGGCCACCTTCTGGGACAATGTAAGCAGGGGAACCTCCCTAAAACTTTCAAAGGATGGTTTATGAAGAACTGACAGCACCAAACTGAGGTCCCACGGCGGCAATGGAGGAGCCAAGTGTCGAACTCCCTGGATAAAGGTACGCACCAATGAATGTGTGGCCAATAGACATTGAAAGAAAACCACTAAGGCCAAAACCTGGCCCTTGATGGTACTCAGGGCCAGGCGCTGCTCAACCCACCCCACCCCCCATTGGGGGAAAGCCAATATCCGAGCCACCGATAAGGAGCAAGGGTGAACCCCAAGAGACTCGCACCACGCAATGTACGTCTTCCAAGTACAATGGTAGATCTTCCTAGAGGTAGATTTTCTAGCCTTTTAACAGCGTAGGAATCACCGATTCAGACAAACCTCTATGCATCAGCACCTGGCTTTAAACAGCTAAAAGCCATTAAAGCCAGTGACTGTAAAGCATGATGTAGGATTAACCCTTGGGACAGCAGATCTTCCCTTAGAGGAAGTCTCCAAGGAACATCGGCGACCAGCCGTACCAGATCGGTGTACCAAGACTGGCGAGGCCAGTCTGGAGCAACTAGAATGACGGAATCTCTTCTGCCTTGATTCTGCGCAGGAGTCTTGGCAGAGGTTTGAGGGGGGGGGGTGTAAATCAGAAGATACTGACGCCAAGGAGCCACTAATGCAACTGTGGCGTCGGCCAGATGATCCAGAGACCATGCCAAAAACCTCCATCTTCCTGTTGAGAGGAGAGGCCAACAGGTCCACCTCGGGAGTAGCCCACCAGAGACACAACTGATGAAACACTTCCAGATAAAGTGACCATTCCCCCCTGGTCCAACGCCTGTCGACTGAGGTAATCCACTTGCCAATTTTCCACCCCTGGAATGTGTACAGCAGAGGGGCTGGAATAAATCGTTCTGCCAACCTTAGAATGCCAGCTACTTCCTGAGCCGCCAGGAAACTTCTTGTGCCCTCTTAGTAATTGACATAGGCCACGGATATGGCATTATCCAATTGAATTCATACCGGACACCCCTGGAGACGAATTGTCCAATGATCCAGACAAAGTCTGATCACTCTGAGTTCCAGTACACTGATCGGCAGTCTGGACTCTTCCAGAGTCCAGACCCCCTGAGCACAATCTGTGCCAGGGACGCCTCCCCAACCCGGCAGGCTGGCATCCGTATTTTCCCTGTCGAAGTGCCGGAGAACGAAGCCACCAAACCAGGAACCCCTCGTACCCTGGCTCAACAGGATCATATTGTCTAGAGAATAATTGCCAGGACCAGAGATCCCAGCAAGGAACTAGGTCCTTACTCCTGACTAGGCAGAAAAAAGTGCCTATAGCTGAGAGTGGGAGTATACCCCCATAGGCATAGTCAAGCTTTTTCCTGCCTAGTGTACTAATCCTGTAGGGGGCAGTATAACCCAATGGTCAGGAAGATGAGGAGCTGTGGCCGTCAAAGAACGAAAGAGAAAAAAGTTTTGCCTTTAGTTATACTTTAAAGAAGGACTACGGGCAAATTTTTTATTTTCATTTTGGATAGAGTAACAGAGGGGTATAACCCCTGTCAGATTTTTTTTTTTTTTAACATTTGTGTCCCATAGCAGAGATTTTTCTCCACCTCCTGTCCCAAAGCCAAACAAGAAGTGAGAAAAAATCTCCGCAAATTAAGGAAATTTCTTGGGTACCCCCACGTCACCAGAACTAGTATCCCGATTGGAAGATTTCCCCACTATTACTTTTCTGGGGACAACCCAAAATTTGTGATTTTCTTTTACTTTCACTTTCAATGATAACAGTAAACAGGACAAATCAAGACAGTGAATCTCCTTAACGGGGGCACAGACAGCAATAAACAACCAACAGGGGTTCTAATCCATGTCCCCTCTATCCAAAACTAAAAAAAAAAAGTTTTGCATTTATTTATATTTTAGGTGACATGAGAATTTTTAACTTGTGTTGTGTTCCCTGATTACTAGAAAAAAAAAAAGAAAATAGTAAAATACGTTTATGGCCTAAAAGTGATGATGGTTCCCTTTTCCATTGCAGTGAGGACCGGTCCAGCAAATGCTCCTCAAGGGTTCATGTCATGTGTACAAAGGTGGAAATGGTAGTTCAGCAGTTGGTTGCAACCTGGACAAAAGAAAGTTTACAGAAAAATAAAATACTAAAGAGAACGGGCATCCTGGACAATTGAAATATTGAGAATAAGTAGCATTGTATTCCTATTTTCAGCCAGTAGATGGAGCTTCAGGATCACTTTTACATGTTTCCTGTTATTTCCTGAAATCGTTTGCTTTGAGGTTTAGTTTGTCTGATTGAAACAATCAATAAGGGATGAGTCATTGCTGTGATGACACCGAGTTCTTTAAACAGGCATCGTTTAGATTACCTAAGAATGCTACTGTGGTTCAAATGTGAAAGAGAAGCTAGCTCTACAACCTAAATTAATTAAAAGGCAGGTCCTCTACTGCTCACTAAGGTTCGTGCATATGGTTATAAAGGCAAAAAGGTTTTTTATCTTAATGCATTCTTTGCATTAGGGTAAAAAAAAAAAAAACTTTCAAAAGTTGCTCCCCTAAGCCCCCTTGAAACCCCTACCTAAACCCAATCTCAGTCCAGTGTTGTGCCTGTTTGCAGCAGCTCTTCTCCCTTCTCACATGATAGTCAGCAGCAGGAGGAGCCATTGAATCCTGCTGTTGTCAAATCCTCATGATCGAGCCCAGGCAAAAGCAAGCAGCTTGCTATGGGGGCACTTGGAGAAAAGTAAAAGCCAAGATCGCTGACAGGGGACCCCAGTAGAGGAGGTTTGAGGCTGCTCTGTGCGATACCATTGCACAGCGCAGGAAAGTTTGATGTTTTTTTAAAACAAAAAAAAAAAAATAACCTTTACAATCACTTCAACATTCCTCTGCATGATGCTGTATGCATAGCATATTATAAGCACCAGCAGTGTGTGCTGCTTGACCCTTTCCTACCTACAGTCTAGAAAACATTAACATTCCCTTTTATGATGCTCAATGCTGTGTACTCATAGGTGTGCGCAGCCTATTGCATTAGGGTGTGCACCCCAAAGTTTAAATACACATGCATGTGTTTGCCTACATGTATATGGCCCCGATACATTACTCTCCCTGCTGGCAAAGTGAAATAGAAGTGTGTGGCACTTCTCTTATGGCAGAGCAGGTCCGAGGGAGATCTTTCCCATCTCCTCACTGGCAAACAGAGCGATAATGCTAATGTGCCCTAGGTGATTAGGGTGTACCCAGGCACACCCGGCACACCCTGTGCGCACGCCTATGTGTGTACTGTATATGTTAAGCACCAAATGGGGTTTAGGCTCCGTTCACATATTGGCGTCCCGGATCGTGGGCAGCGATTCTGCTTGTGATTCCGAATCATGGCAAATCGCGGGATGCCGCACGATTCCTGTCGCATCCAATGGCACCCCGAACGCGGCATGATTTCTTGTGATTATCGACCGACTTATCACAGTAAATTCCCGCAAACAGAATCGCGGGATGCCTGTCAACCAAAAATCGCGCAGCATTTGGGGTGCCATTGGAAGTGACTGGAATCGTGCGGGCATCCTGCGATTTTCAGGAATTCGGAATTGCGGGCAGAATCGCTGTGATTCTTCCCCCGATCCGGGGCACCAATATGTGAACGGCCTGTACTTAGCCCTTCTCTGCCCACAATATTTAGAATAAATTAGTATTAGTAAAGAGTTTACAAAGGCTATATTTTTCTAATCAGAATATTAAAAATGTAATGCTTACCTGCTCTGTATACAGAGCAGCCCCATTCCTCCTCTTCTGGGGTCCCGTGCCAGCACTGTCAGCTCCTCCTCTTCTGTGTCTGCCCTTTCTACCTCTGCCCCCTCTGATTTTGGAGAAACAGAGTGTGACCCTGAGAATGATGCGTAGCTGAGATCTAGGCAGATCAGGCAAATAAGAGACAGGGAAGGGGCTTGAATTGTTTCACACGGACAGTCCGATCAAGTCCACCTGTCCGATCAAGTCCACTGACACCCGCCGGCAACCAAATTGATCCTGTCTAGCAAAAACAGACGGATGGTGGATGCATTCCCCATCCGTCCAGTGGATCGGACGACAGTCGGATGGATACGGACAGATGGTTCGTTTGCATCTGATCACCCCATAGAAAGAACAGCGGGGCTGTGTCCGTTCTGCCTAAAAACATATACCGTATATACTCGAGTATAAACTGACCCGAATATAAGCTGAGGACCACAATTTTACCACAAAAAAACTTGGAAAATTTATTGACTCGAGTATAAGCCTAGGGTGGGAAATGCAGCAGCTACTGGTAAATTTAAAAAATAAAAATAAATACCAGAGGCTGCGGGCATGGTGCAGGAGATGCAGGGCTGAGGGCATGGTGCAGGAGATGCAGGGCTGCGGGCAAGGTACAGGAGATGCAGGGCTGCGGGCATGGTGCAGGAGATGCAGGGCTGAGGGCATGGTGCAGGAGATGCAGAGGCTGCACAGGGGTCTTACTTACCCATCCCTGAGGCGCCTTACAGTTAAAAATGGCGCTGCCCGACGCCACTCGAGTATAAGCCTAGGGTGGGAAATGCAGCAGCTACTGGTAAATTTCAAAAATAAAAATAGATACCAGAGGCTGCGGGCATGGTGCAGGGCTGCGGCATGGTGCAGGAGATGCAGGGCTGCGGACATGGTGCAGGAGATGCAGGGCTGCGGGCATGGTGCAGGAGATGCAGGGCTGTGGGCATGGTGCAGGAGATGCAGGGCTGAGGGCATGGTGCAGGAGATGCAGAGGCTGCACAGGGGTTTTACTTACCCATCCCTGAGGCGCCTTACATTTAAAAATGGCGCTGCCCGGCGCCACACGTCATTGAGCATGCGCCGTCTGCCCTGAGAATGCATACGGGCTTCCCGAGCGGTGGCGGCGCATGCGCAGTGTACATGTCGAGCCGGCCGCTGCTGATGTTCGGTCAGCTCCAGGGAGAACAGGTAAGTGACTCAAGTATAAGCCTAGAGGGGCTTTTTCAGCATAAAAAATGTGCTGAAAAAGTCAGCTTATACTCAAGTATATACGGTATAATGTTTTGAAATTCTAAATAATTTTTAGCAAAAAATGCTGATTTTTACATGTATGAGAGAAAGGTCAGAATTGGCCCGGACTGGAGGTGGTTAAGTAATGTCTGTAATACACGGACCTGTCATCCGCCTGCTCAGTGGGGTTCAGTGGACAGATCAGCTGAGCAGGTGGATGCACATTACGGAATCCGCCCCATCTGAAAGAGGCCTTACTAAAAACTGCCCTAATAGCTTAGTTACACTTTAAGGCTCTTACCAGTTTTCTGAACTCCAGGTGGTGTTTTCTGATTCCATGACATGGAAGGAGTAGGCATGGCGAGAGTCTGAGGAAGTGTTCGGCTCACTTTTGTGGACAACCTCTCCTTGGATCAGCACTAAGCTTCCTAGACATAAGAAAGGGGAGTTTAACCTCACACACAATTACTTCAATATCATTCCATTTGCAATCAATGAAACAGAGATACTGGCTTTTTCAAACATTGTGGCAAACCTTGATACTGATGCGCAGATGGTAAGAAAAATATATAAGCGAAAGGTTGCCTTTGCTGAAAATTGTGACAGCAGTGGTGTCAGAACCCAGACACTGTCATCAATATGTGCAAACGCAGGTTAAATTTCACTGTGCTGCCACCCAAAAGTGACAATGGGGTCGATTCACTAAGAGTTAAATAACGGCAAATAAAATGCAGTAAAATACCACATGCAGTAAATCAGTTGTGAAAGTTTAATTCACTAAGAATTTACCGTTAAATACCGAATGTGGTGTTTGTTCGATTTAGCATTAATTACTGCATTGAGCGAATTGCTAAGGAGCGGACCAGGATTTGTCAAAAAACAGCCTGGGGGTCGGGGGGACCTCCAGGCTGTTTTTTGACAGTGCTGGTTGCTAAGCAGCGGGCCGGGAAGCAGGCTGCCACGTCTTTAACAACCGATGACTCATCAGCTGTCAGTGGCTTACCCGCTAACAGCTGATTGTAAAAAACAAAAAGCCAACAATTAAAAAGTATGAGAATAAAACAGTGTTGCCCCCTCCCCCCCCCCCCGCCCCAGTCCAAACCAGGCCCCTAGGGTCTGGTATGGATTTTAAGGGAAACCCCACACCAAAATGTATAAAAAAAAAAAACGGCATGGGGGTCCCCCCTCAAAATCCATACCAGACCCTTATCCGAGCATGCAGCCCGTCGGGTCAAGAAAGGGGGGGGTGAATGAGTGTGCCCCCCCGAACCATACCAAGCCACATGCCCAACATAGGGGTGGGTACTCTGGGGGTCGCCCCCCCCCCCCCCCTTCTGACCTGCCAGGCTGCATGCTTTGATAAGGGTCTAGTGTGGATTTTGAGGGGGGGACTCCACGCTGTTTTTTTTTTAAATTCAATTTTGGTGTGAGGTTTCCCTTGAAATCCATACCAGACCCCCAAGGGCCTGGTTTGGATTGGGGGGGGACCCAACACCATTTTATTCTCATACTTTTTAAATTGGCTGTTTGTCATCGGTTGTTTGTTTTTTTTTAAAAGAAAAATGTTCTCATACTTTTTAATTGTCTGCTTTTTTCTTTACAATCAGCTGTTAGCAGGGAAGCCACTGACAGCTGATGAGTCATTAGTTTCCCGACCCGCTGCTTAGCAACCAGCTATTTGTCAAAGAACAGCCTGGGGGTTCCCTGACAGCTTATAGCTATCAGCGGGGCAGAGGAGAGAGCCGAGGAGTCACGTGAGCGCCGGGAGACGCTCTGATATAAAGGTATATAAGGTTTTTACAGCCCAAGCACAGGGACACATAGCGTTATATAACAGAGGGGATGGCATGCATGTGTCTTTACAGAGGAAGACGTTCTAAGATTGCTGTCTAAAGTGAAGACAAATAAGTCACAGGGTCCTGATGAGATACACCCAAAATTATTAAAAATTAAAAGAGCTTAGTGGTGAGCTGGCAAAACCATTAACAGATTTATTTAACCAATCATTAGTAACAGGAGTCGTCCCGGAAGATTGGAAATTGGCAAATGTCGTGCCCATTCACAAGAAACGTAGTAGGGAGGAATCGAGCAACTATAGACCAGTGAGTCTGACATCAATAGTAGGCAAATTAATGGAAACCCTATTAAAGGATAGGATTGTGGAACATCTTAAATCCCATGGATTGCAAGATGAAAAACAACATGGGTTTACTTCAGGGAGATCATGTCAAACAAATCTTATAGATTTTTTTGACTGGGTGACTAAAATAATAGACGGTGGAGGTGCAGTAGACATTGCATATCTAGATTTTAGTAAGGCTTTTGACACTGTCCCACATAGAAGACTTATCAATAAACTGCAGTCATTGAGCATGGACTCCCATATTGTTGAGTGGATTAGGCAGTGGCTGAGTGACAGACAACAGAGGGTTGTAGTCAATGGAGAACATTCAGAACAAGGTCATGTTACCAGTGGGGTACCTCAGGGATCTGTACTGGGACCAATTTTGTTTAATATCTTCATTACAAAAGGCCTCGATGGTAAAGTTTGTCTTTTTGCTGATGACACAAAGATATGTAACAGGGTTGATGTTCCTGGAGGGAAACGCCAAATGGAAAAGGATTTAGGAAAACTAGAAGAATGGTCAGAACTCTGGCAACTGAAATTTAATGTGGATAAGTGCAAGATAATGCACCTGGGGCGTAAAAACCCAAGGGCAGAATACAGAATATTTGACACAGTCCTGACCTCAGTATCTGAGGAAAGGGATTTAGGAGTAATTATTTCAGAAGACTTAAAGGTGGGAAGACAATGTAATAGAGCAGCACGAAATGCCAGCAGAATGCTTGGATGTATAGGGAGAGGTATAAGCAGTAGAAAGAGAGAAGTGCTTATGCCGCTGTACAGAACACTGGTGAGACCTCACTTGGAGTATTGTGCGCAGTACTGGAGGCCATATCTCCAGAAGGATATAGATACTCTAGAGAGAGTTCAGAGAAGAGCTACTAAACTAGTACATGGATTGCAGGAAAAAACTTACCAGGAAAGGTTAAAGGACCTTAACATGTATAGCTTGGAAGAAAGAAGAGACAGAGGGGATATGATAGAAACTTTTAAATACATAAAGGGAATCAACTCGGTAAAGGAGGAGAGCATATTTAAAAGAAGAAAAACTACCACAAGAGGACACAGTTTTAAATTAGAGGGGCAAAGGTTTAAAAGTAATATGAGGAAGTATTACTTTACTGAGAGAGTAGTGGATGCATGGAATAACCTTCCTGCAGAAGTGGTAGCTGCAAATACAGTGAAGGAGTTTAAGCATGCATGGGATAGGCATAAGGCTATCCTTCATACAAGATAGGGCCAGGGACTATTCATAGGATTCAGATATATTGGGCAGACTAGATGGGCCAAATGGTTCTTATCTGCCGACACATTCTATGTTTCTATACAATAGTGGGTTAACAACCACTTTAAAGCCTAACTCTATGTTTAATGTCCCTTTTAAATAGTTCATTTGGGCCAAGTTGGTCCACATTAACTGTTTACTGCACTTGCTGGGCACACTCCATAAACCGTATATAGCCTTCTCTACATACAGTGGACAGTGCTGTGTTCCGGCAGTGGTAGGGGGACTTTCCTTTCCACTCCGGATTCAAAATAGATTCGGGCTGAGCGCTCCTTAGCCATTCACAGGAAGTTTTGTATTGTACGAATAAATACAAAGGTTACTCTGATTTGCTGAAGAAGATATCATGATGTCATTAGCCCACCTTTCCTCCTCAGCCAATCAAAGAAACCTCTGTATTCATTCATAGAATACAAAGCTTCCCGTGAATGGTTGAACAGCGCTCAGTCCAACTGTATTTTGTTCTGGGAGTGGAAGGAAAGTCCCTGTCCCACTGCTGAAACACAGTGCTGTATAATGTATGTAGCCAAGGCTACATATAGTGCACCCAGCAAGCGCACCTGTTTGTGCAGTAAATAGTTTTGGCCCAATGTATTTAAAGCGACATTAACCGTGGAGTTAGGTATTTGGAGTTAGAAGGTAGGTCCTGGATTCTTTGGATTCCAGCAAAGTTCAGCCAATGGGCAATAAATGGATCCCATTCTGTGGCTCTCATTAGAAAGACTTTTGGCAGTTGTTCTTTGTTTCAATAGTGTGGACCTTCTAGAGCAGGGATCTTCAAACTATGGCCCTCTAGCTATTGGGGGAACTACATGTCCCATGAGGCATTGTAAAACTCTGACATTCACAGACATGGCAAGGCATGATGGGAATTGTAGTTCCTGAACAACTGGAGAGCCATAGCTTGGAGACCCCTGTTCTAGAGGGTGTCACTGAGCCCTCCCCTTACACAATCACAAAGGTTAAGGAGGTTTGGGATAGGAGTGCTGAAAGGTTTTATAATATTCCAGCAAGACCTCCCACAATGTCGGTTTCATGACGATAACCATATTTCCAGGTTACCATATTATACATTCAAGTACCATACAGTATTATTATGCAGAATTAAGCCCCAAGTTGACAGATACTAACCAGAAGGTCCCACTGTGTAGATTCCTTAGAAAATTGAATTGTGACCCCCCTCATCTAGCTGCACCTCGTAAGATGGGGGTGTTTAGGTGCTAAAATGATCGTATGTTCACAATGCAGCAGTGTACACATGTTATATGAGCATATCTCCATTATAGCCAGCGTTATGAAAATGATGTACACTTGGAGAACTGTGCTGTTTTAAAGGGACACCTTGGATAACAGAAAGCCAGATCTAACTGCGTATTGGTCTAAATGTTTTACAGTGGTCAATTATAACCAGCATTAAGGCCTGTTAAGCTTGCTGTAGGTTTTATTGCCCACCTGACACCAATTAACAGATGTACTTATCTGGTCTGGCATATGTCAATAACGGAAATGTTTTAACAAACATCTTTCAGAATAACCATTAGCATTTTACTACAGGCTATAGCCTATTTGAGCAAACCTACCAGATCCCATTAGCTAACCCAAGGCCCTTCCTCCTTGTGGAATTTATGATATGGACAGATCGTATGATCTCTTCTAAGAAAGTTTGACATTCATTAAAGTGGTTGTACAGTATATGAGAATCTGAATGCTGCAGACGTAAGGTGGAATTCCAGGCTATACTCACTTTTTATTCTTTTTATCAGAAGGCGGCTATACCTAAATAATCATAAACAAGCACTCTCCCCACTCCTAACACCTATGCTAACTAATCTGTGTCAGAAAGATGTATATACTTACCTATTTTAAGGCCACTACAGTGATCATGTGATCGTGCTCCCCTGTGTCAGCCAGTGGTGGCTGCAGGGGAGAGCGGACATTGGATGGGCCATTGAAGTCTATGGGTGATTTCACTGTTCTAGTCTTTACTAGCTGTTGCCAAGTAGTTGCTCCTCTCCCCTGCAGATGCTGCTGGCTGACACATGGGAGATCGTGTGATTAGACTGGAGCAGGCTTTCTTTTACAGGTTTGTCAGCATGTGTGTTAGGATTGGGGAGGAAGTAGTTTTAGGATTGGTTAGGCATAGCCTGGAATTCCACTTTAAAACGAATTTAAAATGTAAACAGGGTAGGCGTACCAGTAAGATTCTGACCCAGTTTTGGTGATGCCCAGACCTCATTTACTGTCACAAAAACCACATTAGCAGGATTGTCAGGTCCACAGTTAAAAGCAGTTGAACCTATGTACAAAGCTCAACTTTCTCACCCATCATAATAAGGGACCAATAGGGAGAATTTGGCTGCTCTGGCTGGCATTTCCAGGTTAATTGCCAATTCTTGAGCTTTCAGACTGGTCTTTGGATTGTTGCAGGAAGCCACTGGTGGAAAAACAGAGCGTGGGCGTGATATAAAAACATAGGGCATCCCAGACCGGAAGTGATGTTGGAGACCAAAGTATGCCAAGTATATGATATACCAAAGACGTTTTATTCACTATTTTAATGTAGCAGTGAGTGAGTAGTGAATAAAATAGATTTTACTGGCAATATTACACTTAGGGAGGTCACTTGGTTTTACCCTAGCATATGGACAACCACGTGTGAGGGAGCCTTAAAGGGACCACAACCACAGAATACCCCAACTAACTGAACAGGACAGCAACTGAGCGAACATTGATGGAGGATGATTTCTTAATGTAACCAAAAGCGGATTTGATTACTAAGGTGGGAATACTGGGAGCGCTTAGATGTCACTTTCGGGTTTAAGCACACCATTTGTTTTCATGTTGTCACGCTGAAGTTGATATCACGAAAGAATGACAACTGGGCACGTTCATTTCTGTTGGATGCTAATGATTATGCACTTTCAGCACATGTGCACTTTATTATAAACATGTCCTTGTTATGTACTTTTTTGTGAACTTATTTTTCTGATGATTTGATATATACAGTAGGTATTACAGACTATTTGAGCATACCAAATTAGGTTATTTTAGTTTTTGGTTTGCGTAACACCAATTTTTATTTTTATATATATATATATATATATATACACCAGAGGCTTAACTAGAACCTTCAGGGCCCCAGTGCAAGAAACCATGAAGGGCCCCCTGGGGCCCTTTACTCTCGTTGCGGGGCCCTTTCACAAGTTCTGCAGTGGGCCCTCTTCCTGCCATCTTGGGGCCTACCCACGGTGGTGGAATGCCAGGGCCTTGTCGCAAGTGTGACCTTTGCGATCCTGGAAGTTCACCCACTGGTGTCAGTAGTTTTTTTTTTGGTATTTTAATTGTATTATTTTTATCATTTTATTTAATTTTTTTACAATGTGACTGACTATGACTCTGTCCATTCAGAAAAGGAAGGAGCTGGTAAATTACATATTTACTGACCCCTTCCTGGTTCTCTATTGTGACACATCCCCTGCAGCAGCCGGCAGGAGAGGGAAGGGAGCATTCTGAGGGGGGGGTGGCAGCACAGAAGGGGGGGGGTGGACCAGGGGAGCACACAGGGGCCCAGAGACAGCAGAACACAAGTATACTGGATAGGAGAAGTGGCGGGGGGCATCGTACAGAGGAACCAATCTCCTCCATTTTCCTCCTGCAGCTACAGAAGGAAAAAAGGAGGACATTGATTTCTCTACATGCTGCCCCCGCCGCCCCTCCTATTCAGGTGTACAGGGGAGCCACATGGGCCCCCTTGAGCATGGGGCCCGGTTGCGATTGCAACCCCTGTAGTTACGCCCCTGATATACACATACATACACACACACACAGACACACAATAGGAAGAATCAGCTATCATGGCCAAGTTATTTATTTATTTTACTTTTTTTAAAGTGAAATTTGCAAAGCGCTTCAGCTGTAAATAAGGCATACATAAAATACAGTTACGTAACTAATAGAAAAATGTTTTAATGCTTGTTTAAAATGGAACCAGGCCTTTTTACTCTTTCAACACCATTCACTTCTATAGGGGAGATGCATTCCTTCCATAATACAGCTCATCCATAAGAATGAATGGGGCCACAGGGCACATGTGCACCTTAAAGATGGGCCGGTGGGCCTGTTAGAGAAGATGCGTGATGCCAGGCAAGGCCCCACAGTGAAAATCACAGAAATGTAGAGCAAGGTAAAAATTGACCAAAGATGTTCAGAAAAAATAAACTTACACTTTAAGCAAAAACTGTGCAATTTAACTAATAAAGCAGAATGATGAATGGTAATGGTATTAAACAGGGGCAGTGGCTGTTTTTGTGGCCTTACGGAGCGTTTTTTCCTTAAGAATATAGGAAGAATTGATGATGATTGCTGGGATATTTTATTTTCCCTTCCTCTGGAGCCATATTCCGGGAGATGGAAAGTTCTGCATGATGGATCGGAGTCTGTTTTTAACCTAACCAACTATGTAAGTGCGTAGCGATGTATGAGATGAATGCAATCACCTTTTGGCACTGGAGCCGGCACAAACTGTTCTTCATTATAGTGTGGCTCTTCTCCAATGAACTCTGTACAAGGGATCGTGCCGGGCAGCGTGCGCAGCATGCGGCGTGAAATTCCACCTTTTTAGAAACAGAAAAGTAAACATTGGTTAAAGCATATGTAAAAGGCAAGTTAAAAGTTAACAAAACAATGTAGGCCCAGTTGTAGCTCCTAATTATCCTAATCAAAGCACTATCCTAGAAGAGGTTTTAGATCAAATGATCAGACAGTTTCAAATGCTGCAAACTAAAGGCCTACAATCCGATTGTACAATCTTCTAAGAAAAAAATAGGTAATGCGAGAGCCTTCTTAAAGAAAATGTTAAATTTGAATCCAGAAAGGCAGGTTATTGCACTACATAGGTGTTAGTAAATCTAAAGGATCTGTGAAATCAAATTGTAACATTTATAATCTGTTTTACTATCCTGAGAGGTGGTGGGCTGTGTATAACGTTGGAAGATCGGCTTACCATTATGCTCTAATGTCGAGCAATGGTGCATGTGCAGTATGGCACAGCCCTCCATATTTCAGGAAACTAAAGAGCATCTTGGGGGTTGAAAATTTTGTGCTTATGGAATAAATTAAGGCTGCAGCCTACCTCAAAATACAATCTGTAGGGGCTGTAGTCAATAAATGGATAAGGGAGTAGTGAGGTGAATGGCGCTGCCTTTAAATAGATGAATAAGGGCACTAATACGAACCTAATAGGCAGGATAATCCAAAACACATGTGATCGTACTGCTGTCTCTAACACCACAATAAATATAATAAATACATATCAATAAATACATTGAGAACTGCAAACAGTGCAACAAAGTGTTGATACGTGGTGTGACCAGTAAATAAATATTAGTTATGACGCAGTCAAAGAAAACACATATATATATATATATATATATAGTATAAATATAAAGTGCTCAGTGGGAAGTGACCAGCATAATGATTCAATAATATCCAAAGTGCGTTAGCAGGTGGTCGATAAAAATGGATTTTTGTAAAATCTTACCGTAAAATCCTTTTCTCTTAAGCTCATTGACAGACGTAGTCCTCGTTGATTAATAACAACTCGGGTTATACTGCCCTCTACAGGAGTAGGACTAGACAGGAAAGAAAACGTAATGGCCACACCCTAGGGGCAGTCCCAGAAGGTATATCCTCTTACTTCCTGCTACAGCAAATCAGTTATGTCACAAAGCAGTGTTTAGAGAATTTAACCCAACCCAACTCAAAAACAGAGGAGCGGGTACTACGTCTGTCAATGAGCTTAAGAGAAAAGGATTTTACGGTAAGATTTTACAAAAATCCATTTTTCTCTGTCGCTCATTGACAGACGTAGTCCTCGTTGATTAATAACAACTCGGGACGTCCCAAAGCAGTACCACAATGAGGGGTGGGAAAATGGAAATTAAAATCCAATCTAGAAGGCCCAACCGGTGCCAACTAGAAGTTTTAAAGGCTCATCAATCAAACGATGAGACTCAACTGAAATTCCAACGGAAAAAAACCCTCGAGGTAGACCGCCGGTCTCCTCAAATTGCGGCCTGCAAAACCTTGCGGCCAAATGAGGCATCCGCCGATGCCATCACATCAACTTTATAAAATTTCGTAAAAGGTATGTACCGACGACCAGGTGGCCGCCTTGCACACCTGGACCACTGACGCCTGATGGCGGTAGGCCCAGGAAGTACTGAGCGCTCGAGTGGAGTGCGCCTTAACAGGGAACGGAGGATTCCGACCCTTAATACAATAAGCCTGTACCACCGTCTGTCTAATCCATTTGGAGATAGTCGCGGCAGATGCAGGCAACCCCTTTCTGGGCCCATCCGTGATCACAAAAAGTTAATCCGTCTTACGGAACGATTCCGTAATCTTCAGGTATACCCTGATTGCCCGCACCACATCCAAGGAATGCAACGCACATTCCCGATGACTGGGCTTAGGACACAAGGAAGGTAGCACAATATCTTCATTCAGATGAAAGTCTGAAAACCACCTTAGAAAAAAAAAAAAAAAAAACTTCGGATGAAGAACTACCTTATCCCTATGAATCCCCAGATATGGGGAATGACACAATAATGCAGCCAGTTCTGACACCCTGCGTGTAGAAGTGATAGCCACCAAGAAGGCCACCTTCTGGGATAATGTAAGCAAGGGAATCTCCCTGATATTTTCAAAGGGAGGTTTCTGAAGAACCGACAACCCCAAATTAAGATCCCAGGGTAGTAAGGGCGCGCGCACTGGCGAAGCCAAGTGCTGCACCTCCTGGATGAAATTCCGCACCAAGGAAGAGTAGCCAGAGGCTTCTGGAAGAAGATTGCTAACGCTGAAACCTGACCCTTGATAGTGCTCAAGGATAGTTTCTGCTCAACCCCCTTTTGCAGAAAAAAAACAAGATTCGGGTCACCGAATAGGTACGTGGGGGAAATCCCAACGATTCACACCACGCAATATAAGCCTTCCATGTGCGATAATAGACTTTGCTGGAAGTCGCTCTTCTTGCTTTAATTAGAGTAGGAATAACTGAAGCTGACAATTCCTTGTCCTTCAGTACCTGGGTCTCAATGTCCAGGCCGTTAAAGCCAGCGACTGTAAAACACGATGGAAGATCGGTCCTTGAGACCGCAGATCCTCCCTGAGAAGAAGTCTCCAAGGAGCGTCCGCGACTAGTCTTGCCCAAGTCGGCGTACCCGGCTTGAGGAGGCCAGCCCGGAATTACCGGGATAACTGGAGTTCCCTCCACCTCTATCCTGCGGAGAAATCTCAGCAGTAACTTGAGAAGGGGGAAGACATACAGTAGCTGATACTTCCCCTACGGGGCGTTCAGCACGTCTGCTGCGTCCGCTAGAGGATCGTGGGCCCTGTTGAGCCAACCTGCCAACAGATCTATCTCCGGGGTGCCCCAATGAAGGGACAGCTGGTGAAATACCTCTGGATGAAGAGACTATTCCTCTAGATTCCTCAAGTGCCCCTTGGTGATCGACATAAGTCATGACCGAGGCATAGTCCGATTGGATCCGAACCGGGCTGCCCTGGAGCTGCTCGGTCCAGTAAATCGGACAAAGTCTGATCGCTCTCAGTTCCAACACATTTATCGGTAACCTGGAATTTATCAGAAGAAATGACTTCCCCTGGCTGAGCATCGGAGACCGAAGCCACCAGACCAGAGCCTCCCTGGTCCGCTCGCTCAATCGGATCCGATTGTCCAGGGAATCGGAATTCCGATTCCATATGAGAAGAATCTCCTCTTTGAAGAATTCGGGTATGAGACTGGGCAAACGGTACTGCCTCTAAAGAGGCGACCATCAATCCCAGCCAGTTGACGGACAGCAACATCCGAATCATTGACTGAATCTTCTGGAGTTTCTCCGCATGGAGAAACACTCTTGCCAAGGATGTATACAAAATTAGGCCCAGATAGTTCAGTCTCCTGGTGGGAACCAGGGATGATCTTTGGGAAAAGCAACGAAAACGCTGATGTCCTGCGAAGATGGGGATATGAAGATAGGCATCCTAAATCTCTATGGACGCCAGGAAATCCCCCTGATGCAGGGAGGCCACCACTGTATGGATGGACTCCATCTCTTCCAAGACCAGAATTGGACGCACCTAGCCCTTTTTCCTGGGCATTGTGAACAGGTTCGACTAGAACTCCTCCAAGGAATGGGAACTACCACTGCTTGTTGCATCAAGCTGTCCCCTGCAAAGCTTTTTAAGCGACCCGGGGATGTCGAATATTGGAAGGGAAGAATCGCACCGGTGGAAGTGATCGAAACTCGATCTTGTATCCCGACCATATGACCTTGAACCCCTTTATCCGGGATTCTGGAAAGCCCTGGATCCGGAAACCGGTGAAGACGTCCCCCCACCCTAGGGATGGGTGGGGCCCATTATGTCAATCCAACGGGATAACAGTGGCTTTATTTAGTCTGGAAATTGGTGAGTCCACTATTGGTGGTACCGTCCATCTTTGTAATGAGGGATTCCTCAAAATGATAGCGCCTAGCAATGCGTTTGGAAATAGCAGGGCTCGTTTACGGACGACCCCATTTGAGCAAGGGAAACCCTTCATCATTTTGGTAGGCTTGCTAGTACCAAAAAAAGGAATACGAGTCTCCGCTACCTCTGCCGGTGTAACCTCAAGATTTAAGGTTTCCCGGACAGACACAACTAGTGCTTCCACCAACGCTTCTTGTGCTATGGCGGAGGCAGAAGCGTCCTCCTTACTGTCTGAGGAGACCATACCTGAGACAACAACAACCCCAGAAAAGGGGCTGCAATGACCAGCTCAGAATCCGTATCTGAAGTATCAGATGACATAGGGGTAGGCGGGGGTCGCTCTTCTTGACCCCCGTCCCTGACAGGCTATCTCCACCCGGGATACCAAAGACTCCAAAACTGCTGATAATGCATCATCACAAATGGGGTACTGGAGGGTCCTGCGGCCACCCGGAGGGGATCAGGTGGGGATACATGTGTGGCAGGGTTCATGTAACAAGACACTTGCCAGCAAACACAAAAAAATTAATTGCAAGAAAAAAACATTTTTTTTTTTTTTTTAACTTAGTCCCCCAGCGCAATAGCGCCCCTCAGTCTACCTGCTTGGACCCCTCAGAAAGAGAGAGAGAGAGAGAGAGAGAGAGAGAGAGAGAGAGAGAGAGACCCCAAGGCTCACCTGATGCACAGAAGTTTCTTATCAACTTGCTTCCAGCACTGTCTGTTACAGACAGGAAGTCTTTGGCTTGCTTTCCCTGGGCCAAGGAGGCGGCTCCGCCCCTTTACACGCCTTCCGGTGCCTCCCAATTACTCCACGAGGTGTTTGGTCACATCAAACATGGCCGCCCCCATGCTGGAGACACGAGGCTACGCAAATATGGCGGCCTTGTGTGATCTGCAAGAAAAAATGGCGGCGGTCTGAATAGGATAGCGGCGGCTTGCAAGCTAGCAGCGGCCTGCGGGAGGTGTGCATTCGGCCTGTGCGGCCTACGGGAATGCCTCGGCCTGCGGGAGGCTGTGTGGCCTGTGGAAGTGACCGGCTTTCTGGAGGGATGGCGATCTGTGGCTGCAGTGACTCAGGCATAGGCATCGGCCTGTGTACACACTATGACAGGTAGGATACCTCTATACCTCAATAGTAATGCCTTTTAGTAGTCTGCCACTGACTTCAGTCACCCTTACAGTCATATAGTGACTTTAGATTGTCAGCTCCCAAACCAAGCCTCCTGGTTTCTGTTCACAAAATCACACTCAAAATTGGGGGATCTGTGACCTGTTATAGGATAGAGGGGAGACCCAGAAACTGAGTGTCCGACCATCCCAGAGAGGGGCCCGCGTCCACCAACAAACCCGACAGGGGGAGAGGGGGAACATTCTACTCACCATACCGGAACCAGGCGGGCGCCAACTCCTGACAGAACCCCTCTCCACCGGGGTGGGGGGGCTGTCGACCAATACGGACGCCGTGACTCTGCTGGTCATTGGCGTCCAGGCGAGACGTTTAACTCGCAGGGTCAGTCCCCGTCCAGTGGGACTATGTCGCGGCCGACCCAGCGCGGAGCTATGGCCTGCACGCGCTCGTAGGCTGAACTGGGGTGACCACTGGATCTCAACATCCAGCCCGTCGCCCAGTTTCAGCGTACTTGCTTGAAGATCTCACAGGAACACTGGAGAAAAAAAGCTGTTTAAAAAAGTATTTCTAAAAAAAAATCCTGCCAGGACCGAAGATCCTAGCAAGGAATCTAGGTCCTTACTCCTAACTAGACAGAAAAAAACTGATTTGCTGTAGCAGGAAGTGAGAGGATATACCCTCTGGGACTGCCCCTAGGGTGTGGCCATTAGGTTTTCTTTCCTGTCTAGTCCTACTCCTGTAGAGGGCAGTATAACCCGAGTTGTTATTAATCAACGAGGACTACGTCTGTCAATGAGCGACAGAGAAATATAGTGTTAGTTAGTCCAATATATGACTTCAGTCGTGCCAATTAAGATGGCCCTGATTGATTAACATTGCTTTTGTTATGTCAAGCGACCTGGGGCGACACAAGTCGCCTCACAAGTCGTGCTAGTATTTATTTATTGATATGTATTTATTATATTTATTGTAGTGTTAGAGACAGCAGTACAATCACATGTGTTTTGGATTATCCTGCCTATTACGTTTGTATTAGTGCCCTTATTCATCTATTGAAAGGCAGCGCCATTCACCTCACTACTCCCTTATCCAAAGTGCATCTTGGCCCTGCAAATGACCAGTATCACATAGGTGCCATTTGTTCCCGTTTGCAGGGGACAGTCCCAGTTTTGAGGGGTCTGTCCCCAGCAAACAAATATCCCAGGGGTGCAGCTCGACCTGCAACACAGCCATCCCAATATGACGCTGCTAGACTCTATAGCTGATTGAGCACGTGCAGCAATACTGAAAGGCTGGCTTTCTTTTTCTGATTTTTTGAATTTAAAAACGAAGGAATTCGTAATTTGACTTGGGGAAGTAGAGGCAGCACAAGAAGACAACCAGTTATGCTGTATGTCAGAAAAATGCTGACATGGAGGAGAGAGCAGAGGGATGAGCTCATCATTATGGGGCTGTTCCTTCACTGCCCAATTGCAAAAGGCACGGACCTGACTAGGCTGTATTGATGAACTTCAAAGAAGAGAAAAATCAGGTCATCAACTTGTCTCTACTGTCTGGCAGGCTATGTAAATGTCAGGACTGGATCAACAATAAATACAAATCCTTTGATTAGCAAAACATCTCCTATATTACAGTATGTGCTGCAACTGCACTTTTAGTGGTTTGCCTGGAGTACAGCTTTACCAAGTATATATCGATAGAGGAAATTTATGCTATCCCTATATATGCATCCCCATGAAGCTACACCATACATCCATCACTGCTAATAAAAGGTAACATCTTATAGGCATATAAAACTTTTCTGTATACCAATATATAATGTATACATGGGTCTATTCCTATACATGTATTTAGCGCAGTGTAACAGAAAAAAGTAGAATAAACTTCTTTAAACATAATATATATTCTATATACAGCTATTAAAGAGATAGGACGTCTTATTTGAGCCCTTTACTGCTATCTGTGTTGGCCCCCCCAGACGTATGTGACCGTATTGAGCCTCTTGGTATGTGAATGATGATCATTACTTGCAATAGTATGTTTAACATTAGAAAAACATATTTTGCTTTGATTAAATTAATAACATTTGTTTTGTAACTAGGCATATGTGGCGTATTTGTGGCTGGTCTTGAGGAAGAACGAAGCCTAACGTGTCAACCACTATGCCAAATCAACACTTCTTGTGTGAAGCCATATATAGAGGTTATATGGTTGTGCCATAACCTCATGGTTTATCTATGCATGCAAAATGTGTGTTGTTTTTAGGCATTATGGCATCGACTATGTCTTATATGATATTTAATACGTTATTATTTTATTAATCTACCGTCCCATGTGAGCGCCTTTAAGATCCACCATTAGCAGGACATGGTTCCTGCAAGCCTTTTACTGTACTAATTTGCGTTTGTATTTTTGGCACCCAAATACATTACCATACATTTTCCAACATTAAACCTCATTTGCCATGTAGTTGCCCACCCCATTATTTGTTCAGGTCTTCTTGTAAGGTTTCCACTTACTGCGTAAATGTTATTGCCCTGCTTAGCTTAGTATCGTCCTCAAATACAGAGATTAAGCTGGTCATCCCATCCCATCCCAATTTATGAATAAATTAAACAGGATTGGTCCCAGGACAGAACCCTGGAGGACCCCACTTTTCACACCAGACCATTCCGAGTACTCCCCATTTATTACCACCCTCTGGACTCTCCCCTGAAGCCAGTTTTCAATCCAGGTACTCAATCTATGGTCCATACCTACGTAGCTTAGTTTGTACGGTAAATGTTTGTGGGGAACTGTGTCAAATGCCTTTGCAAAATCCAGATACACCACGTCCACAGGCCGTCCTTTATCTAGAGATGGTAGCTAACTTCTTCATAGAAGGTTAAAATGTTTGGTCTGACCAGAACGATTCTTCATGAAACCATGCTGATTACTACTACTGATACTGTTTTCAATACTAAAATCTTGTATATAGTCCCTTATCCACTCCAATAGCTTGCAGACTATTGATGTTAGGCTAACGGCCTGTAGTTACCAGAGATATAGGTCAGCCCCTTTTTAAATATTGGTGCCACGTTGGCTTTTCTCCAATCAGCTGGTACCGTTCCAGTCAGTAAACTGTCCAGAAAAGATAGGAACAATGGTCTGGCTATCACCTGGCTGAGTTCCTTAAAGCGGAGTTCCACCCATTTTTAATACGTTGGATTACATAGATGTATGTAATCCCCTTTAAAACTACTTTTACCAATGGAAACTTTTTTTTTGTTTTGCTAGTAAATACCTTATTTTCTTGTTTATTCCTCCTCTCCTCACTTCCGGGTCCGATCGGCGATGACGTCATTCGGCGATTCGCAGTGTGTGCTGGGATGTATTCCATTCCAGAAATCTCACAGTATTACCCAGGAGCTGAGCTGTACTGTGTGTATTGAGCCCGTGACCTGCCCCGCCTCCTCTCAGTGAGTTGTACTGTATGCATTGTATTCAGGCCGTGCTCTGCCCCGCCTCCGCCCCGCCTCCTCTCAGTGAGCTCAGTGAGGATATAATGCTTTCAGTCCTCGCTCACTGAGAGGAGGCGGGGCGGAGGCGGGGCAGAGCACGGCCTGAATACAATGCATACATTACAACTCACTGAGAGGAGGCGGGGCAGGTCATGGCCTGAATACACACAGTAAAGCTCAGCTCATGGGTAATACTGCGAGATTTCTGGCATGGAATACATGCCAGCACACACTGTGAATCGCCGAATGACGTCATCGGCGATCGGACCCGGAAGTGAGGAGAGGAGGAATAAACAAGAAAATAAGGTATTTACTAGCAAAAAAAAAGTTTCCATTGGTAAAAGTTGTTTTAAAAAGGGGATTACATACATCTAAAGTTACGAAAATGGGTGGAACTCCACTTTAAGGACCCTCGGGTGTAAGCCATCTGGTCCCGGTGACTATCTTTGTTAAGTTTTTCAAGTACATTTCTGAGTCTTCTGTTAATCATGCGGGTGCTTCCTATGTTGTGTTATTAACATTAACATTACAGTCTAGATTACTGTGCCCCCCCCCCCAATTCTTTTGTGAAGACTAAGTAGAAAAATGTATTCTAAATCTTTGCCTTCTCTCTGTCCCTTGTGGCCAAATTCCCTTCATCACCCCTTATGGGGCCAATATGTTCTGGCCTCACTTTCTTACTATTTATATACCTAAAGAATTAGTTTTTTTTTTTACTCTCTTTCACTTTGTGTCTTTCGTGTTGTATCTATATTCTGTGTAATATAAATATTTCCTATGATCATAAACACCATCTAGTGGCTATAATGCTTTGTTTTTAAATATCTCATTCAGGAGAAAAAAAACACAATATGGCCACTAGATGGCGATTATGGTCATACGAAGATAATTATATTATACAAAATATGGCAGCATTATTTTTTTTTTTACATAGACCCCAGGGAAAACTTAATATGTTGACAAGGCATAATGTAATCCAGCTTGTACAAGCATAAAGAAACAAGGTCATTAACAAATTTATTTTTTTTTTTAACTTGTTTTTACTGTCCTGACTTACAATACTAAATTTGGCAGCAGGAAGTTTTTTAAACCAACCCTTCCTTATTTCACTATTTATAGAAGCTGCTGTCAAATATAAACTATAAGCAGCTCACCAAAGTACTGTATAGTCATTTAACTAAAACTCTGCTCTAATTTTCCACCCAATCATTCCTCCTGTGGGAGTTGCAATCTTGCCTCTTGCAGCACATAGAGGAATGGGAGTCAGGCTGCCAACCATAGCCTGCATGACAAACACACCTCTTCTTTTCCTGTGATAGTCATGTTGTGTCGCTGCTCTCAGCATAAGTCAGCAGCCAGGGAAAAGGTTGGAGAAATAAGGGCTTAGACCCTGACTTTTGACAAAGTCAAAATTTACATATAGGGGGCAGCATTGTTTCGTCTTTTTATGCTCCATGTTTTGCGATAATAAAGAACCGATTTTAACCTCCCTGGCGGTCTGATTATGTCAGGATTTCTGTGCTAAAAGCGGTACATTGTTTTGCATGGAAATCTGTTTTACATTTTAAAACTCACCTTCCCCTGCGATCCCCCGCCGTCCTCCCGCTGTGTGCTCGGCTGATGCCGGAACCTGTCTTCCGGTTCCCTTCCCTGCAAGTGTTGCGACGGGGGGGTAGGGTGTAACCCGCAGCAATTTCAAAAATGTAAATACACCAAATGAGATGATACAAAGCTGTGATCCTAACGGATTACACTGTATCATGCCATTTCACCACAAGATTTCACCTGGTGGCTTTTCCAGTGCCCTGCCTGTGCTTTTCCAGTTCTTTGTGCCTGGAAAATTGAGAAATTTAGACAAACTGGAAAACGGTGACAGCAAAACGGAGTTACTTGAAGAACACAGCGATAGCGATTCGTGGGAAAGTTCGTCATCAGGTACGGAAAGTGACGACAGTGACGATTCTGATGTCTCTTTCTGGCACATCGCTCCGTTGTAAATTCTGAAGAATCATTTGATAATCTTCCCAAATTCCACAAGCGATGTGTCAGAAAGAGACATCAGAATCGTCGCTGTCGTCACTTTCCGTACCGGATGACGAATTTTCCCACGAATCGCTATCGCTCAGTTCTTCAAGTAACTCCGATTCCCTGTCGCTGTTTTCCAGTTCGTCTAAAAGCGATTTTGCAAAAAAAACAAAACGCTTTTTGGACGCCATGGTCGTTCTCTATTTTCCAGGCGCAAAGAACTGGAAAAGCACAGGCAGGGCACTGGAAAAATCACCAGGTGAAATCCTGTGGTGAAATGGGATGATACAGTGTAATCCGTTAGGATCACAACTTTGTATCATCTCATTTGGTGTATTTACATTTTTGAAATTGCGGCCGGTTCCACCCCCCTGCGTCGCAACGCTGGCAGGGAAGGGAACCGACAGGTGCCGGCATTGGCCGAGCACAGAGCGGGGAGAGACAGTGAGGACTACAGGGAGGACGGCGGGGGATCGCAGGGAAGGTAAGTAACATTCTGGGGTAATCCCAAGTGTGGCTCAGGGTTACCGCTTTTGGTACTGAAAGTTAGCCCGACTCACACTCGGGAATACCGCTAGGGAGGTTAAACAGCTAATTAAAGGTACAACTTTCCTAACATGATGCGGAAATCGGTTTACTCTCATTGCACTCAATTTATAGTGACCCTTTAAAACAGAACTCCAGAAAAAAATCAACAAGATAAAAATGAATAACCAATTTACAGATAAACCAGCGTTTCTCACAATATTTACTTGCAAAGCAGAGTTTTCTGCTGCAGTACTTCTTTTCTACCACAGGATACCCTCAGTCTGATGGCCAGCATCATTCAATCCACTTCCTCTGAGCCCAGGTCATCCTGCACCCACTGAGCCTGCAGCTGAACAGTGAAAGCAGATCAGTGATGATCTAATTTCTCTGTCACTCTGCTGTCTCCTTGTAGTTCCGCAACAGCTGGAGGGCTGTAGTTTGAGGATCCCTGCTTTAGAGTCACTCTGCACATTCTGCAGTTTGGTGTGTTTAGTCTCCTTCTATCCCATCAGCATGTTTAGTGACAGCACATTGACTTTTATGTTAAATTGTTACCAAACCCAGGAGCCTGTATTCGCTATATCTGGTCTCCCACAGTACACAGAACATGGAAATGCAATTATTTTAGTAAATTTAAACTGCTAAATACCTTTTCTAATTAGTAGTATATAGCAGTCTTGTGATTTCCATCAATGTCTGATTAAAGCTTGTAGGAGGAGTTTTCATTCAACTCTGTCCAATGAGGTTGCAGGACCCCTGACCTTTTGTCTGGACAGTGCTGATTGGCCCTGTGCTGATCACATGCACCCAAGAAAAATAAAAATAAAAACTCTCTAGCAATACACACCAAACTGAGCATGTGCATAGTGACTCTAAAGCATGGATCCTCAAACTACGGCCCTCCAACTGTTGCAGAACTACACCTCCCATGAGGCATTGTTAAACTCTGACATTCACAGACATGACTAGGCATGATGGGAATTGTAGTTCTTGAACAGCTGGAGGGCCATAGTTTTAAGAACCTTGCTCTAAAGACTCTGCCTTATCAGGAGATGGTTTGGGGACAGTGGAAGAAGGGGAGGATCAGAGAAGACAGGATCAAACAGCCTTTTTACACAATGTGCTGGATTAACCCCTTAGGTTCCACAGTGAGTATAACAAGCATGCTTTACTGTTGTGGATTTAGTAACACTTTAATGATTACAGATCTACATTTATGTGTAACATCAACATCTGCCTGGAGTTAAGCTTTAAATCAACTTTCAGGTCTCAGGAACTCCTGCTAAAAATGACTATATTTACAACTCATGATACATTAGTGAGATGGTCAGTGGGAAGAATGCTCCTTACACTGGTGATCATTGGGAAGAATTACCTCCTTCCAGAATGCTAAAAAGATCAATGGTGTCATTGGGAAGTTATCTGAGCAGTAGAAATGGCTCATTGCTCAAGGAACCCCTAGCAACCTTTGCAAGAACCCTGGGGTTCCATGGAACCCTGGTTGAGAAACCCTGCTGTAAACAATCAATGAGCTAATTTACCATTCCGTTCTGCCTTACCCTTATGAGAACCTGGAATGAACCACAAGCAGCCGTTTTGTTCAGTCGCATCTTCAACAGCAATCCAGAATCCTATGATCTGACCAAGGGGTTCCGTGTGCAGGAAAGTGGCGTCCTGGTGAGGTGTGACTGGTGCAAAAAATTAAGTGGGTTTAAACAACAATCAAGCAGAGCTAATAAATTAAAATCAATTACTGTAGAGTTCTTTTCAAAGTTATAGGGAACAAGAAAAGTTAATTGTGCCTAAGCAGTACCCTGAAAAATGACTTTTTGTCTTCAATTTCTCCTTAAATATATCAGTACACTTCCTTATATTTATCTCTGCAGTGTGAGATCTAAGGCACTTCTGCCTCTGAGTGCTAGTCCAAGGAAATCTGGAGTGAGATTTGGTGATATCCCTTCTGTGCTGATCACTGTCCTCTTTGCTGAAGGCTCTGAATGAGGAAGCAAAGCCCTGCTTCTATCAAGATGTCTGCCTCCACAAACAGACACCATAGGTCTGTAATAAGAATAGATCAGCTTCTTGGAGACAACGGGTGACTAGTCATTTGCCTTTTTACCAAACTTTCTCTTAGGCACAGCATACATATTTCAGTTCCTCGAGAAGCACAGAGGGGTGCCAGATTAGGTGCAGCATTAATGATACTCCAGCTTATAATAAGCAAGACAAATATCTAAGCATGCCAATATCTTCTATGCAGGATGTGGAAACCTTACAAGCAGGCCTGAACAAAATAACGGGGTGGGCAACTACATGGCAGATGAGGTTTAATGTTGAAAAATGTAAAGTAATGCACTTGGGGGCCAGAAACCTGAAAGCAAGCTACTCACTAGGGGGGGAACCTCTGGGTGAGTCTAGGATGGAAAAGGACCTGGGGGTACTGGTAGACAACAGGCTTGGCAGTGGCATGCAATGCCAAGCCGCTGCAAGCAAAGCCAATAGAATACTGGGATGTATAAAAAAGGGGATTCACTCCAGAAATAAAGAGATTATTCTCCCTCTCTACAAGACTCTGGTCCGGCCACATCTGGAGTATTCTGTCCAGTTCTGGGCACCGGTCCTCAGAAAGGATGTGCTGGAACTGGAGAGAGTACAGAGAAGGGCAACAAAAATAATTAGGGGAATGGAGGACATCAGCTATGAGGAAAGACTACAAGCACTGAACCTATTCTCTCTGGAGAAGAGACGATTGAGGGGGGATATGATATCAATGTACAAATACTGTACTGGTGACGCTAGCATATGGAACAACCTATTCCGAGAAAGGGAATACAATAAGACACGTGGCCACTCACTAAAACTAGAGGAAAGGCGGTTTAACCTTAAAATACGTAAGGGGTTCTTCACTGTCAGAGCAGTAAGGATGTGGAATTCTCTTCCACAAGCAGTCGTATCAGCAGGGAGCATCGATAGTTTCAAAAAACTATTAGATGGGCACCTTAAAGACCACAACATACAGGGGTATACAATGTACAACATACAGGGGTATATAATGTACGGTTAACAGCAAACACACACACACATCATAGGTTGAACTGGATGGACGGATGTCTTTTTTTTTCAACCTCACAAAACTATAACTATGTAAAAGGGCAACTCACATCTTGGTAGATCAAATGAGCATCTATAAAATCATTCTGGTCAGTCCTCGGGCTCTCCTGGATGGTTCTGGGGAAATAGCGGCATCAGGCAATGGAGATGTACTGGTGGAAGACAGTAGTAATATGGCAGATTGTTGCATTAACTAGCATGGAACGCAAGATGTTGCCGGACGTGACGTCACTATGGAGGCCGTGCAGACGTAAAAGGGGCGGTAATGAGTTTAGAAGCTCATGCATCAGATAGTTCAGTTCCCCTCTAATATACTCCAGCTTCCCATTTTTAGATGTGATTACATAGTTAGTGAGGTTGAAAAAAGACACCAGTCTATCCAGTTCAACCCATGATGAGTGTGTGTGTGTGTGTTTTGCTACATTGGGTACATACACACATAGGCATATTAGAGGAGGAGAGTATGCAGGCTGAAAAAAATTAGAGGCACGCTCAGGAGAGCAGCTGAAAATCAGAAAAACATGGAACGCATCTAAATGCGCATAAATGCTAGAGGCATTTCAGCAATAATGCATTCCAATGGCCAGAATATTATCAATAAAATGCATTAATGGTCAAACTCTAAATGCATATGCAATATGTGGCAGCATTTTTCTGCCAGGAGTTCTGAAGTTGAGAGGGGCTTTAACAGACACCCCATGTGCAACTCCACCATTCACAACAAATTACACCCATATTTAGGATGTAACAGTGCCAAGTGAACCCCCCACCCCACTCCCTAAAAGCCCTCCAATGACAGTGTGCAAGAGTTATTCTCCCCTGCAGCAGCTGTCACTTGAATTTTGTGGGGCTGTGCATGGCTCCCCAGAAGACAGACTTGTAGTTCTCAATAGGATACAAGTGCGGAGAGCACCGCACTGGTAGTCCATTAACCCTTCCTCCAGCTCTCCAACAGAAAGCCTGTACCTTTGTATAGGTATGGAGGAAGAGTCTGCAGAAGCCTGGCACTGCACCTGTTATCCACTGATTGCGTGGGCAATGGCCTGCAGGCTCCTAGGCAAAAAATAAATGCACTTTTTTTTTTCCTACAAAAATATGTGCATTTATTATTTTTTAGAAGGCGGACTTAGCCTTTAAAGCAAAAGCACTTTACAGCACTGCCAAGCAGGAAGCAGATCCCACATAAGTAATATGGAAATACAGCTGCCCCATGGACATACATATTTGCAAACTGTACAAAGAAAAGCATTTTTTTTTCTTAGCACACTAAGATTTGTTATAAAAGACAATACTTGCCCAGTTCCATCCTTTTGGTCCCATGTAAAGGTATGCATAGCTATTAGATGACCCAATCCTTCCCAGGCACCGGAATCTGCCAGCAGGGGTCCTAAACATATATGGAGAGGTGGGGGGGGGGGCGTTTTGTATTTATCCTATATAGAGGGGTAAGGTAAGAAGAATATGGACCTCTCTGCCACCAAATCACAAGCAGGAAATGGAAAGGAGTCGAGAATTTTCATGCTAACCAATCTGTAACTGTGTGTTTGCAGGTACCGCAACACGGAGTCTTCCTTTAAACTCCAACTGCTGGCTAAAAAAGTGAGATCCCCCTCTACCTGCACCAGTATGGAAGGAAGGTGTCACAACATCTGCTGAATTTTCTATTTACATATCTATTTTCAGGCATTGCGGGACAATACACTGAGGTTAAGGAATCAAGGGATTACTGGCACACCAAAATATCCTATACTGCGTATATATAGGAGGTATGTTATCAAGATGCCTTACCTTCTCCTCCAATGTTAGGTTGCTGCAATAAAAAAATAAAAAAAGTAAAGGTTGTTACAATATTGTACGTCATCATAACTATACATATACTACACGTGATATACAGTGCCATTTTTAGAGCATTAAAGGGCCCCGGGCAATGCAGTGTGCTGGGGCCCCACCTACACAATCACCCACGAGAATAAAAATGCAAATTATTGATAAGGCGATATTCATTGGTACAGCAGTGCCAGGCTAATGACAGCTTCCAAGTTCGGCTGCTGGGCCTGGTGAACACACATACGGACGGGAGTCAGACTCGACTGTCCTGTGTATGTCTGTTCCTGTGGAGGCAGACAGGCATTCCTGCAGTTTTGGGCTCCTCACCCCACGGCCCAAGTGGCCTGATAGCAGCGCAGGGCCGACAAGCGCTTACCACCTGCTAAGTTCGGAGGGAATCGGGACAAATGCTTGGCTGGGGCTGGGTTGCTGGGCAGGTGGACCCCCTGGGCAAGTGGGGCCCCCGGGCAGCGTGCCCATTCGGTAAGATGGCCCTGGTGATATCACATATAGTATATAAACAACAGTAGTTCTCTGGAATAATATACTGAGCAAAAGAACAGCTGCATAATGCCTATTGTAAGGGCCGTACCATTCACAACTGACCTGTCTCGTACTGTTTGGAGGAGATGGTTGGCTGTGTACACCAATCAGCCATAACATTATGACCACTGACAGGTCACAGGAATATCGCATTACAATGGCATCAGAAAATTGGTGGGATATATTAGGCAGCAAGTGAACATGTTGTCAATGAAGTTGATGTGGTGAAAGCAGAAAAAAAAATGGGCAGTTTGTTGTGTATGGGGCTGTGAAGCCCATGGTGACCCGTGTCCACAGCCAAAAGCTTCTACAATGGTCACATTAACATCAGAACTGGACTACGGAGCAATGGTAGAAGGTGGCCTGGTATGATGAATCACATTTTTTTTCACATAATGTGGGTGGCCGGGTTCGTGTGCGTCACTTACCTGGGGAAGGGATGGCACCAGGAGGCAGTATAAGAAGGCAAGTCAGCAGAGCCAGTGTGATGCTTTGGGCTATGTTCTGCTGGGAAACCTTCCTGCCATTCATGTGGATGTTACTTTGGTGTCCATGCCTCAATAGGTCAGGGCTGTTTTAGCAAAAGGGGGCCCTACTCAATATTAGGTGGGTGGTCATAATGTCATTGCTAATTGGTGTACAGGTCCACTTTATTAGGCTGTGGTCTACTATACGTTACATTACATGTGTTTCAGCCAGAAAATTGGTGCCCATGTGAATCAATCTTACATTTCTATAATGTTTCTGCCTCTACGTCTTAACACTTGTTTAACCACAAAGCGCAATGCATCAAGTTCACTTTAATGCCCACCCATCCCCTTGCTTATTTTCACCTTGCCTTCACTCTCCTGCCACTCCGATTATTTCCAAGTATAGGGAATCATCTGATTACTTCCTATTGCTCCCACAATGCAGCGCTGGGTGCCCAAGCAGCCAAACAAGTCAAGTACTGTCAAGTAGGGGCAGGGAGATAGTCCTCAGCCCTGTGTAAGCTCCAACCATACAGACTTGAAACTTGCACAGGGTTCCTATGTTTGTGCTTCTCACTTTAAATTAAATTACAGGAGAAGTGCGGGAAAAAACAAACACACATACTCACCTACATACTGCAGCATCAGTCCCACATTGACTAAAGCCTAGTACACACGCAACGAATTTCCGCCGACCGGTCGTCCATCTTTTGTCCAGTGTGGTGTTTTGTTGGTTGGAATGTGCCTAGACTGCACACGAATTTTCCCGCACGACAAAATTCTACTTTAGAAGTGATGTCATGTGTTGGTTTGCTTTCTTTGTGTTCTTTCTTCTCTGAGCATGCCCAGTCTTGCTCATAAGATTTTTCCCTGTCGAAATCTGTACTGCCTTCACGAAAATCGGACGTGTTTTGACGGAGGACAAACATTTTATAGCCTGCACACCAGAGTTTTTTCGGCCGAAGAGTCGGTTGTCGGAAGCATCATTCTAACAAGCCGAAAATCGGCAGATCTGTCGGACGAAAATTCCCGGCCGAATTTCGACTCGTGTGTACGGGCCTTAACACTGAGAACTGAGCTTTCACATGACTGCTGATCACTCAGTTCTCGGGGCAGCTCTCAGCAGCGTGTGGAGAGGTTGAGCTAGCTGCCAAATAAGGCATACGAGTGGATCCCAACAATATTGGTTGGATTCTTCCAGAGCCTGGTGCATCTTTACTACATCAGCTGACAGCAGGCAGTAGCCCACTATCAATCAGCTGACTCTGGGTGACAGAAAAGGAAAAGTAAGTGCACTTCTGTGACCCACAAGAGAAGTATGGTCCATAATGCTTTGGTCATACATCTCTTTTAAAACATTTATTATATCATCTAACAGAGCACTTTAATGCACACACGTGGGTTGATTTACTAAAACTGAAGAGTGCAAAATCTGGTGCAGCTTTGCATGGTAGCCAATCAGCTGTTCACTTTAGCTTATTCAATTAAGCTTTGACAAAAAACCTGAAAGCTGAGGCAGAGGTGCACCAGATTTTGCAGTCTTCAGTTTTAGTAAATCAACCCCACTGTGTTTTGGAAAATGTTTGACTGCCTTTAAAATTAGAAGTTTTGTAGATATAGAATCACAATATATAGGTGCCTAGATTACCTTAAAAATATACATGCTCTGGACTATGACTGGCTTTACTAGGCCCAACCGACATCCCACCTCCTGTGTGGATAAAACAGAAATAAATGTTATCCGAGAACAATTCTAAAGAAAGTAAAGGCCACAATAAAAGAATGCTCACATACCTGTATTTTGGGGGAGTTGGTGATGCTTTTAAATACCGGGACATAAGCGTGTAGAGCTGAATTAAAGAAGAAAATTCAAGGAGTAAACATACAGTATTTATCTCCTATTTGCAATAAAATAAAGCAATAGCAAACCATATGGTAGTATTCTGCTGCTGGAAAAGAAAAGATGAAAATATTAGGGAAAAGCATTCCACACTTGTTTTTGGGGTTAGGTACCTCCGGCCTAAGGATTGGTGGGACTTTATGGGCAAGGTATAAATAGTAACGATGAATACAATACTTAGTAAAATAAGTTTTGTTTACTGTATGGAAAATCTTATATATACAGTGTACAATGGTAATGGTGAGGGGTTGTAGGCCCCTGAGTGAGAAGGGTGAGAAAGATAATGAAATGGTGACAATGTGTAAATACTACTACACAGCCAGTAAGTTGTACACTCCAAATAACACTCAGTATCTTTGAGACAAATACGATTCTCCTAAACTCACTTAATACCTTGCAGGCTCACAAGGCTCACGCTCTCGCTGTTTCTTGAGGGAACTCCATCTCCACTTGCGGCAAAACAAATGTATGTAACAATATTGTTTGGAGATACCATTGTTTGATATATCAATCAATAGGCATCACCAATATGTAACTTAGATTATCTATATGATTATTTCAGGAATATAATGTGACTTACACCCTTGAAAAAGGCTCTAGGATCGAGCCGAAACGCGTCGGAACGCAAAAAGAGGAAAACTCTCTTAAACGAAATAGAGAAACTTCCTATCTTACCAAGTCACTATTTACACATTGTCACCATTTCATTATCTTTCTCACCCTTCTCACTCAGGGGCCTACAACCCCTCACCATTACCATTGTACACTGTATATATAAGATTTTCCATACAGTAAACAAAACTTATTTTACTAAGTATTGTATTCATCGTTACTATTTATACCTTGCCCATAAAGTCCCACCAATCCTTAGGCCGGAGGTACCTAACCCCAAAAACATTACGAAAGGGACGGTGGCAAACCATACACTATTTTATAGGTGGATAATGATCAAACAACCCCCAGCATTCCACACTTGGTCCCCACCAACCTAGGCACCACTGAGTATAAGGGATTTTGTAGACAGAAGATAGCCTAAATTACTCAATTTAGAGTCAAGTAAGTCAAGTAAAGTCAGTACTAGAAACAATAACATTAAAATTACATTATAACACAATTTTTTATAGGTTAGGTATTCTGCTATGCTAAATACAGATATTAGCAACATACAATATACATTTTCTTACCGTGTCCTATTTTATTCACTGATTTTTCTTTTGCTACGAGAAATTCACCTGTAAAATATAAATCATCATCACTGATTTATATAGATTTACTGTTACAATGTTATTATAGTGCTCAGCAGATTCTATAGATTTCTAAAGCTGGCCTGTATGAATTTCAGGTTCTGCGGGCTTAACACTTGGCATATTCTTTATAGTCTTATTGTACAATCTATGAACAAAGTTTCTTTAGATTTTCTTCACTAGAATGAATGAATAAATCCAAAATTACAAAAGTGAGCTTTCAACCCTGCAGATGGGGGTCAAAACACGTTTTATTCACACGTTAATGAAAAACTAAATGATGGGCACTCAAGGATGTTCTTATATCATAATGAGGAGTAAAGCTGGAAACACTATCCAACTTTTGTGGTTAGATTTCCTTCAGATTTACCTTTTCTATGTAGTGCAAGGGCCTGCCAGATTGCATACAAATTGAAAGTGTTTAGGTTTGACCTCATATTATATGGTTTTGGTAAGTCTAAAGGAAAAAAAGTCTTCAGAAAATCTTAGTGTGTATGGCCCATTAGGCATATCAAGTGCCTAAAGAAAGACAAAAGAGGAAAGAGGGGGAGTAAACCAGTACACAGTAATGAGGAAAACTAAGTAAAAGCAAACTGGATTTGCACACTACAACCACCCAATCCAACAGGATTGGGTGGTTGTAGTATACAAATGCAGCTTGCTTTTACTTAGTTTTCCTTATTTACATGTTACCAAATTAAATGGGATTTCCAATGATCAGATGTTCTCCAGACCTTTCTTTGTTATGCTCCTCGCCCATTACTACAGCTATCACAGGTTGAAGGGACCAGCAAATCTGAGATCTGAGCAGCCACAGCAGTCTCTACAAAGTCCAAGGCTACCTCAGAAATTCACTGATTCTGCATCTACCGGGATGAGGACTATAGCTGGGGATTGATAAATTCAAAATTTGGACGGTTCATCAGGTACCGGCCAAATTTTGATCCATGTGTGACTGTCATTGCTCGAATGGGAATGTTGGAAACTTTTTGTCGATCAGTGCCTGCAGCCGCTGTCCTGGCAGGGGAAGGTGTGGGGGATGGAGGAATCCATTATTTTTTTCATTCAGCCAGCTGACTAAATGAAAGAAAAAACACCCATCTATGACCAGCTATACTTTAAAGCTAAATTACTGCTGGTTAAGAATGAGTCCAAAGCTTCCGCTGTCCTAGCAGGGGAAGGTGTGGGGATGGAGGAATCCATACTTTTTTTCATTCAGCCAGCGGACTAAATGAAAGAAAAAACATCCATCAGTCCAACACCAATGAGTCCAAAGCTTGGCCATAGGTTCACTTTAAGCAATGTCTCTGCTTAGTGCATGTAAAAAAATCTATATCATACAGTTATATTACCTTTATCATTGAACACCCCTTTCTCAAAAAAGAAGCGTATCTTGTCTCCACTGTTAAGGAAATAGTCAGCGCTCCCCTGTAAGAAGGATACACTTAAAAGGGAAACTAAATTCATGCAAAATATACTTTAAAGTGATATTACAGACCATTTAACCACACATGAAGTCACATGCTTTGGAACATTTTGTCCAACACCTCAAATCATCATCCTAATTTCTAACCATTTGCCTAGTCACCCATGAATGTTATTAAAGTTGACTTTAAAGCCAAATGGTTTAACATTTTAAATTAGTTGCTTATAGTAGGACTTTAATGCTCTTGCTATTCTTTTATAAAATTCCCCTTGGTTTTTGCTCCGCTAACTGTGCCCCAGCCCTGCTGGCCCATTTGTGGAACGTGGGTACCCCTTGTAACTCCCAGGACCTATGGAGTCTCACCGGATTCTCCAGTATGGGCATGCTCCTGCCACTCCTCTCCTCCTCCACATCAGTTATTGACAGTGGCTCCTAAGGCTCTGTTCCTCTCACTCTGCCTGTGTGTGCAGGGTTGGGAGTAGCTGTGTGGAAGGTTAAAGTTACAAAAACGGGGTCATGCATGTACCAATGACTCCAGGGAAACTCCATAGGTTTCAGCAGGAACAGGGGTCACCATTATTTCTTAGGTTAACCAGCCTGGCTGGGACACAGTTAGTTGAGCTAGAGCAAGAACATAGGGGACATTTTTAAAAAGAATTGCAGGAGCAAGCAAGTCCTACTATGAGCATCTAATTTAAAATGTGACTATCTGTGGTTGTTTCAAAAATAAATCTGATCACATCTAAAATCAGAATCCTGCCAGACCCCTGTGATGGGTTGATTTCCCTAACTTCCTATCTACAGTAGTCACTGGAAGAGAAAATGAGGGTCCCCACAACAGGTTTCACAGAAACTGTAAAATTCTGATAAAAATTCTAACCATTTCCTTCTGTCCAAAAAAAAAAAAAAAAGAATTGGCTGGAGTTAACATTTTAAGCTTTGTTTTGTCTAAATTGGCATCTAACATGGAATAATAAAACTACACAGCGAAATGAGTCATGCATACACATTTTTGTAAAGGTGTGGGCCATATACCATATAGTACATCATTCTGAAAGCTATTAATATCTAGAGTTCCCATGCTGTACCAGGGTTTGCTGGTCTTTTAAAGGTCAGTCCACCAAAAAGCGGTATTTTACTAATAGGTGGAACCTAGTGGGCCAATTATATGTATTAGATGGTCCAACGGCAGAAAGAGGTCTCTGCCATGATTCCCAACTCTGTTCCTGGCTAGCTGGGAGTTTAGTGAACCCAACTTTGCATGTTCTTGTTTCACCCAACACAGTAGGAAGATCTCATATTAGACACAGCAGGTGTCTAACCAAGGGGATCTCTTTAATAGATTTTCCAAGGGATAGAAAAAAGTAAATCAGGCAGTTTTCTTTTTGAGCATTTACCAATGTCATTTGCTATGCAAAACTGAAAACCGGTTTTGCATAGAAAGATTATTTTATTACATTAGGTATGTTCCCGTCATGCTGAGCACTTGTTTGGAGTTGCTGGCACTAGGATATGGCCCGTTGCATACCTGGGCTCGGAGCTGTTCTTCTTGCTGTGTGGAGAACTCTGTTCGTAAGTGAGGAGGCACGTCCATCTCTTGTATTATCCTCCCTATTTCTTCCTTCATGGACTTGCATTCTTCTTCGTTAAACAGTCTCTCCAGAACCAAAAACCCATTTTCACGGAACTGCACATCAAACATCCAATATTGCATACAAGATATTAATATGAATGTTTATAACAACAATAAGACTACAGCTACAGTCAGGTCCATAAATATTGGGACATCGACACAATTCTAATCTTTTTGGCTCTATCCACCACCACAATGGATTTGAAATGAAACAAACAAGATGTGCTTTAACTGCAGACTTTCAGCTTTAATTTGAGGATATTTACATCCAAATCAGGTGAAAGGTGTAGGAATTACAACAGTTTGTATTTGTGCCTCCCACTTTCTAAGGGACCAAAAGTAATGGGACAATTGGCTGCTCAACTGTTCCATGGCCAGGTGTGTGTTGTTCCCTCATTATCCCATTTACAAGGAGCAGATAAAAGGTCCAGAGTTCATTTCAAGCGTGCTATTTGCAATCTGTTGCTGTCAACTCTCAATATGAGATCCAAAGAGCTGTCACTATCAGTGAAGCAAGCCATCATTAGGCTGAAAAAACAAAACAAACCCATCAGAGAGATAGCAAAAACATTAGGTGTGGCCAAATCAACTGTTTGGAACATCCTTAAAAAGAAAGAACGCACTGGTGGGTTCAGCAACACCAAAAGACTCGGAAGACAACGGAAAACAACTGTGGTGGATGACCAAAGAATTCTTTCCCAGGTGAAGAAAACACCCTTCACAACAGTTGGCCAGATCAAGAACGCTCTCCAGGAGGTAGGTGTATGTGTGTCAAAGTCAACAATCAAGAGAAAACTTCACCAGAGCGAATACAGAGGGTTCACCACAAGATGTAAACCATTGGTGAGCCTCAAAAACAGGAAGGCCAGATTAGAGTTTGCCAAACAACATCTAAAAAAGCCTTCATAGTACTGGAACAACATCCTATGGACAGATGAGACCAAGATCAACTGGTTCTCTTGCATTTATGGATGATGTGACTGCTGACAAAAGCAGCAGGATGAATTCTGAAGTGTTTTGGGCTATATTATCTGCTCATATTCAGCCAAATGCTTCAGAACTCATTGGACGGCGCTTCACAGTGCAGATGGACAATGACCTGAAGCATACTGCGAAAGCAACCAAAGAGTTTTTTAAGGGAAAGAAGTGGAATGTTATGCAATGGCTAAGTCAATCACCTGACCTGAATCCGATTGAGCATTCATTTCACTTGCTGAAGACAAAACTGAAGGGAAAATAACCCAAGAACAAGCAGGAACTGAAGACAGTTGCAGTAGAGCCCTGGCAGAGCATCACCAGGGATGAAACCCAGCGTCTGGTGATGTCTATGCGTTCCAGACTTCAGGCTGTAATTGACTGCAAAGGATTTGCAACCAAGTATTAAAAAGTGAAAGTTTGATTTATGATTGTTAATCTGTCCCATTACTTTTGGTCCCTTAAAAAGTGGGAGGCACATATACAAACGGTTGTAATTCTTACACCATTCACCTGATTTGGATGTAAATACCCTCAAATTAAAGCTGAAAGTCTGCAGTTAAAGTACATCTTGTTTGTTTCATTTTAAATCCATTGTGGTGGTGTATAGAGCCAAAAAAAAAAATGGTGTCAATGTCCCAATATTTATAGAGCTGACTGTTTAACAATGATTTACATTTTTTGCTACCAAGAGATTTACCACTCACTGACAGCTGCCTCTTTAGGCAGAGCTACACGGGAGATTTTAGTTGAGCTACAACATTTACTAGAGATTAATTGCTAAGAAGTAGCAATTGATCATTAAGCAGATAGAACTAAAGAATCCCTATGGAATAAACTACACAAAGATATAACGTGTAGTAGCTACTTGTAGGGATCAACTGTAGATGAATGATTCATTGCACACTTAAGCAAGACAGAACAACACTACATTTGACTTGTGTAGCGTATCCCATAAGGAGCCATCTGTTCCATTTGTTTAGTGATCAATTTCTACTCCTAGAAAGGAATTACTAGTGATTTTGGTTAAGCCGGCCAAAGATGGTTTGAATCTCGACCGATTCAGCAAGGACCAGATTAGATTCAAACCATTTATGGGCAGGCTTAATGTACAACCAGCATGTCAGATTGTCTGCATGCGATCACGGTCAGTTGCTACAGCTGCTAGCAATTATCAATGTGTACTCCCGGCAAGGACGGCTTCCCGCACCCCCCCCTTTCCCCCACGAAGAGAACATAACTGTCTTGAGGAGGGAATCAAGCAATTTTCTTTCCTGCAGCCCGATGTTGCAGGAAAGTAGTTTGCACCATCTATGGCAGGCCTAAAGGTATTAAAGCTGGTCATACACAGATCGAATTTCAGCCAGTTCCTGCTGAATCAGATGAAATTTGTTCCTTGGGGTACCCTGTCACCACCACCCGCCTCAACAAAAGACAATTTTCCATTGACTTTTGCCAAAGGAGGAGGGTAGAAAATTTTCAGGCAATCATCACATGGAATCAGATGCAACCTTCACCTGGGCATTTGGACAGCCATGGGTTCCGGCTGTTAACATACAATAGCCAACACAGCAGATTCATCCATCCATGATGTTTAGGAATGGGGGCTGGGCGAATCAAGCAGTGAAGTTTGTTATGCCACTGGGGATAAAAATCTTATGAACAGGCACCTTCAAAACCCCCTGTGTAGTTCTAGCCCAAAGATTTCCAAACTGTTTAGCTCAATGACCAGTTCATGAGGTTTCAGGTTGTTCATTGACCGCCAATCATTTTGAAGTAAGGGAGTATGCTTTGTAATGTGAACATTTACTTACTGTATATCCCAGAAGGGAGAGGATGGAAGGTCACAGACAACACGCAAAGCACAATGTTAATCAAGGCCAGTAACAAGACATATCTAATACAGAAAACTCAAGGCTGTCCTCACTGGAGTTTTACCATTCAACCCTGGTTAGCACAGTCTCACCACTAGTAACCTCACTTTTAAGATCAGGGACTGTCATGGACCTCCACCAAGAGATTGACCCCACTCCTTCTTCCATAATTTATTGACCACCAACTAATTCCTGGTCATTTACTGACCCCCCCCCCCTTTTAATTCCCACTTTTTTTTATCAACCCCTTAGAAAGTCCCATCAACTCTTGGCGGTCACTTTTGACCACTTTACCACCAATACGGGACTGCCAGCACGTGAATAAAGCAGAACCCATGTTTTCGGTTTTAAAATTTAGTGGGGCTTCACCATGGGAATGAATGGAAATTCTATCATGCATATGAAAAAGAGCCTGGCATGGAAATTCCTGCAGCGATGGCAGTGCGGCTCCCAAATATTTAAGACCAAGCAGTCAAGATCTCATAGGAGCATGCAGAGGTAAATACAAGACCTTGGAGGATTGCTGGAAGGAAATGATTCTTGTATTAGAGGTGCAGTGACCCTTTAAATCTCTTAGTTGCTGAAGACAGAATCTAGGGCTATGGTTAGAGATTAGTCTTTGTTTCTAAGAGATTTAACGGTTTGTTGGCAGTAACCTCATTTGTAGCACACTGAAATGATCTGTGCTGCTAATGAGAGGACAGGCAACAAGTAGTCAATCTCTCTGTCAGAAAGAGATTTCATGGTCCATGTATCCCTAGGCTTAAATCACTCATGTCACCTAACCTCTACATGAAATATGTATCCTAATGTATCAGTGAAGTTTCACCACTGATGCTATTATTGAACAAAACCTGCAATTTATTCTGGGACACCTGTCATGAGAAAAGCATTGATGGTGTCAATGCTGACCTCCTTCACAAAATGCTAGGAGTTTGACACCCCTGCTTAACAGCATCCCCCTTGCTCTCCTGTTTCTTGACAACTCTAAAAATATGCATTTCTCATAACTTTATTTCCCGTTGACAATGGTCACAAAGTCAAATGGGATGAATGTTTTTTTCCAGCAAGGATACAGAGAGCAATAAAAAGCTAACAGGGGCTAAAAAAAACTTCACTCTCTTAAAAACTAAACTAAACACCTTAGTCACAAATAGCCTTCTCTTGTGTAATTCCCTATGTAGATTATGCATGAATAGGTTCACTTTTTGTAGTCTCTACTATTTTGGCAAATACAAGCAGTAATACTGAACCTAGAAAATAACATCTGTATCCCATTGAAACTGAAAACAGCCCTCGTTTACTAAGCTTTGACCGTTAATTGCCATAATGACCTTTATTTTAAGCAATACATGCCAAAAATAACATAAAATATATAATCAAATGATATTTGTTATGACAAATGACATTTGAGTTAAAACGGAGTTCCGGCCTCGGGGATGAAATTTAGATAAAAATACACCTGGGACAGTCAGGGCTAGTACATTCCATAATGGAGAGCCTCTGAACTGTCCCGGGTCGCGCTTACCTTTTAGAAGAAATACTTACCTTGAAAATATCTTCTCCAGCGCTGCCATCTCAGGTGTGGGCAGCTAAAGCCAGCGCGTCCTCTTCTGCATCCTCTTCTGTGTCCTCTTCGTCCCAGAATGCCCTGCACCGGCCCCGCTCGTCACTTCCGAGGCATGCGCAACATCCCTGCACAGCTTCTGGGCATGCCCAGAAGCTGTTTAGCAGGGAATGACGCGCCTGCACCGGAACTGACGAGCCGGGGCCGGTGCAGGCGCATTGACTCCTGGGAGCGATGACGTTCAGCTCCCAGGAGTCAATGCAAGCAGGAAAAGACGGCGCGGGCCACGGCCGAAGAGGGAAGAAGTTGAAGGAAGGCAAGTATACTTTCTTAAAAAATAAAGGTAAGAAAAGAAAAAATAAATTCAGGAGTATCCATTTGTTTTTTAGGGCATTTACAGCAAGCGGATGGGCCAAAGTTGTTTTTGAGCCCGGAACTCCGCTTGGGGAACACACTATAAAAAAATCGGGCGAACGATTGTCCCATTTTCCTTGCGGTTTCACAGAAAGTTGGAAACCGATGAAAGAAAATTCATACAAAAAAGGCTTTTTTGTTGTTTATTGTTTGATCATGCACAGTCTTTCTTTTCTGATTTTTCTTGTACAAAAATCGTCCGAAAACGGTACACATTAAATGAAAATGATTCGGTTTTTTTCCGTACGAGAAACATTTTGGAGTTTGTTACTTCGAGAATTTTCATACGAAAATTCAGAATCGGCTGTGGAAAGTTGTGTACACACTATACGAAAATTGTGTGAAAATTCTTTGGACGAAAAGGTTTGCCCGATTTTCCTATAGTGTGTACGAGCCTTTACAGTTTAGTAAATGAAGCGTAGCGTAGGAAGCGATTTCCCAGCATGTCTCAATACGTATCAGTCAGGCTGCCCCTGCTCACAGCTGATACTATTATGTAAAGACTAAACAACTGCTGCAAAGAATAACAACGATCAGGTTTTGCAGAACTAAAACTCCCAGCATGCCCTGCTAATCAGACATTAAAATTTAGGAGATGCACCTGGTGTAAAGAATACAGGTAGATAAATGGAGAATTTTTCTCACCTTCTGGACCTGTTCATCTGTCAGCAGAGCCATATTGAGCTGTGCAAAGCCGCCTGTGACCTCCTGACCAGGGGAGGATAGGAGAAAACACAGCAGATGATCCAAGGAGATAAAGTACAAGAGGCCCCTGCATTCCTCCCTGGCCATGTGACCGTAATCAGCTGACCAAAAGACAAAAGACACTTCGCAAAAAAAAAAAAAAACAACAACAACTTGCATTTTTGCATTAACTGTTATTGTGTGCAGATTAAAGTGGACCTGTCATACTGGTTTTGAAGAAAGGCAAGCCAAAAAAGGGGATTTTCTTCTTTTCTGTCCCGGTGTATACAATGCAAAACCATGCGCAGAATGTAAGGAAAGACACGAGGGATATTAGAACTGAATGGTGTTTATTATAACAAGTGTTTACAGAACTCTTCATTTATTCGTTTTATATATATATATATATATATATATATATATATATATATATATATAGATATACAGTGGGTGCGGAAAGTATTCAGACCCCCTTAAATTTTTCACTCTTTTTTATATTGCAGCCATTTGCTAAAATCATTTAAGTTCATTCTTCTTCCTCATGAATGTACACATAGCACCCCATACTGACAGAAAAACACAGAATTGTTGACATTGTTGCAGATTTATTAAAAAAGAAAAACTGAAATATCACATGGTCCTAAGTATTCAGACCCTTTGCTGTGACACTCATATATTTAACTCAGGTGCTTTCCATTTCTTCTGATCATCCTTGAGATGGTTCTACACCTTCATTTGAGTCCAGCTGTGTTTGATTATACTGATTGGACTTGATTAGGAAAGCCACACACCTGTCTATATAAGACCTTCCAGATCACAATGCATGTCAGAGCAAATGAGAATCATGAGGTCAAAGGAACTGCCTGAAGAGCTCAGAGACAGAATTGTGGCAAGGCACAGATCTGGCCAAGGTTACAAAAAGATTTCTGCTGCACTTAAGGTTCCTAAGAGCACAGTGGCCTCCATAATCCTCAAATAGAAGACGTTTGGGACGACCAGAACCCTTCCTAGAGCTGGCCGTCTGGCCAAACTGAGCTATCGGGGGAGAAGAGCCTTGGTGAGAGAGGTAAAGAAGAACCCAAAGATCACTGTGGCTGAGCTCCAGAGATGCAGTCAGGAGATGGGAGAAAGTTGTAGAAAGTCAACCATCACTGCAGCCCTCCACTAGTCGGGGGTTTATGGCAGAGTGGCCCGACGGAAGCCTCTCCTCAGTGTAAGACCCATGAAAGCCCGCATGGAGTTTGCTAAAAAACACCTGAAGGACTCCAAGATGGTGAGAATAAGATTCTCTGGTCTGATGAGACCAAAATAGAACTTTTTGGCCTTAAATCTAAGCGGTATGTGTGGAGAAAACCAGGCACTGCTCATCACCTGTCCAACACAGTCCCAACAGTGAAGCATGGTGGTGGCAGCATCATGCTGTGGGGGTGTTTTTCAGCTGCAGGGACAGGACGACTGGTTGCAATCGAGGGAAAGATGAATGCGGCCAAGTACAGGGATATCCTGGACAAAAACCTTCTCCAGAGTGCTCTGGACCTCAGACTGGGCCGAAGGTTTACCTTCCAACAAGACAATGACCCTAAGCACACAGCTAAAATAACGAAGGAGTGGCTTCACAACAACTCCGTGACTGTTCTTGAATGGCCCAGCCAGAGCCCTGACTTAAACCCAATTGAGCATCTCTGGAGAGACCTAAAAATGGCTGTCCACCAACGTTTACCATCCAACCTGACAGAACTGGAGAGGATCTGCAAGGAGGAATGGCAGAGGATCCCCAAATCCAGGTGTGAAAGACTTGTTGCATCTTTCCCAAAAAGACTCCTGGCTGTATTAGATCAAAAGGGGGCTTCTACTAAATACTGAGCAAAGGGTCTGAATACTTAGGACCATGTGATATTTCAGTTTTTCTTTTTTAATAAATCTGCAACAATGTCAACAATTCTGTGTTTTTCTGTCAGTATGGGGTGCTATGTGTACATTCATGAGGAAGAAGAATGAACTTAAATGATTTTAGCAAATGGCTGCAATATAACAAAGCGTGAAAAATTTAAGGGGGTCTGAATACTTTCCTTACCCACTGTATATACACATACATATACACACACAGGTATATAGCGCTGACAAATTACACAGTGCTTTACACATACTGGGTATTGTATTGCACATTCACATCAATCCCTGCCCTCCAGGACCTTACAATCGAAGGTCCCTAAACTCACATTCATGCATGAATACACTATAATACCAAAAGTATTGGGACGCCTGCCTTTACACGCATATGAACTTTAATGGCATCCCAGTTTTAGTTGTAGCACCGTAAACAACAACAAACACAGGGGCGCATAGGCCTAGTGCCTATGCGCCCCTGCATTTGTTGTTGTTTACAGTGTTTCCAGACTTCCCTGGTCGTGTAAGGAGCAGCAAGGCCGTAGCATTCCTCCTGGGTTGTGGTGTCCACAGCACCAGTAACAGTGGAAAGACCCTAATAAGGTGGACTAGAGACTACACCACTCTGAGCGCAGGGAACAGGTGCTTTGCACCAAAAACTTTATGTGTTAGTTGTAGCACCCTCCTAGGTAGGTGCTAGCGAGAGAGAGCATAGTTTTGAGCTCTGTCTCCTTACCAGAGGGGCTGCAGATAAATCTATATTGTTCTTTGCCTAGCAGAGAGCGGGATCGGTTAGTGAGGTCTGCTCATTGTGCTCAGTATGCGATTCATTCAGTCTAGAGAGTGTTTCCCGCTGGTCCAATAGGGAGGCATGTTGGACAGTGGAAGGAAACCTGACGAATGGGTGCACAGGCTTTTGATACAGTCCTGATGATTGGCAGAGGACAGGTCGCCTCGGTACATTCTGGGATACTGTATAAAAGCCAGGGGCACATGTGCTGAGGGGTCTTTGGTTTGACAGCGGAGTCCCCCCGAAGAGAGGGGGCAGCTGCCTCCTCCTCTGTAGAGGTGCCATGCGGTCGCAGGGGGTCGTCCTGAGGGCCAGAGGAGGTGCCTGAGAGGAGCTGAACCCAGAGGTCCAGGGAAGCTGACTGAGAGGGGAGACACTGGAGGCCCTGTGGCTGCAATATCGTGAGTACAGGGACTCGTGTCAAGGGGCCTGACCTGAGGGGAGCCACCCCTGCTCAAAGGATAGTTAGTGGACGGGTGTCAGAGAAAGAGAGAGAGAGAGGATACCAGGGAGAGTGTCCTGAAGATAAAAGATTGTTCACCAAGTAGTCTTGAAGATAAGAGACTTAATTTCTATTCATCCAAAGTGGCAGGATGAATCAACAGCCCGGGTGTTCAATAGCTGAAAGCAAAGTAGAGAAGATGGAGGTCCTCAAACATTATAATTAAATTGGAGTATTCCAATATTTCCTTCTCCTATCCCCATTATTCAATAAACAACACAACCAAATACCCCTGGACTGATTATTGAAGCGAGAGCCAAGAAGAATTAGGAAACTGCATTTGCTTATAGCCGTGCGCTGGTGACCAGGGGGGCCCGCAGAGTGAATATCTAGTAGTCCTCACGGGGGGTAGTGCTATATTTGGGGGTGTCGTCCGGGATGTACCCCTGGGTTACAGCAACGGTTGCTACCGGAAACGGCCGAATAGTCGCACCAAGTAACGCTGTGTCTTCCCAAGTAGTGTGCTGGAGTGTCAGTGAAGAAAGTATTATCTGCCCCACAGTGATCGGTGAAAGTCTGTTGATAAGTCATGGTCACAGCGGTGGTTGCTATGAGCAATGAATGGACAATTACCAAAGAAACAGTGTGTTTTCCCAAGTAAAGTGCTGGAAATTTGATAGAGAAGGAATGTGCTGTATTGTACAGGAGGACTGTGTCTTCTTTACAGTAATCGGTACAAGTGTTAATGGAGAAAAGCAGTGAAAAGGGACGCAGGGATCAGTGAGTCAGGGGTCATGTCTGTACATGTACTGTGAAGAAAAGTGATGGCTGTGCAGTTAGTGACAGCGGGACAATTTTCACTGGCAGTACGGGATATCGGTTGGCTTATGAGGGAAAAAGTACAACTTAGGCCCAGGTACGAATGGAAGAGGCAGATGTGTGTGTGTCGGTGGACACAGTTTGCAATGCAGTGCCATTTGTGCTGACTGAGCAAAGTTGTAGCAGCAGCGAGGAGGCACTGAGTGAATAGGCCCCTTGAGACAAACTCCTGTCAATGAGTTAGACGACACCAAATCAAGTAGAAGCTGTTTTATTGACTTTAGAACAGCTCAAACAGGAATAAAGCAATACAATGAAAGTCCAAAAGGAATGCAATGACCCCCAACACTATACAGAGACCTTCTATGCTACATATGTCTGCGAACAACAAGGCAAAGAATAACTGGGAGGGAGTTACACCAACCACCCAGATCAGCTTCATGGCATCAAGAAGTGCAGTAGAAAATACCTCTAAGACTACGCCACCATCAAACTCCCCGAGCGTGACCCAGCTATGTTCAAATCTGCCTGCAGGACTTTACTGTACACACATTAAACAACCCCCAACAAAAGAATAATGCTTGGCTGGTGAAGTCTGTAGAGGATATATATATATATATATATATATATATATAAATAAACAGTTCCCCAGAGAATGAAGGACAAAAGAATATTGGTTTTGCTGGCTTAGTTGGGGCCCTTATGGTGTTGTACAACTGATGGAGCTCAATATCCCTACTCAATAGTCCTACTATCTACTTAAAAGACAGCTGTAGCAAAGAGAACTGGAGGGGTTAAAGGGTAACTCCACTTTCGTGGGGAAAAAAATCAGCAAATAAAGAAAAACTATATAGTGTATACAATTGCACCACAAATCCTATTGTAATTGAATGTTATTAAAAATTACCTTTTCTTTTCAATCTGTAGCTGTTTTAAGTTACTGAAAATGCAATGCAATATGGCTACCTGGAGGTGTTCTGTACACAGAATGCATACTGACCACACCCCCAGAAACATCATTTCCTGCTTGTGTGATTGGCTCACCAATTTTCCCAGAAGTCTGCCTAAGATACAAGTCAGATTTCTGGCACCCCCTGCAACAAAAATGTCATTTTTGGGGAGATACTCGCAATATGAACATTTCTAAAGGGATGCAGGCCCAGCAGATTTCCTCATTAGAGCCCTGCAGCTGCCACAGCTGATAGATAATTATGAAACCACTCCCATTGGACCCAGTCAGCACAGAGGAACAAACAAAGATTTCTTCAGAATAACAAAAAGGTAGGACTCTGCAACAAAAGTTGTTATAATCCTTGCAATGTACAGAGATCACCCAGAGGGGAATGTTTTTTTTTTCTCAACAAAAGTGGAGTTACGCTTTAACTCAAAGACAAAGTCAAATCAGTGCAGTTTTGGGGTGCCAAGACAATAACCAATGAAAGTGGTTTGAGTAGGCTGGACAATCCCCAAAGGATGGTAAGGTAAGGCAATGATGAACTAAAGTGTCCGTGTCTGCTGTACAGTACAAAGAATGGGTCAACAACCCTTTCACCAATCTCCTGTGCTTCAGCGCAACTGTAGATAGTGGACCGTTTAGAAGATATTCTAGCGAGCAGCAGCGTGTGATGTCACAAGCGCATGCACTCTAAAGGAATGGCATACTTGTGCTGCTCCTTCAGAGCTGTATGTCGAGGCCGAGATTCTGGCACACATGTGTGGGAGTGATGTCATCAAGGTTTGGCCGGTAAGAAGGCTTGAGCCCGCGAACCTGGAAGGAAGATCAGGTGAAGATGGAAACCTTGTCAGCAGTGACAGCACGCCGCTAGAGGGCTTTGTTTCAATGTGAGAAACTTTTCTTTTTTTTAAAGTTTACTACTGCTTTAACCACTTGCCGACCGCCGCAAGTACATATACTGCGGCGGTCAGCCCCGGCCAGGCAAAGTGACGTACCGGTCACTAGCCTGTCACCAGCTTGTGAGCCAATAGCGGGCGAGCGCGCGCCCGCCCCGGCTCGTTCCCTAAGAAGTCAGTGCGTGTGACCGGTGGACCCGGTGTCCGCCGGTCACTCGCGATCATTCGCCGGGAAGGTAGTAAGGCAGGCGGCTAATGTAAACAAGCCTCCTGTCATTCTCCCCTGTGTAAAAATGGAGATCAGACGGTTCTACTATGTAGGACCGTTGATCTCTGTTTTTACACCAGTAGCCATGTCCCATCACAGTTAGAAACATGCCCCTAGGACACACTTAACCCCTCCCTCTCCAATACAGTTAACCCCTTCCCTGCCAGTGTCATTTTTACAGTAACAGTGCATATGTATAGCATTGATTACTGCAATAATGTCACTGGTAACCCCAAAAGTGTCAAAAATGTCAGTCAAGGGTCCGATCTGTCCGCCGCAATGTCGCAGTCCCGCAAAAAAAAAAAAAAAATCGCCATTACTCGTTAAAAAAAAAAAAAAAAAAAAAAAGACAGGAATCTTTCCCTTTGTTAGTAAACGCGATAACTTTTGCGCAAACCAATCAAAATATGCTTTTTGCGATTTTTTTTACCAAACTTATGTAGCATAAAACAAATTGGCCGAAAATATAAAAAAATTTCGATTTTTACATTTTTCTTTGGGGGAATTTCATATAAAAAAAAATGTGAAAAATATTGTTATTTTTGCAAAATTGACGCTCTTTTTTGTTTATAGCGCGTGATCAAAAAAAAAAAATCGCACAGGTGATCAAATACCACCAAAAGAAAGCTCTGTTTGTGGGAAAAAAAGGACGTCAAATTCGTTTTAGGTACAGCGTCGCATGACCGCGCAATTGTCCGTTAAAGTCACGTAGTAAAAAATTGCCAAAAAACCCCTGGTCAGGAAGGGGGTAAAATCTTCCGGGGCTTAAGTGGTTAAAAGCAGGCAATAAAAAAAAAAAAAAAAAAAAAGCAGAACAAAGTCTGTTTTGTAACCTGAAACTCTGGTTACTAAGGCTAAGAAAGCTTGTTGATGCTTTCACTTTCCGTTTTAACAGTCTTCACAAACAGTATGAGTCGATTCCGACCTACTAATGAAAGACCCACAGACTACCCTTTTAGCAACAAATCAGAGAACTTGCAACATGACGTTCCCCGGGGGAACAAAAAGCAGTCAGGAGAGATGAGAGAAACACATCTACAGGTAATCACCTGAATTAGTGCTGGTCTTGGTGTATGACAGATAAAGCTTTGCATTAGGATGGCAATATACCCCCCGAATCTCTGCCAATTTCTCTACATCAGACAACATTTCAGCCATGGGTTGCCTTACCGACACCACCTGAATAGACAAACTTCCCCTAAGAAATCCAAGGGGCCTTACGGAAAAATGTTGGCCAGTGACTGCAGCCAATCAACTGCAGTAACTGTTTGGGCAATCTGACAGCTGTGACAGCTGTCGGAATTCAATAGCCGACACAGGAAGATTGGTGTATGGGGAATCTATGGATATGGAGAAACCTTTATGAAGGTGTGGCCAGCTTTAGGCACGCTGACAGTTTTGATTGCGGTTAGTAATTTCTACAAAACCTGATGTACAGTAGAAACATATTTAAGTATCTGTAGCCAAAACTTTTTTGTTTGTTTTGGATAGAGTTAAGAAGGAATAGAACCCCTGACAAGCTTTTATTTCTAAATATCGAATTACCCTTCAAAGTGTTTGTAAAGTCTCGGTTTTTGTTTTATTTTAAAATAACAAACATGTTATACTTCCCTCCTCTGTGCAGTTGGTTTTGAACAGGGCAGTCTGGATCCTTCTGTTCTGGGGTCCCGCGTTCCAGCTCCTAGCCCCTCCCTCCTGTGAAGTGCCCCCACAGCAAGCAGCTTGCTATGGGGGCACCCGAGCCGAGCTGCAACTTTGTGTGTCCATTCAGACACGGAGCTGCCATTCAGCCCCGCCCCCTCTCTCTCCTGATTGGCTAACTGACTTTGATTGACAGCCATGAGCGCCAATGGCGCCGCGGCTGTGTCACAAGCAATCAGGGGGGAGAGTCCCGGATGGCCGAGGGACTTGTGGATATCGCTGACCAGAGATGGGGCTCAGGTAAGTATTAGGTGCTGGGGAGGCTGCTACACACAGAAGGCTTTTTATTGTATAGAATGCATTAAGATAAAAAAAACCTTCTGACTTTGCAACCCCTTAACCAGTTGCCGACTGCCTACAGTATATTTACTGCGGCAGTCTGGCTCCTACAGGCAAAGCGACGTAGGGATACGTCACTCGCCTGAAGGTTGCTAGGGGGCGAGTGCACGCCCCGATCCTCAGCGGGGAAGCCGCTGCGGGTGTCAGACAGCTCCGATTGCCCCGGCCACCCGCGATCTCTCCCCGCTGAGAGAGAAGGACGGTCGGCTATTGTAAACACAGCTGACCGTCCTTCTCCCTGAAATGATCATAGAGCTCATGTGATCCTGGTATGTAGGATCGCATGTCTCTGATCATTTCACAAGCCCAACCCCCCTACAGTTAGAATCACTCCCCTAGGGTCACATTTAACCCCTTGATCACCTATACTGTTAACCCCTTCCCTGCCAGTGTCAATATTACAGTAACAGTGCATATGTTTAGCACTGATTACTGTAGTAATGTCACTGGTTCCCCCAAAAGTGTCAAAAATCTCAGTCAGGGGTCCGATCTGTCCGCCGCAATGTCGCAGTACCGCAAAAAACGAAGATCGCCACCATTACTAGTAAAAAAAAAATAAAAAACATTAAAAATGACATAAATCTTTCCTGTAAATAGTAGACACAATAACTTTTGCGCAAACCAATCAAAACACGCTTATTTACCAAAAATATGTAGCAGAAAACAAATTGGCCTAAAATGTTAAAAAATTTCGATTTTTAAATTTTTTTTTTGAGAATGTTATATAGCAGAATGTGAGAAATATTGTTTTTTCTTTCAAAATTGTCACTATTTTTTTGTTTATAGTGCAAAAAAATAAAAGTTGCACAGGTGATCAAATACCACCAAAAGAAAGCTCTAATTGTGGGGAAAAAAAGGACGTAAATTTTGTTTGGGTACAGTGTCGCACGACCTCGCAATTGTCCGTTAAAATAACGCAGTGCCGAATCGTAAAATAGGGCCTGCTCATTAAGGGGGCAAATCCTTCCGGTCCAGAAGTGGTTAAATTAGTGATATGGTTCTGCTGTGTACAGCTACAAATACCTATGCCACAAGTCTGTGTTGCCCCACAGACTGTATAAATCACTCCTATTTGCATATACACTATAGTACCAAAAGTATTGGAATACCTGCCTTTACACACACATGAACTTTAATGGCATCCCAGTCTTAGTTCAATATTGAGTTGGCCTACCTTCTGCAGCTACAACAGCTTCAACTCTTCTGGGAAGGCTGTCCACAAGGTTTCGGAATGTGTCTATGGGAATGTTTTTTTTTTTTTTCTATGGGTATGTTTGACTATTCTTCCAAAAGCACGTTTGTGAGGTCAGGTCCTAACGTTGGACGAGAAGGCCTGGCTCACAGTCTCCGCTTTAATTAATCTCAAAGGTGTTCTATCAAGTTGAGGTCAGGACTCTGTGCAGGCCAGTCAAGTTCCTCCATCCAAAACTCGCACATCCAGTCTTAGTCCGTAGGGTTCAATATTAGGTTGGTCCACCCTTTGCAACTATAACAGCTTCAGCTCTTCTGGTAAGGATGTCCACAAGGTTTAGGAATGTGTCTATGGGAATGTTTGACCATTCTTCCAGAACCGCATTTGTGAGGTCAGGCACTGATGGTAGAAAGAAGGCCTGGCTTGAAGTCTCCGCTCTAATTCATCCCAAAGGTGTTCTATCGGGTGAAGATCCTCCACCCCAAACTCGATCATCCATGTCTTTATGGACCTTTCTTTTTGCACTGGTTCAAATCATTTGGTGAAGGGGAAATTATATTGTGGGGTTATTTTTCAGGGGTTAAGGCTTGGCCCCTTAGTTCCAGTGAAGGGAACTTTTAAAGTGTCAGCATACCAAGACATTTTGGACATTTTCATGCTCCCAACTTTGTGGGAACAGTTTGGGGATGGCCCCTTCCTGTTCTAACATGACTGCGCACCAGTGCATAAACAAGGTCCATAAAGACATAGATGAGCGAGTTTGGAGGGACTTGACTTGCACAGAGTCCTGACCTCAACCTGATAGAGCACCTTCGGAATGATTTAGAATGGAGACTGTGAGCCAGCCCTTCTCAACCAACATCAGAGCCTGACCTCACAAATGCGTTTCTGGAAGAATGGTCAAACATTCCCATAGACACACTCCTAAACCTTGTGTACAGCCTTCCCAGAATATTGAAGCTGTTATAGCTGCGAAGGGTGGGCCAATTAAATATTGAACCCTAAGAACTAAGATTGGGGACGCCATTAACGTTCATGTACGTGTAAAGGCAGCCATCCCAATACTTTTGGTAATATAGTGTATATATGCTACAATGAATACATATCAACCAAACAAATTTCTCTCTTTTTACATATAAAGTTCTTCAGTGCATGTATAACAATCCCCAATCAATCAAGTACATCCATAAATGAACAAATTCTATAAAAAAAAAAAATGTGTACATATAAAAATGATTGAAAGCATCAGTTTATAAAAATTCCACTGTATAAAGTTCTCAGTGCTCTATGCGACCCTTAGTGCTTCAAATCAACCACCATGAATACACCACCATTCGGAGAACTCACCAGATGGCCATGACCTTAAAAGCAAGGTCTCAATGCGCTTTTCCCCAAGGGCATCCAGGTGTTCTACTTTACGCTCTCACTCCTCGTTCACTATTGTCATAGAATTAGAAGAGAAAGTGCTTCAATAGTGTAAAACCCTTTATTAGCTTCAATGCGAAATACAACATTAGTTAATGCGCTTATATTTAATTGTGCATTAGGCCCTTCACCTGCGTTTACACGTTATACCTTGACATTGCCGGCTCCACTCTGACAGTACGAGCGCGGTCTGTTTGTAGTATCTCACCCCTTCAAGCTGACGGATTAGCTTGCTCCCTGTATGCCCCGACATACGTTTTGCCATAACGACATCCTCAGCATGACCTTGCAGAAAGCATTTCACATAACCAGTCTTAAATACAATCAATTAATTGCATTTAGTGCGTGGCCACTCACTAAAACTTAAGGAAAAACGGTTTAACCTTAAAATACATAGGGGGGTTCTTTACTGTATAAGCAGTAAGGATGTGGAATTCTCTTCCACAAGCAGTGGTATCAGCAGGGAGCATCAATAGTTTCAAAAAATTATTAGATGGGCACCTTAAAGACCTCAACAGAGGGGTATACAATGTACGGTTAACAGCAAACACACACACATCATAGGTTGAACTGGATGGACTGATGTCTTTTTTCGACCTCACAAACTATGTAACTATGTAACATTCCATTCTTGCCAAATTATCCAATCATCTAATTCAGGGGTCTCCAAACTTTCTAAACAAAGGGCCAGTTTACTGTCTGCCAGACCTTAGGGGGGCTGAACCTTGGGCATTGGAAGAAGAAAATATCCCAGGATCAGTGGGGGTAAATAATACTCCTTATTTGGTTTTAGTGAGAGGAACCGAGTCCCATCGCTGTGTCATTGGGAGAAATTGTGCCCCATCATTGGTAGGAATTGTGCTCCATCTTTGGTGTGATTGGGAGGAATTGTGCCCAACGTTGGCGTCAGTGGATGAAATAGTGCCACACTGGCCGGATAAAAGCAAGCAATGGGCTGCATCCAGGAGACCACTGCACTAGGAGATTTTCGAGATAATGTTTTACAAATATTCGTATGAGCATTTGTACAAAGATTCTCAACTGTACATTGGAAGACCTTACGAATGTCTTTCGAAACTTTGCTTTTAAACACATCTTTGAAGTGAATGGACTTTCCCTAACGAAAACAACATTCACTGTTTATTAATTTAAGAAAAAAATTATTTTCATCCTGCTCCTTTGAATTTTCTCATCACTACGAACATTAAATAAATGTTCCTAAAATGTTTTTTAAATTGTTCTAGCGTATGTTCAGTTTTACTTCACCTCAGCGGTGGACATAATAACCAAAGGACCCTTGTGTGAGAGCAAACTTTGGGCCAAAATTACTGCCCCAAATACAAACCCTCTAATAACTGTGGATAGATGGAGGTCCTTATTGTCCAACACCACTTGGATGATACAAACTAGAAGCACCCTTTGGACACCATGAACAATGTCTCCCACTGCAAGTGTAGGGCAATGTCAAGGTACAAAAGACAGTGGCAGGGCATCCCAGCACCTGCTTCACCCTCATTTAGTATAATTAGACCCCTAAATCCCAAGGACAGCTATACAGTTTGCAATAATGATATGTCCACCCTGGTTCCTGGTTCATTTGGCACACTGAGTGGAGGTCCACTGTAGGTTGGATGCCTATAGGCCAGTGATGGTGAACCTTGGCACCCCAGATGTTTTGGAACTACATTTCCCATGATGCTCAACTATACTGCAGTGCAGTTGAGCATCATAGGAAATGTGGTTCCAAAACATCTAGGGTGTCAAGGTTCGCCATCACTGCTATAGGCTGACTCGCCCACTGGCTTCTTGCATTTCTTATCCCTCCCTAATTTAAAGAATTCCCAATTTAAACATGTTCACTTGCATGCTTATACCCTAGTTCTGTCACATAATGACATGAAGTCTCAATTCATCTGCTGCAAAAGGATTCTCAAACTTTCTTTTGCATTCTTTGTAAGGTTTAATAGAGACATCATTAAGAACAGCAATAGCCAGCTGTAGCAATATGTGCAGAGCCAAAAGTTGATGAATCCTGAAGGTTTCTATTTAAAAATAGAATCATTATCTACATCCTCTCTGTGTTCTATCTGCAGAATCCAGGATCAAGAACATATGAAGCCCTCCAGCATGGTGCACACGGAAATCCACGAAAAAAGTGTTATGGGGTAAAGTAGTATCAATACTATTCCAACCTAAGTAAAAAAACTGAAAACATGCAACTGCTTAAAATCCTAACCCAAACAATTAAAGAAAAACTGGATAGCGTGGAGAAGGAAACATTTTCCCCTCAATTCCTGCCCTTGTAATCCCCAAATAAAAACATTTGTGAATTGTTATCAATGGGACCTATAGTATTAAAAATATTGTCAGAAGTTCTAATCCTTCTTGACGTTACTCAAAATAATTTGTTCTCTGTTGGGGAGATTTGACCTTCAAAATCAAAATTTTGGAGTTGTCACAGAACAGGAGGGGGAGGGTAAATCTTCCAATAGGGACACATATTCCAGTCACAAATGTAAAAAAAAGGGAGTTTCCCTCACTTTGGGAAGATTTCCTCTCATTTGCTGTTGCATCTCCAGAACAGGCAGTAAAGAGAAATCTTCCCAGCGATAACAAGAATCCGGTCAGAGTTTTAAAGTGATCGTAAAGTCTTGTTTTCTTTTCTATTAAAATTACATGCATGTTATACAGTACCTATCTCCTCTGTGTGGTGGTTTTGCACAGAGCATCCCAGATCCTCCTCTTCTCAGGACCCTGGCTGGAGCTCCTGGCCCCTCCCTCCTATTGAGTGCCACCACAGCAAGCAGTTTGCTATGGGGGCACCCTAGCTGAGCTGCAGCTCCGTGTTTTCATTCAGACACAGACCTACTGTTTGGCCCTGCCCCATCTCTCTCCTGATTGGCTGAGTTTGATTGACAACAGCGGGAGCCAATGGTGTCGCTGCTGTCTCAGCCAATCAAGAAAGAAAGTCCCTGATGGCTGAGGCAATCGTGGACATCGCTGAATAGAGAGGGGGCTCAGGTAAGTATTGGGGGGACTGCTGCACACAGAAAGCTTTTTTTTCTTCTTCATGCATAGAATGCATGAAGAAAAAAAACCTGCTGACTTTACAACCCCTTTAAACTTTCCCTATCATATCCAAAACTGAAAAAAACTGAATTTTTGTAAAATCTTACCTGTAAAATTCCTTTCTCTGAGTCCTCCAACAGTCGCCGCCCTCTTCATATTCGTCACAATGGGGTATTAGACTTTGCTCCGAAGGAGTAGCTAGGCAACAGAATATGTCAATATAAAAGTTTTAACACATCCCACCCCCAGGGGGTGGTCCCCTCAGTCAATACCCTCCCACTTCCTGTATCCATACTCCAGTTTCAGTGGAATAGCAGTAGAGAGTACAAACAACCCCAAAAGAGGGGCGGGGGCGGCGACTGTCGGAGGACTCAGAGAAAGGAATTTTACAGGTAAGATTTTACAAAAATTCCGTTTTCTCTTACGTCCTCCGACAGTCGCCGCCCTCTTCATATTCGTCACAATGGGGACGTCCCAAAGCAGTGCAAACATGAGGGGTGGGAAACGCAGCCGCGCCCAAGGCAACGCCGTCTCCACAGCAGAGAAAGGAACCTTACCAAAGGAAGGAAACCATCTGGGCAACAGAAGAAAAAACTTGCTCAACAGAAGCAAAAAAAAAAAAAAAATCAAAAAAGAATAGGGAAAAGGCTGAGACAAATGCCCCAGCATAGAGACATCCAGCTACTCCTGACAAGCTAGACATTGAAACTGGAGTATGGATACAGGAAGTGGGAGGGTATTGACTGAGGGGACCACCCCCTGGGGGTGGGATGTGTTAAAACTTTTATATTGACATATTCTGTTGCCTAGCTACTACTTCGGAGCAAAGTCTAATACCCCATTGTGACGAATATGAAGAGGGCGGCGACTGTCGGAGGACGTAAGAGAAAGTTTGGTTTTGCATTCACGATAACTGAAATACTGTACCATCCCTCTCCCCCCCCTATTTTTCTATAGAGCAATGTTATCACAGGGTGAGGGTTACTTATGAAACCATCTTATTTATAACTTCAGTTATATGTGAGACCATCTCTTAGCCAACTCGAAGCCTTTGGAATCTTGGTCCACTATCATTCTGTGACATTGGAACCTGTAGAGATTGTACCGACCTCAGCAAGGATAGTCTGATCTGGAATGCCTCCATTCCATTAGTCATGCCAAAGTCTTGTACCGTGTCCTTCTGATTCCAGTCCCTTTTCCACTTGCTTTTTTTTTTTTTTTGATCTTTTAAGAGATTTTTTTATGGAATTTTATGCTTTTGGACACCTCAGGGAGTTAAAAGTTGGAGGAGCTTTGGATTTGGATATTTAGGCAAAGGGCTCTAGAATTGTGGATCAGTGGTAGACCAGCATACTGGTTAGCCAGTATGGTAGATATTCGAATGAATTAGTGAATTAATGTTTGTACAAATATTTGTTTTAACAATCATACAAAAATTCTAATCAGTTCATTTGATGAATGGCTTTCAAAAGTTTGCTTATATAACATTTGATTTTTGGAGTGAATGGACTTTTCCAGATAAAAAACCACATTCACTCTCAAATGTGTTAGTTCCATCTTGCTCCATTGAATTTTCTTGTCAATACAATGAATAGAAAATGAATAAGGGTTTGACCTCACAGACCTTTGGAAAATCAAATGAATGTTCTTAAAGCAAATATTTTTTAACAAAACTCTACTAGTATATGGCTTTTTTTTTTCTCTAAGGAGAGAGAGAGAGATACAATGCATCTCTCTCCTTCATTTACAGAGAGAGAGAAAACACAGGGGCGGGCTTCACAGAAGCTGATCATAGTGATGGGTAATTAGAGGCCATAACAGTGATCAGATGACCCGGAATCTGGAGTTCTGGCTCCCGATCTTTAGTACGGGGCTCCTGCTAAGACCAGTGATGTATCTTGGCCTAGGCTGACAAGGCCCAGGCCAGCACTTTGCAGGGGGGCAGCAAAAAAGATGCACTCCGCACAAAAAAAAAAAAAATAACCTTCTCTCGCACGAAAAGGGTTCCTGCCGGCTTGAACTACACTTTTAGTACAGTGCCAGTCTTATGGGGCAAATTGAGCCAGAGGGCAGGGTCTAGGAGGCAAATCACTGTGGCACTCTCATAAAGCAGTCACATTGCTACCTGCCGGTATGATAATACCGGCGGGTGAGGATATTCAGACAGACCGCAGTCCGCCGACCACACTTAATACATCTGGCCCAACGGCACTAATGAGGCTGCACTGATAAGGCAGCATTGATATGCTGCACTGATGGGCACAGATGAGGCTGCACTGAGAAGCTTCACTGATGGGGCTGCACTGATATGCTGCCCTGATGGACACTGATATATTGCACTGACGGGTAATAATAGGCTGCACTGATGGCCACTGATAAGGCTGTACTGATGGGCACTGATATGATGCACTAATAGACTGCACTAATAGGCTGCACTGGTGGCCACTGATGGGGCTGTATTGATGGCCACTGATGAGGCCACACTGATATGCTACACTGATGAGGCTGCACTGATGGGCACTGATGAGGCAACACTGATGGGCAAGGATACACTGTGGTTGTGGTTTACAGATGACAGGGCGGGTCAAACAGGAAGGGGTGTGGCCTTTACAGGAAGTGGTGGTTCATATTTAAAACAGGGGGTGCATAAGTCAGGCCTAGGGCAGCACAAAACCTAAATACACCTCTGGCTAAGACCCCGGTCTCTGTGCTGGGAGTGCACCAGCACAAAGGGAGATACACAAATATGTGACTCCACGGAAAAAAGCCCAGTCCAGTGGGGCCACATATTTGCATACACTGAGCGTGAAGGGGTTAATCCTCCTCTTTTGTGAGATAAAAAAATGACAAATGATGCTCTCTACACCACCAAGCAACCAATGTTATTCCCAGTTTATCACTTGCTTTTGACTTTGTATGTGAAGACTGGCTATCTGATGTAGAGGATTGTGTGACAGTGTCAATTTCTGATGTAAACATTTAAAAAGCTGATTAATCCTGATGGTTTCTCTTTTTAAAATTGAATTATCCTCTACATCTTGTCTGTGTTCATTTTATCCCTATTAACAGAGTCTAGGATCTAGAACAGACATAGACCTCCAATATGGCAGACCTGGAAATCAACAATCCCATTATGATGAGGTAAGGTACTACCAACACCATTTCAACCTTAGCTAACACGTATACATACAACTGCTTAAAACCTAAATCCAAGCAATTGTTTTTGTTTTGGATAGTAAAAACAGTTAGGAGGTTAACTCCACTTTTGTGGGGGGAAAAAAAAGCAAATAAAGAAAAAACAATATGGCATATATTTTCGGGACACAGTTCCAATCAGTTCTATCAGTACAATCTTAATGAAAATGTTGTACCTGAACAGGAGGTAACGGAAATATCCTTTGTGACGCCCTGTCAAAAAAATAGGCTAAATTTAGTTTTTGGCTTTACGGTGATTTGTTTCTTGGCCTGATTGTGGTTTCCTAAGCTTGGCGGCTGATTTTTCCTGTTTGCCTCTGGACCCACAGATATGCTGTGGTTTACCCACACCGCGGATGCAGTGCAGCTTTGCTGTGGGTTTGCTGCGCCTAGCCATAGACTTCCATTATATCCTGCGGGTTTGGTGCACTTACTGAATGCAGGAGTTTTGGTGCATTTTCAGAAACTGTACACACCTGCAGGGTATAATAGAAGTCTATGGCAAAGCGCAACTAGCAGTACATCAGTGTAAAAGCAGCCTTATAGGGGTCACAGAACAGTGTGGGTTAATTTACTGTACATTTGCAGTTTGGGGGGTGGTAAAAGCCCATAGTTAAGACTTGTTTTTATCACCCCCGCCCCTACTGCACCCCCTTTAGCTGCAGTGGCCATCGGTCTACATGTTGCAGCTACAGCAGAAATTTTACACCCTGTCATGGTTGGTGGGTTTAACACATACCAAGCATGACCCATTCAAGTGAATATGGTCACTCTGCAAGTGCCCTGCAACCTTTTGCAGTACAGCAAACAAGGGGTTAAAGCAGGCAATGTTGTGTTGCTTTCTTACCACCTGCTTTAACCCCTGGGACCCTGCAGAAGCATGCAGTTGCAGGGTTACATAGCTAGTCAGGTTGAAAAAGACAAGTCCAACAAAAAAAACAGTAAAGAAAACCCAACCATACAATTCCATATACTGTGTTTTCCCAAAAATAGGACCTACCCTGAAAATAAGACCTACTGTTATTTTTGGGGAGGGCTGCAATACAAGCCCTACCCCGAAAATAAGCCCTAGTTTAGGGTTTCTAAAATCCTAGAATCCACTTTATTAGTGTTTTATCTAATGTCCAGTGTGTGTTTCTGTAATAGAATAGTGTGAAATACCTTCGGTATAGCTCAGCTGATTCCCTGCTCTGCTGTCCTTCTCTCATAGCTTTCAGAGGGGGATCTCAGCCCCTCCCCTCTGCAGTGTTCAGAGCGGGTCACAGAACCGCAGAGTATTAGATTCAAATTGCGTGAAATACCTTTGTTACAGCGCTGCTCGGCGCTCCCGTGACCCCCAGCAGTCAGAGGGGGGTGGGGGAGAAGAGAAGGACAGCAGCGGGAAATCAGCTGAGCGCCGAGCGACGCTGTAACGAAGATATTTCACACAATTCTAATCTAATACTCGCGCTTCTGTGACCCGCTTCTGAACACTGCAGAGGGGAGGGGCTCTGTGACCCGCTCTGAACACAGCAGAGGGGAGGGGCTCTGTGACCCGCTCTGAACACTGCAGAGGGGAGGGACTGAGATCCTCCTCTGACAGCTATGAGAGAAGGACAGCAGAGCGGGAGGTCAGCTACGGAAGGTATTTCACACTATTCTATTTACAGAAACACACACTGGACATTATATAAAACACTACACAAATGGATTCTAGGATTTTAGAAACACTAAACTAGGTTCACACAGGGGATTGCTGACAGCCAGGGAGGGAGAGAAGACAGCACATTACAGATATGATCAACCCCGAAAATAAGCCCTACTGTGTCTTTTGGTGCCAAAATTAATATAAGACCCAGTCGTATTTTCAAGGAAATACGGTACACAATCCTATAACCGCAGTTGATCCAGAGGAAGGCAAAAACCCCAGCAAAGCATGATCCAATTTGCTACAGCAGGGGAAAGAATTCCTTTCTGATCCCCCGAGAGGCAATCTGATATTCCCTGGATCAACTTTACCTATAAATATATTAGTACCCAGTTATATGTTTTGTACTTGGAAAGAATCTAGGCTTTTTTTTAACCACTTGCCCACTAGGCCTATTTTTGACATTTGGTGTTTATAAGCTAAAATCAGTTGTTTTTGCTAGAAAACTACTTCGAATCCCAAAACATTATATTTTTTTTTTAGCAGAGACCCTAGAGAATAAAATGGAGATTATTGTAATATTTTTTATCACACCATATTTGCGCAGCGGTCTTCCAAACGCAATTGTTTTGGAAAAAAATAAGAATCCAGTAAAGTTAGCCCAATTTTTTTCCAAAATGTGAAAGATAATGTTACGCCGAGTAAATAGATACCCAACATGTCATGCTTCAAAATTGCGCACGCTCACGGAATGGCGACGAACTTTGGTACTTAAAAATCCCCATAGGCGACACTTTAAACATTTCTACAGGTTGCCATCTTAGAGTTACAGAGGAGGTCTAGGGCTCAAATTATTGCTCTCGCTCTAACGATCGCGGCGATACCTCACATGTGTGGTTTGAACACCGTTTACATATGTGGGCGGGGTTTCTGTGTGCGTTCGCTTCTGCGCACGAGCTAACGGGGACAAGGCGCTTTAACTTTTTTTTTTTAATATTTATTTTATTTATTATTTTTACACCGTTTTTAAAAAAAAAAATTGATCATTTTTATTTCTAATACAAGGAATGTAAACATTCCTTGTAATAGAAATAGGCACGACAGGACCTCTTTTTTTGTGACATCTGGGGTCAAAAAGTCCTCAGATCTCACAAGTACACTAATAAAGATAGAAAGGTAAAAAAAAAAAGGCAAAAAAAAAAAAAAAAAAGGGACCTCTAAGCCGGTTGCTCGGCAACGACGTTTGCCATCGCTCCGGTCCTCCAAGACAATAGAGTCGAGTGAGGGCAAGCTTGCCCTCACTCGACATCCTGTCTGTGAGGATCCGGGACCCGATCATTTCCCCCGCTGCCGGCGGGTCCGGTAAGCGGGGAAAAGGACCGGGACGCGCCGGGAGGGGGGGGGCACCCCTTCCGCCATCCCGGAGGGTGATCTCGCGGCGAATCCGCCGCTGGGACCACCCTTATCAGAAAGCCGATCGCCTGCAGTTTAAAAAAATACCAGGGTTATGGCAGTTATCTGCTGCCATAACACCGGTATTTAGCTTTAAACTCAGGACGTATATGTACTATGGGCCGGTAGGGAGGTGGTTAAAGCAATTTAGTGAGCTGGCCAGAACCACCTCTGGAGGGAGTCTATTCCACATTTAGGTAATTCTTAAATTGATGGCAGCAACATGTCTCAAAAAAGTTGGGACAGGGGCACTTACCACAGTGTAGCATCCCCTCTTCTTTTAACACACTGTAAAGGTCTGGGAACTCAGGAGGCCATGTTGCTCCCTAAAATTAAAAGCATATGTTCGGTTTGTAAAACTATTCTGCGAAATTACATAAAAGTTGCACTGTGAGATACAATTTTATTCAGCGGACTTTGTTGATTATATTTGGCAGTAAATGTACAGGTGTGTGCAAAATACATAAACATTATGTACTGAAAAATGACAGGAAAAATGTATTCACAAAATAAAATAAGGGAATAAAATAAACAGTATGTCCTCAAAGGCTGTGCAGTGAAGGAAATCTAGTCCTACATTTTCCTATAAAAATATAAGCACTAATCACACAGTATATGGTTGGGAGATACTATATGTGTATCTGAGCTGTATATTAAGCCGTATAGCTGGAGTTTCAACTTTAAATAGACTTTTACATTAATCTCAATCTAACAATTAAAGGTTAATCAATTCATTTTACAAGCAGATATAAATTCAGACAGGAGAAACCTTTCATACACATAAATTAATATCAAACGTTATTCAATTAAGATTTTTTTCTTCTTAAGCAGACTCCCAACCTGGATTTCTATCAAAACAAGAAGCCTTTTGAGCCAAATGGTCAGTGATGATTGTATAAAACTGTAGAACCTTTTTTTAGCGTTCTCTCTTTATCACCTGGCAATACCTAGATTAGTGTATTTTTCTACTTCTATCTATCTGTCTCCTTGTTCAGCAGGGGCTGCATATACTATAAGGCATTTGTTGCCAGTGCTTAGTGCAGCTGGGTTAGTGGTGGGGGAACCAAGACTTAAAATCTACAAATTGTGATAATTTTTACTTTTTGTTTCCATCTCCTATCCACCTCTGGACAATTGTGGCTAAAAGCTCAACCCCGGGAAACTTGAAAACCATCCCTTGCATTAGGGCTGCACCCACACAGCAGGGGGGGGGTAACTGCTTGTTAAGGTCCAGGAGAATTAATAAAATAGGTTTACCTACCCGATCTGCCATGCTGCTAGATTGGCTTATGCAGCGTCTGCCCTACATTCCAGTTGTCTCAGGTCCTGAGGTCATCAATATGACAATGCAGGCTGTAAAGCCTTGCAGCGGACGTGATAGTGCAAAGACATAGTCCACCATTGGAGCATAGGGGAACCCCACCTGCTGGGGGAGCGGAGGATCAGGTAGGTAAAAACAATTCTCCTCTCTCCTAGACAAAATGAGAAATGTATCTTTGCACTGCAAGGGATCATTTTCAAGTTTCCCACAGCTAGGCTTTAATTCAGCAAGAGAACTTTTTAGGGTGCAGGGGATGCAGAGAGGAGTCATAAGGTAAAGAAAATATGAACCATTTCCCCTCTCGCTTTAGTGCTCTGTACCGTTGTACACTTAGCTACCTAGACGGTACGACTCTACCTTATAGGTAGAGGAGTGGTGGGTGGGGCTGGTGGTGTGGAAAACGTTGTAAGTTCGGTTATAGTTGTGTCCACTAAATGATTTAGGTGTATTTTTAGTGAGAAAATATATATTTTTTTGGGGGGGTGCCTGTCAGGTATGCTGTACCAGGACCCATGATTTCTGACAGCAGTCCTGGTTATAGGCCACAATGATTTTAGCGTTACCCTTGGGTTTTTGTGATTGTATGAAGTGTTGTTTCTTATTTTATAGGAGTATATATAGAAGAACTGCTTACTAAATGGAAACATGATTATAAAAGGCTGGAGGTGGATCATTCCTATATTCAATGGTAAGTTTTATTTATTACTTAAAGCGGACGTAAACCACCAAACTAAATTTGAAAATTTGGGACCTCAGGAGGTTTTTGGGGAATCATACACAGCATATTAGTACATCATGGCAGACCTAACAAAGCAGTCCCTTCCAGCACAACAATTTCAGTGCTCCCCTCCATCACCGGAGTGTCCATCTTTTTTCAGTGTTCTTCTGGGTTTGGGGTCTTTGGCCACTTGAATAGCCAGGCCTGAGTGAGGTAACTCTCCCCCCATATGTACAACAGTGTCTTTAAGCAACAAACAAAACGTTGGTGCAAAGCACTTATCCCCAGCGCTCTGAGTGGTGTATTCCTCTATCCACCTCAGCCAGTCTTGCAGCTGTTGAGAACTAATGACACGGCAACTCTGGATAACTTCGGCCTTGCAGCCCCTTTACAAGACCAGGGTAGTCTGGAACCACAGAAAACGACAAAACAAACACAAGGCGCACCGGCCTAGTGCATTATCCTTTAAGAGATTTATTTAAATAAAAGGTATAAAAATACTCAAACGAGTTCTTGATAAAAGCATATCAAAACTGGTACGCGGTCTTCAGCATCGAGATCCAAGGGTGTGCCGTCCCTTGAAGCTGTAAAGGCTTACGTGTTTCGAGGCTTAGCCTCTTCCTCAGAGCCTAAATAACGTCTAAGCCTTTGCTATATATACTAGACCATCTAGTACCTAAATAACATGTCTAAGCCTTTGCTATATATACTAGACCATCTAGTATATCAGTCTAGTATATATAGCAAAGGCTTAGACATGTTATTTAGGCTCTGAGGAAGAGGCTAAGCCTCGAAACTAGTAAGCCTTTACAGCTTCAAGGGACGGCACACCCTTGCATCTCGATGCTGAAGACTGCGTACCAGTTTTATCAAGAACTCGTTTGTGAGTATTTTTATACCTTTTATTTAAATAAATCTTTTAAAGGATAATGCACTAGGCCGGTGCGCCCGTGTGTGTGTTTTGTCATTTGCAAGAGTGTCTTTGTCCCGCCACAGAATCATGCCAAGATGGGATGTGCACGGCTTAATGTACACTAGTGGGAAAAAGTGCTTACAGGCTAGTAGAGGCATTTATGACAGGAGATACAGTAAAGTCTCTTCGGTCTTAAAAAAAAAAAAGCTTGCTTGTCTGTAATAAATAATTATAAAAAAATTACTGCTATATATGTAAAAAATGTACTGCTATATATGCTCAGAAATAAAATACATTTCATGTATATATTAAAGTTTGCATATAAATGTTTAATATTTTCTAATTTCAGCCAGTTGGCAGTGTTTTAAGCTCTTTTTCACGTCTACCATGTTAATCTAAACTGCTATGTTGAACAAAAGCCTGTTGGATTTAGAGCTGAATAACTAGGAGCGCTTATTACACAGAGTTGGAAATATCTACAGTTGTGCTCTTTACTAAATTGAGAACGCTTTGCAAAACCTGGTTGACTGGTCTAACATTTTATATAAATATAAAAAAAAAAAAAAGTAAAAAGTATCATTTAAAAGAAAAAAGTTTTTTTTTGTGATTGACCAAAAACGACTAAAATTTCCCAGGAATCTACTAAATTTGCTTACTAGCAAGGGGTCTGTTTAGAGCACAGGAATTTACTGGCTGCTTGGGCTACCTGATTTAATATGGCTGTATCATATCTTATGGGATCTTTATAAATAACAGTATACAGCGCTGTGTTCAGCAACTGTACAGGGACTTCCCTACAGTATATCCTGTTCCCGAAACACTGTTCAGGCTGAGCAAAGCTCAGTCATTCACAGGAAGCTTTTTATTTATAAATGATGAATACAAGGCTTCCTGTGATTGGCTGGAGTGGAGATCAAGACATCGTCCACTTACACCTCTAGCTCAGCCATTTAGAGGAAACCTTGTTTTTGTTTATTCATTGATAAATGGCTGAGCAGTGCTAAGCCTGACTTAATTTTGTTCTGGGAATAGGGAGGAAAGCCCTCAGACTCCTACCAGAATTTGTATGCCGTATTTAGCCGATGCCAAATACAATGTGTTTTTATCGCTCGCAGTGGACGCACGTATTAGTGAAGGAAATAGTTCATTTGGAACAGCTTGGTCCAAACGAACTATTAAAAGTTAAAGAAATTGTAAAGGCAGGTGGTTTCTTTTTATCTTATTGCATTCTATCCAGTAAGATAAAAAAAAAAAAAAACAAGGGCAGCAGCCCCCCCCCAATACATACCTAAGCCCATCTTTATCCAGCGTTGTTGCAGGAGAGGCTCAACTGCCAGGGACTCCCCTCATTGGCTAAGACAGCAGCACGGCGCTATTGGCTCCCACTGCTGTCAAAGTCAGACAGCCAATCAGGAGAGAAGGGGTGGGGCAGGGTCGCGGCTCCTTGTCTGAATGGACACGGGGAGCTGTGACTCGGCTCAGGTGCCCTCATAGCAAGCTGCTTGCTGTGGCGGCACTCAAAAGGAGGGAGGGGCCAGGAGCACCAAAGAGGGACCCAAGAAGAGGAGGATCCAGGCCACTCGGGGCAAAACCAACTGCACAGAGCAGGTAAGCATAACATGTTTGTTATTTTTGGAGAATTTACAATCACTTTAAAATAAATCAAAACTGGAATTCTGCTTTAAACATGGCCTCTGACATCACTAGAGGACTGCAATTAATATTCAGCGAATAGAATCCAACACAATGTTGTCAGACAATGCAGACATGCAACAGGAGGTAGTAAAAGAGGACAGGCATACTACTACACAAGATGGTCAGAGACTGACACATGCTACAGAAGAGGACCAGAAACGGCAAACAAGCTGCAGTAGATAATCAGACTGCAAAGACAGGAATTGTTAAAACCTTGGGAGATGCTCTAGGACAGTTATGGCAAACCTTGGCACCCCAGATGTTTTGGAACTACATTTCCCATGATGCTTATGCACTCTGCAGTGTAGTTGAGCATCATGGGAAATATAGTTCCAAAACATCTGGGGTGCCAAGGTTCGCCATCACTGCTCTAGGAGAAAGCCATTGACTGGAGACACATTAGATTGCTAAAAGTGCTTCTACAAATGAGAATGATCCCTACAGCCCCCTAAAAAATAGCCTTTAATATGGAGAAACAGGGAGACCCTAATGGTTTTGTTATGGGTCATAGTTATGGCCCTAACCACAAGAGTGTATATACCGTATACCCTATTCACTATATCCTATCCTTGTCACCAGGTCAAACATGGAGCATGAATGGGGACACAAACAGCAATACGATCCTGACAGAGGTTCTAGCACTTCTCTACTCTTATCCAAAACTAAAGAAAAAGTTTTGTCTTTGGATACACTTGAAATACAAATCAGACGTCTCAGTTTATGTGTTGCAAGAGTAAATTCCACAAATATGTACAGTATGTAAAGTTTTATAAATAGATTCTTTTTACAAAGGTCATTGATTTAGTAAACTTGTTTAATTCCTGTTTCACCACAGGCTGTTTCCATTGCAGAAACCTGGGATAAACCCAAAAGCCAAACCACTGACAGAGCATGAGATTGAGGTACAATACTCTAGTGGAATGTGCATTTCTTCAAATCTTGAAACTGCGGATTGTATATACTGTTCTTTAGGATCACAGGACACCAATATGTGTTAAAAAAATCGTTTTATTCACATGTTTTACAATTTAAGGTATTTGTGGTAAGAAAAGGTCTCAAATATGTGTCCATATTATTTACAGCATCATAATATGGACACATATTTGAGACCTTTTCTTACTACAAATACCCTAAATTGTAAAATATGTGAATAAAACAAATTTTTTAAATATTATTTAGGGTTTGATGTGCTTAAAGGGGCAGTCTGCGCAAAAGTGATATTTTAGTTTCTGGTAGATGTTGAAGACTTAAACCAACTATCAGGTTGTTGTGACATCTCTTGGGTTCCTAAGTTGGCACACCAACTGTACCTATTAAATGGAGCTCCCACTATGCCTCTTATTTTTATTTATATTATATTATGGAGAATGTACCAGAAGGAACTGGAACACAATAGTGAGTGGGAACTCCCAGTTGGGCAGTCAAATATGGGAGGGAAATGAAAATCATATACTAGGGGTGAATTGAGCTCACGTAGCTTTACCAATAGCTAAAATATCAGGAGCAAGATGACAATCCAAAAACACTGATAACTGACCATGCACTAACAGATTTTTACACAAATGTTTGTACAATTCTTTGTAAAATTTTCAGTACATTTGATGACCTGGCAAATGTTGTTTAAAAAAGGTACTTCAAAATTGTGTTTGCTTTTAAAAATCAATTTTGGAATGCATGGACTTTCCTGAATGAAAGCCACATACATAGTTACATAGTAGGTGAGGTTGAATAAAGACAATAGTCCATCCAGTTCAACCTGTGTAGGTGTGTGTGGCTGTAATCATCTCACATTAATGTCCTGATCCTTGAGATGTATGTAAGTCTTTTGAAAGCCACCATACTTCCCGCAGAAACCACCTCTTGTGGTAGAGAATTCCACAATCTTGTAGCCCTAACCGTAAAGAACCCCCCACGTTGCCTGAGGTTAAAACGCTTCTCTTCTAATCGCATTGTATGCCCTCTTGTCCTCATGCAATTCCTTCGACTGAACAGCGTTTTTTCTAAGCTGAGATCCCCATTGAGATATTTATAAATTGCTATCATGTCCCCCCTCAGGCGTCTCTTCTGCAGGGAGAATAAATCGAGCGATTGCAGATGCTCTTCATAGTTAAGGTCCTCCAACCCCCTAATCAGTTTAGTTGCCCTTCTCTGGACTTTCTCCAGCTCCAACACATCCCTCCTGAGGACTGGCGACCAGAACTGGACAGAATACTCCAGATGCGGTCGGACCAGAGTTTTATAAAGTGGAAGGATTATACATAATTAGAAATTCCTTTGTTAGTGAAAAAAAAAATTCCATCCTGCTCCTTCGAATTTTCGTGTCATTGTGGACAAAAATGAATGTTGATTTGACCACACTAAACATTATAAAATGGAACATCTGTTTTTTTTTTTTTTTTTTAATCAGAATAAAGTTTATTAACAACTTTAAACAGTACAATAAACAATGAACATTCCGAAGGATTACATTATACAATACTTTCGTGGAATACAAAAGTAGAATAATGTTCTTGTACAAAGACAAAGCAGGTTTATAAAACCAATTGAACCTGCAATGTCATTAGTCGTTATATCTCTCAGTGTATACATCCCTAGGTATGGTTTAAGAAGACACTCATCATATCTCCTCCCCAGTACTTTAAAATAAAACTCACTCCAAGGGTGAAGACACACTGAGCAGTTGAGTTACCACTTTAAGTGAATAGCCTATCAAGAATTTGGTCCAATGGAGCCAAGCCAAGGGTAGCTAGCCAGCATCCCCAGATCTTATTGAACCGGGTCGGGTTGCCTCTATGTTGATATATCAAGCGCTCATATCTCAAAGTTAATCCCATGTTGGCTAACCACATCTCTAAAGTTGGAGAGGTTTAAGAGATCCACTGTTGCAAGATCAGCTTTTGAGCTTGGAACAGTGCTCTGGACACCGCCTCTCTGACATATATGTCCGTTATAACCTCATCCAGTATACCCAATAAGCAAGGTTTAGGGTCAAGAGAGATGGTTACTTGAAAAAAATTGTTAATGGTGTTTACTATGCCAGTCCAAAAGCGGTGCAACTTTGGGCACCGCCAAAGGCGATGTATCAGGTCCCCCTTAGCTACCTTGCATCTCGAACACAATGGGTCTGGGCGGAGTCCAAGAGTAAACAATTTAAGCATGGTATGATGAACCCCCAAGATTATATATCTATAGTTGGGACAGTCTTTGGGTTACATTTAAAGAACAGCCATGGACAGATTCCAGGGCCTCCTACCAATGATCCCCATCTAAATATAACCCCCATCCTGCACCCATTTTTCCATAGTCGTGTTGGGAAAATTCTCCAGGTACTCTGGCAGCAGCCTAGCATAGCACCTGGAGATGAACCCTTTTAGTGGATGTGGATTGCTGCATCATATTGATAAGAGGAGTAGGAGATAACACCGCCTGCTCTAAGGATACTTGCGCTTTAATGGCGTGCTGCAATTGGAGCTAGGGGAAGTACATTGTTTGACAATCCATATCTGGCTTGCATCTGGGCAAATGGGAGCAACCTGCCATTGCTTAAAATGTGATGGAGGTGAGTAACACTATATGTTAGCCACCAGGCTGCACACTGCAGCTTTGCTAGTTCCGGGTAAGTATTGTTATTTCTGATGGGGCTGTAACTAGTAAATCCTGACACTCTTTGTAGTTGTTTTGCTTTGAACCAAATATCTTATGTAGTAGCCTATATGTGGGATACCTTTTGTTGGACTTTAAGAAGAGCTTGGCCTCAAAGGCTTCCGGGAGAGTCTGAGCTTCAACACATTGTAACGCTACAGCTAATGTGGAATCAGTGTGTTTTCCCCTCGGCTGATACATCATTCATGCTGTTTAGCAGCTACTGCAGCTGGGCTGCCAGATAGTACAGTTAGGGGTTGGGAAACGCTAGGCCCCCGGTATCCTTAGACCTCTGGAGTTGCTGCAGCCTGACTCTAGCAGGAACAGATTTCCATAGTAGCGAGTGAAATATGGAATTTACCACTCAAAATACTTTTAGGGGTATAACACGTGTATTGTGGAGGAAATAGAGCAGCTGGGGCATTAAGATCATTTTTGCTAAATTAGCTCTACCCGCCAATGACAATTTCACCTTATCCCTAAACTATGACAGCAGGTGAAATATGTTCAAACAGCAATAGTCCACAATCTCTGCCGAGACTATGATTCCCAAATATCTTAACTGCCCCACTATAGGCACTGGGCAGAAAGAAGAGAACTGGGGGTAAAGAGCTCCATCCAGCGGCAACAGGGCGGACTTGGTCCAGTTAATAGTAAAGCCTGAATAAATGCCAAATTCAGTGACTATGTCGATTACAGCTTGCAAAGAGGGGCCTGTGTTTCCCATCAAAAGAAGCTTGTCGTCTGCATACAACAAACAACCTTTTTTTAACCACGCTATAGCCAAAAGATTGCTTCAGAGCAGTCGTTCAGTTCTGGAAGGGTGACCATAGACATTCTCTCAGAACTGCACGTCATGCGGCATGCAACAGATGCACTCTGTGACCGCTGTGCTGACCACAGATCGGGATAAAGGGCCAATCACAAGCAGCCCTTTATCATGTGATCAACTGTGTCCAAACGCTGTGTCTGTGGGAGAAAGGGAGAACTGTTAACCGGCAAGCCTGTCAGCACATCATTTACACGAATAATCAGGGCACTGATCATCAGTGCCCTGATTACCAGTGCAGCTCCATCAGTGTCTCCTCATCAGTGCTGCCGCCTCAGTGCACAAAAGTGAAGAAAAACTACTTATTTGCAAAATTTTATAACAGAAACTAAGAAAAACTTTTTTTTTTTCAACATTTTTATTTGTTTAGCAAAAATTAAAAACCCAGTGCTTTCCCTTTCAAATGGAGTCAGTCACATATTCGATATCTGGGGATCTCTCTTCCCTGCTGCCCGGACAAGCTTTTTGAATTGAACTTTCCGCCTTTATTGGCCCGTATCAAAAATGACCTGGAGGAATGGCGCAGAGGAATGTTCTCCTGGTTTGGCCGCTCAAATATTAATCAAGATGAACGTGATGCCTCGCCTCCTCTACGCACTCCAAGCTCTACCTATCTTCGTTCCGTCCTCCTTCCTTAAGAAGGTAAATCAGGTGTTCGGGAGTTTCTCTGGGTTAGGGGTCCTCCCCGCCTGGCTCTGAAGGTTCTGAGACTACCTAAGCTGAGCGGAGGGATGGCGCTACCTGATGCTGTCCTTTATTTTGAGGCCTGCCATCTCGCACGCATACTGGACTGGTATCGTCATGGGGCCCTGAAGCAGTGGGTCAGACTGGAGCGGTGCTCTGTGAGCACCTCCCTCGAATCCGCTTTGTGGAGTACCATCCCGGTGCCCGGGGATCTGTCGGCCCACCCGACTATAGGCCCCTCTCTCCTTCTTGGCAGACGCTTGTGCCATAATGGTACACTGGCCACCTATCCTTCGCCTCTCCTTCCGGTGATTGACAACCCGGCATTTATGCCGGGGGTCGACCAACCGGGTTTTCGCTCTCTGAAGGCCGCTGGATGTCATCAGGCCCGGCATTTCGTAAGAGAGGGGACCTGGATCTCCAGGTCTCTTCTGAACTCCAGTGCGACCTTTACTGTTCTGTCGTTTTGGCAACGGATCCAGCTTGCCCATTTTTTGCAAGCTTTACCTTCGGCGCCCCTATTCACCCGACTGCTTACATATTTTGAGGACCTGTGCTCTGACCCCTCCCCCCGCGTCACACAATCTTTCTCATTTACCGTATGCTGGTGTCGCCAGACGAGTCTTTCCGTCCCCCGTACATTGCGCTATGGGAACGGGATTTGAATATAAACTTTACGGACTACCAGGTAGAAAGATTATTGTTCTTTGCGTATAAGACCTCTCGTTGTTCTCGGTACCAGGAAGTTGGCTACAAGTGTCTAACTGGCTGGCACTATACCCTGGCTAAACTCCATCGCATGTTCCCTACTGTTTCGGACATCTGCTGGCGCTGTGGAGACGCAGTAGGGTCTTACCTGCACGTGTTCTGGTCTTGTACTAAACTACAGCCCTTCTGGACGTCTGTTCTTCGTATCGCTCAAAAATTTACAGACCATACCCTCTCGTTAGATCCAGCCCTCTTTCTCCTCCACCATCATGAATTTCCGCGGGCATCCTATCGCAAATCGATACTTCCACTCCTGCTTACAGCGGCGAAGAGTTGCATTCCCCCGCTTTGGAAACAGAGTCAGCCTCCTACGGTGGCGATGTGGCTCCGCAAGGTTGCCTGTCTAAATGAAATGGAGGATTTGGTTGCCACTGAGCACGGTACCAGGGACAAATTTATGAAACGCTGGTATTACTGGCATGACTTCACAAATACGACGGAATACAAAGACCTGATTGCCTAAGCACTGCCTAAGCCTCCTCGCCCCTCCCCCCCCCCGCCTTTCTTCTGCTTCCTTCCACCTGCCCCTCTGCTGTCTCCTCTTGTCTACCTTTCTTTTTTTGTTTCATACTGTGCCTGGTGTTCACTTTCTACGCTCCCCTGTGTTTTTGACCTGGATACGAGCACCTGGTCTAAGGACATTCTCATATCATGGGTATTCAGTTATCTAGGTCTGCATTCAGATCTCTCCCCAAGAGGGCATGCCTGTGCCGGACCCCTTGGTACTTATCCTGGGCTCTGGGACGGTACATCCCGTCCCCCTGATACCGGCCCACGGTTGGATGCCGGTGGGGCAGGTGGACTTCCCTAGATATGCCCGACGAGCTCCCATGTCACCAGTTAGTCATCGCACCTTCTACCATTGGGGTCCCCTGATAATCTATAATCTATGTCTCTGACAAGGTTTCCGATGCAATCCTATGTGTACATTGACCACTGATATCTTTCTCTTGATTGTACTTTTTATATTCATGACCATTGGTGTTTTAAATGTATGCCTTCTTGTTTTTCTTGTTATAATTAAATAAAGAATTAAAAAAAAAAAAAAAAACAGTGCTAATTAAATGCCACCAAAAGAAAGCTCTATGTCTCAAAAAAATATAAAAATGTAATTTGGGTACAGTATTGCATGACTGCGCAATTGTCATTCAAAGTGTGACAGCGCTGAAAGCTGAAAATTGGCCTGGGCAGGGAGGGGGTGAAATTGCCCTGTATTGAATTATGCAGCTAGTGAAACCAGTGTTAAGCCTCTACTCCTGAATCTGCATACTTATAAACAGGTCAGCTGCTCAAAGCTACAAGTTTTCAAATCTCTCCAATCACTGGTTCCACTGGTAAAGATCAGCTGGCAAGATTAGAGACCACCCCAAGACATGAAAATTTCACACAATCGTGTACGGTTGATGCTCAAAATCATCCAACCTATGTTATGCGAGTTTGGTCATCATTTCAGTCAGGACTCCTAGTACTCCTGGACAGAGCAGCTCTCACATATCATTAGGTGCATCCAGCAGGAAGGACCATCCATAGCTGCCACTGCAAGTGCAGAAGAGGAAGAACGTCTTCTGACCAGCCTGAAGACTGCAGGATGAAAAGTATGAAGGGATTCTAAAAATAAAAATTAAATAAATAACAGCAGGGATTTTTCAGGTAGCGAGAGGGGTCACGAAAAAAAGGGTTGTGCTTTAAAGATGCCGTCATTCAGCGTGTTACAAACTAATTGTACAATCTCCTCTAGATTTACCATTCAATTTATAATCAATAGTTGTTGGTACATTTAAAGGACTTTGTACAATCAGATCGTAATGTATGTGACTAGTTTAAGAGTTTTAGGAAATGTATAGACCAAATCTGAGCTTCGTTTTTAACATATAATTACACCTTGTAGGAGATGAAGAAAGATAGAGCTGTCATGGACAGATTTCTAAGAGCTTATGAACTGATGCTGGACTTCTACGGGATTCAACTCCAAAACAGAATGACTGGAGAAGTTGCACGCAACATTAATTACAGGGAGCGATTTGAAAACCTGAACAAGTTAGTAGCAATTTTATGTTTATATATAGAGTATTTAAAGGGATACCTTCATTCTTCCATAAGGAATCACCTGCATGGTCTGTTGTCTGTGAATAATGGATTTCCGCAGTCAAAGAGATGTGGTATGCGGTGTGGTAAACTGGAGACCTGGTGGGTGAATGGCAGTGCTCTTGTTCTCTCCTGAATAGTCAATAGAAGAGAAGTCACCATAAAAAGTAACACTAAACTCTAGTCTAAATAGTAAATAATTCTATTTAAGTATGTATTCTTAAAATTTTAAAAAGGACATTCTATAGCTCTCAGCCTCCCCAAATCTACAAATTCCTTAGTTTTTGCTGCTGTGATCGAAGTTTCTAGGAGTGGCTAGGTTCGCTTTTCATGATCCCACTGTATGCAGGAGCATAGCCACCCTCTCTAGCTTGCTCCAGAGATATATTAAGACTGACCATACAAGGTTTAAATCTTGGTCCGTTCAGCAGGAACCAGCAGAGATTCGAACCGTTAATAGGCAGGCTGAATGTACCAATTAGATTGATAAACTTATCAATAAACTAGGGTGCTAGCAATAATCCCTGTCTTCTCCGAGCGGGGACAGCTTCCCTCGCCCCCCAACCAGGAGAAGACAATGGCCCAGTAGGAGGATTCCCACGTCAACACTGTCTGTGTTTATGGGGAAATCAAGCAAGTTTCTTTCCTACAACCAAATTTGCTTCGTCTTTGGCTGGCCTAAAGGACCATAGTCCCTAATCCATCTTGGGAGCAAGCAAGATAGGCTGGTTACATTCCTACCTACAGCAGGACTATGGAGAACAATATACGGTAACCACCAACTAATAGAAAGTCAGATTACCACAATTGAATACCTGGTCTCAAAGTAATATAGTTACTTCAGAAGTGGACTATGGCCACAAAGAGGTCAAGATTACAATGCTGGTTGGGACCACTGAAGAAGCAGTTGGGGCCAGAGAACCTGGAAATTATTTTCCCACTTGGAGGTCTTTAAAATTTGGAAATCAGAAGTTCCTTCAACAGAGATTGTGGGTGATATGCTGTTCACATGGGACAGGTACTATTGTAGTTCCCATACACAATATCCAGTGATGTTCTCCTCAGGACATCCTGGAGAGCCACTGAAGGAGAGAGCTCAGCTGCATGAGTCCTAGTGATTTCCTGGTAACATGCAGGAGCCAAGTCTTCCGTCTTGGGGACCCTATTGGTCTGTACCAAGTTCCTTGCTTTCCATACCTGCTGAGGTCATTATCAGGGGTTTCCACTATCCCTGTTGGAATTTTTTTTTTTTTTTAATGTATGCATAATTTAGTTCAATCTGAGTTTATTGAGAAAGAAGGGTTTTACAGAATATGGGGAAAAGCGAGGGAGCAAGAAACATACAGAAAAAATGTACCGCTATGTCATATAGTGAACTTTGAGTAAGTGCTATGTATGCATAATTTAACAGGAAGAGCTGGGATACAAAAAACATGGGCAGGAACACCCGAAATTCCATATTGGACAGGAGATTTAATTCTGGCAGGGAGAGCTTACTGTAGGAGAATCCAAAACATATACTGTACAAAGCTAGTGCTGGTCAGGAAAATAGTAGAAAAGATAGAAATCCATATGTGCATACTATACATGTTCTCAGTCAATAAAAAATAACAGTATTGAGGCCAGAGGGTCAGAACAACAGCCAGGCCTCTAGAATTCTCAGAGAGCTAATAAAAAGTAGGGATGCACCAATCCGATATTCGGATCGGCTATCGGCGCCGATATTGCCATTTTAGATGGATCGGGGGATCGGTAACATTGACCGATCCACTGGCCGATCCGGTTTTTGCTGTGTAACGGCTCAGCCATCCCTTACTGGGTGCAGTAGTAGTATGGGATGGGAGCCGCTACTTCCTGTATAGGTCCGGCTCACAGGCGGAGTGAAATCAGATGCACTCCGCCTGTGAATGGAGGAGCCACACACATGAAGCAGCGGCTTTGCTCTGTACTGCAGCTGCTTGCTTTGTGTGTAGCTCCGGATCGGTTCCGGTATCGGTAATTTCACGACAGATATCGGTATCGGGTCCAAAAAAGACGGATCGGTGCATCTCTAATAAAAAGTGCCAATCTCTCTACAAAGACCAACCACAGCTAAAAATTTTAAAAATATTAACTTCAGCTTTGTAAGGAAAGTTGTGGTTCAAATTACCTTCCGTTAACATCTCTTGGAGACTTTGCTGCTGATATTAGACTTCAGTTTGTGTCTCTCCGCTCCTCCTACGAATCCACAATGAAGGTGTCACTCTCTTGAAGTGAAATCATTTGATATTTTTGTACTTTGTATACCACCCCATCATTTATCTTGGTAATGACCACAGCAGCCAAAAATAAACTAAATGATGGTGTCCCCGGGAGGCAGGAAAAGCTGGCATACATGTCAGATTGTCATAAACCAAAGAAAAAATAATTTGGGTGTTATCACTAATAAAAATAACTGTATTTATTCTCTTTCCCCAGTCACACCCACAACAACTTGCGCATCACCCGGATCCTAAAGTGTTTGGCCTTGTTGGGGTATGAGCACTTCCAGGCCCCACTAGTCAAATTTTTCCTGGAAGAGACCCTGCTTCACAACAATCTAAAGAATGTAAAAAGTAGCGTATCCAATTATTTTTTGATGGCTGTAAAGGATGAGAATAAGTACAGAGCTTTGAAGGAGTATGAGAAACAACTCAGAACTCAGAGTTCTCCGTGGACCAGTAGAGAAAGTGAAATCACAGGAACTCCGGAAAGGAAGAAAGTAGGCCAGGCTCAGTCCTCAGTTGGCCAAAACAGAAAACCAATTAAAGATTCAGTCCTTTAAATATCAAAACCTTCTTTGGGAATTAAAGAGAACCTGTCACCAATTTTAAAAATTGCAGGCTAATGCATGAAAAAATTAAATATTTTAAAATGTTTACTTATACTGTCATTATTTTTCATAAATGGGGTTAAATTCATTTACAATATGCCTTTGAACTTGCTGGAAAAGGTTATAAACTTTAGGACAGTCAATTCCCGCCCTCCTTGCATGTCATAGCCATTTCCTCTACTAAGTGTCCAATTACATTCTGTGCTGGCCCAGCATCTCTGCCCCTCCTCTCCCCAACCTTCATAACTTATGTAGTTCACTGCCTGCCACTCTGCCTGGGTGCCAAGCCATTGTGTTTGGGCAAAACTTCCTGATAGTGCTGGAACTTGCCTGCTACCTCCTGCTCTATATACACTATATTTTCAAACGTATTGGGACACCTGCCTTTCCACGCAAAAATTGGTTCAGGATGAGTCTATAGGCGTGAGTAAAATTATTTCTTTCAAGTCTATGGAGGAACACAGGAATTCGGAGGCTGGTGAAGTATACTTCTGTCAACAGGATGACTGGATGCTGGCAAACAAGAAGAAATGTTTGGGGCTAGGCCAGTATAACCCACCCTACTTTTCAGCATGCTAGTGTAACTGATAAAGAAAAAAAACAGGTATTGGCATGTTATACATACACTATATTACTACAAGTATTGGGACACCTGCCTTTACACACACATGGACTTCAAGGGCATCCCATTAGTCCGTAGGGTTCAATATTGAGTTGGCCCACCCTTTGCTAGAACAGCTTCAACTCTCCTGGGAAGGCTGTCCACAAGGTTTAGGAGTGTGTCTATGGGAATGTTTGGCCATTCTTCCAGAAGCGCATTTGTGAGGCCAGGCACTAATGTTGGCCGAGAAGACCTGGCTCGCAGTCTCTGCTCTACTTTATCCCAAGGGTGTTCTATCGGGTTGAGGTCAGGACTCTGTATAGGCCAGTCAAGTTCCTCCACCCCAAACTCACTCATCCATGTCTTTATGGACCTTGCTTTGTGCACTGGTGCACAGTCATGTTGGAAGAGAAAGGGGCCATTCCCAAACTGTTCCCATAAAGTTGGGAGCATGAATTTGTCCAAAATATGTTGGTATGCTGACACCTTAGAAGTTCCCTTCACTGGAACTAAGGGGCCAAGCTCAGCCCCTGAAAAACAACTCCACACCATAATCCCCCCTCCACCAAATCATGGGCTGTAAACTTCTTGACAATGTTGCGCACAGTGGATACAGGAACATTAAGATCTCTGTAGATTGACTTGAAACCTTGAGATTGTCCATGCTTTTCCACAATGTAAATGAGCTGTCGGTAGCGGGGAAAACTATCCAGTACCTTTCCCTTCTAGTAAGGAAATCGAGTGAGGGCAAGCTGGCCCTAACTCGACTTTAGGGCCTTGGAGGACCGGAGCAACGTCATATGTCGCTTCCTCCCAACCGCCTTAAAGGGCCCATTTTTTTTCATGATAAAAATTACTTTTTTTTTGCTTTTTAGTGCAGATGTGAGTTCTGAGGTCTTTTTGACCCCAGATCTCACATTAGAGAGGACCTGTCCTGCTTATTTCTATTTGTTTACATTCCTTGTAATAGGAATAAAAGTGATCAAAAAAATTTTTTTTTAACCACTTAAGCCCCGGAGGATTTGGCTGCTAAAGGACCAGGGGTTTTTTTGCGATTTTTTACTGCGTGACTTTAACGGACAATTGCGCGGTCGTGCGACGCTGTACCTAAACGAATTTGACGTCCTTTTTTTCCCACAAACAGAGCTTTCTTTTGGTGGTATTTGATCACCTGTGCGATTTTTTGATCACGCGCTATAAACAAAAAAAGAGCGTAAATTTTGCAAAAATAACAATATTTTTCACATTTTTTTATATGAAATTCCCCAAAAAAAAAGTAAAAATCAAAATTTTTTAACATTTTTCGGCCAATTTGTTTTATGCTACCTATGTTTGGTAAAAAAAAAAATCGCAAAAAGCGTATTTTGATTGGTTTGCGCAAAAGTTATCGTGTTTACTAACAAAGAGAAAGATTTTTGTCATTTTTGGTGTTTTTTTTTTTTAACGCGTAATGGCGGCGATCTGCGATTTTTTTTTCGGTACTGCGACATTGCGGCGGACAGATCGGACCCTTGACTGACATTTTTGACACTTTTGGGGTTACCAGTGACATTACTGCAGTAATCAGTGCTATACATATGCACTGTTACTGCAAAAATGACACTGGCAGGGAAGGGGTTAACTTTATTGGACAGGGAGGGGTTAAGTGTGTCCTAGGGGCGTGCTTTCTACTGTGTAGGGACATTGCTATTGGTGTAAAAGCAAAGATCAACCGTTCTACATAGTAGAACGGTCAGATCTTTACTTTTACACAGGGAGAACTGACAGGCAGCTTGTTTACACAAGCTGCTCTGTCTTTCTCCCTTCACAGGAGCGATCGCAGTGTGACTGGCGGACATCGAGTCCGCCGGTCACACGCACTGACTTGCCTGTGAACGAGCCGCGGCGGGCGCGCGCCTCGGCGGGCGCGCGCCCGCTCGCTATAGGCTCGCAAGTCAGTGACAGGCGAGTGACGTACCGATACGTCACTCTGCCTGGCCGGGGCTGACCGCCGCAGTATATAGTCGTGCGGCGGTCGGCAACCGGTTAAAGGGATAGTGTAAAAAAAAAAGTAAAAAAAATAAGAAAAAAAAAAAATTAAGCGCCCTGTGCGTCCGAGCTCGTGCGCAGAAGCGAACGCACACGCAAGTCGCGCCAACAAATGTAAACGGTGTTCAAACCACACATGTGAGGTATCACCGTGATCATTAGAGTGAAAGCAATAATTCTAGCCATAGGCCTCCTCTAACTCCAAACTGGTAACCTGTAGAAATTTTTAAAAGCGTTGCCTATGGAGATTTTTAAGTACCAATGTTCGTCGCCATTCCGCAAGTGTCCGCAATTTTGAAGCATGACCTATTAGGTATCTATTTACTTGGCGTAACATTATCTTTCACATTATAGAAAAAAATTGGGCTAACTTTACTGCTTTCTTATTTTTTAATTTAAAAAAAGTGTATTTTCCAAACAAATCGCGTTTGTAAGAACGCTGCACAAATACGGTGTGACAAAGTATTGCAAAGATCTCCATTTTATTCTCTAGTTTCTCTGCTAAAAAAAAAAAATATATGTTTGGGGTTCTAAGTAATTTTCTAGCAAAAAATACGGATTAGGACTTGTAAACAACAAGTGTCAGAAATAGGCCTGGTCCTTAGTTTGTGATGCTCCTGTAATTTAACCACTTTAGAATGCAATTATTTCTTACAATTTTCAGAAGGTGCCAATAATTTATGTCCAGTCCATTTTTGAAGTTTTGCATGGAATTTACCAGATTTGACTTTTTGCTTCTCCACTTTTTGTCATACCAATACAAACAAATGAAATAAACACGAGAATGCCTAAACATTTGTAATTGCAACAATTTTCTGGCCCAAAGTGGTGCATTATCTGACAGAAATGCAGGGGTGCCAATATTTTTGGCCAGGACTGTACTTGTCATCCTAAGTATATAAAAAGAAAGTCATAAAGAATTGAATTACACTGCCTCTGGTCTAAAATAAAGGGATTTTAATGTTTAGTACCTCAGTCCTGTTTTGGCTACAGTTGTGTGAATGTTTTGAACCTCTTTTTATTTGCTTTTTGTAAATGGATAGAAAACTGGCGAAAAGTCAGAATCCAGAGAGTAGTGGTTAATGATTCTTACTGAATGGTCTAAGGTTATCAGTGGTGTACCCCAAGGTTCAGTGAGACCCTTACTTTTTAATATATTTAGAAAGGATATAGGGTCTGGTATTAAAAGTAGCATTTCAGACTTTGCAGATGACCCCAAGCTTTACAGTGGAATAACTTTCTTACAGGATGTCTCCAACTTACAAGCTGACCTCAATGCACTGTATAATTGGGCAACTATGTGGCAAATGAGGTTTAATGTTGATAAATGTAAAGTTAAGCACTTGGGGGGTAAGAATATGCATGTATCATACATACAGTACTAGGGGGGAGTAGAACTGGGGGAATCCATAGTGGAGAAAGATCTGGGTGTTCTAGTAGATCATAACCTTAATAATAGCATGCAATGCCAAGCTGCAGTTTCCAAAGCAAGCAAAGTACTTTCTTTTATTGAGAGGCATTGACTGCAGAGAGAGAAATATAATTTTGCCCCTGTACAAATCATTAGTAGGACCCCATCTGGAATATGCAGTACACTTTTGGGCACCAGTTCTCAAAACTGATCTGGAGAAATTGCAGAGAAGGGCAACCAAGCTGATAAGAGGAATGGAGGAGCTCAGGTAGGAGGAAAGATTAGAGGAACTGATTTTTTTTCTCTCTTGAGAAGGAGAGATTAAGGGGGATATGATCAATATGTACAATTATAAAAGTGGCTCATATAGTGAACTTGGTGTTGGAGTTATTCACTTTAAGGTTATCACACAGGACAAGGGGGCACTCTATGTCTAGAGGAATATTGCTTTAAAAAGGTCTGGCATTCTTTCCTAGGTGTACATAATATAACAGGGTACTAACATTTATGGGTTAAGATGATCGGGGAAATATCCGATTGCTTCTTGGAAGAACTAATTTGTTCCCCTGCTGTAGCAAACTGGATCATGCTTTGCTGGGGGTTTTCACCTTCCTCTGGATCAACTGTGGGTATAGGATTGTGCATATGGGATTGTATGGTTGTGTTTTGTTTTTTTTATTGGTTGAGCTAGATGGACTTGTATCTTCCTTCAACCTGACTAAGTAACTATGTTTGCATCCCCACTAGGCTTACCATACATTTAAAATTTCCTTTTGTGTTAACAAAACGATAAGATATGAGGACAAACCTACGCAATCCATTCAATTAGTATCAAATCAGACAGGATCTTGCACTACAAAGTTGATGGTAGATCTAATGGTGAATGCACAGTGTATATTCAAGCCTTAAGGGGATTTCCCCTCACTTCCAAATCCCTTGAGATTGGTACAGAAATTGAAGGTCAATTTTTAGCTCATAGACACAATACAGTTCTATTTATTTAGTAGAAGGTCAGAACTGCTGGACCTTTATTTGTCTGTATCCCTATGGGGGAAATTTCTCCTCACATCCTGCCCCTGTGACAACCTGTCAGGGTGAGACAAAGAACTCACTGGAACTGAAGTTTTTTTTTTTTTTTTGGAACTGAAGTTTGCTTTAGCCTTCAACAAAGCTGCTTGAAGATGGCCAAAAGCTTTGAAAATGCTTTGTAAAAAATTGAATTTTTGACTTACCGTAAAATCCATTTCTCCGATGTTCATTGACGAACACAGCTCCTGATCTTCTCAACCATTGAGTCCCCCTACAGAAGTAGGACACTAGGCAGAAAAAAAGTCTGGCTCCACCTTTGGGCAGTCCCAGGTGGTATACTCCCTCTCTCTGCTATAGGTACTCAATTTTGTTACAAGCAGTGTCATAAGAATTACAACTCCACAGAGGGGTGGGTGCTGTGTCCGTCAATGAACATCAGAGAAATGGATTTTACGGTTATTCTAAAATTCCATTTTCTCTTTCGTTCATTGACTGACAGTTCTTAATCTTCTTAACCATTAGGATGTCTCTAAAGCAGTGTTAAACATGAGGGGTATGAACAGCGAAAAGGAAATTCCCAAGGCTAACTATAGTCAACCAGGAGCTTAACCAAAACAACTGGAGCTCACGTGAAAAAAAACAATACACCCTCAAAGAGAACCAGGTCCTCTAAACAGCAGCCTGCAAAGCCTTGTAGACAAAGGAAGCATCCGTAGATGCCAACGCATCCACTTTATAGAACTTTGTGAAAGTGTGCACCCACGACCAGATGGCTGCCTTGTAAATCTGCGTCATTGACGCCTGATGACGGAAGGCCCAGGAGGCACTGAGAGCCAGAGTAGAGTGCGCCTTGAGAGGGAAAGGGGGACCCTGACCCCTGATGGAATAGGCCTGAACCACCATCTGTCTAATCTATCTGGAAATGGTCACAGAGGAAGTGGACAACTCTGAGGCCTATCCATGAGCACAAAATAGTGACTCTGACTTCCTTAAAGACTCCATAGCTGCCAGGTACACCCCAATTGCCCAAACCACATCCAAGGCATGCAAGGCAGTTTCCTTCGGATGTTTTGACCTGGGACGCAGGGAAGGCAACACAATGTCTTCATTCAAATGAAAATTCGAGACAACCTTTGGAAGGAACGACAGACAGGGACAAAGAACCATCTTATCTCTGTGAATCACCAAGTTAGGTAAACAACAGGATAACGCCGCCAATTCCAACACCCTGCACGCAGAGGTGATAGCCTCCAAGAAAGCTACCTTCTGGGACAGCCTAAGCAGGCTCATTTCCCGAAGATTCTCAAAAGGAAGCTTCTGGAGGACTGAGCACCAAATTGAGGTCCCAAGGCGGAAACGGAGACCGCACTGGAGGGACCAAGTGCATAACACCCTGAAAAAAAGGACGCACCAAGGAGTATGTGGCCAAGGGCCGTTGAAAGAAGACCGCTAATGCAAACACCTGACCCTTGATCATAATCAAGGCCAATTTCTGTTCAACCCCCCTGTTGAAGGAAGATTAAGCTCAGAGCCACCAATAAAGAGCACAGATGAACCTCTAGAGACTCACATCACACAACGTACGACTTCGATGTATGATGGTAGATCTTTCTAGATGTAGATTTCCTAACTTTTAACAGTGTTGGAATCACAGACTCCGACAAACCTATCCATCAGCACCTGCCGTTCAACAGCCAAGCCATCAAAGCCAGCGACTAAGGCAGAATGGAAGATTAGTCCTTGGGACAGCAGATCCTCCCTAAGAGGAAGCTTCCAAGGAACATTGGTGACCAGCCGCACATGATCGACGCACCAAGCCTGGCGAGGCCAGTCCGGAGCCACTAAGATGACCAGAATCGATTCTCTTCTGCCTCAATCCTGCGTAAAAGTCTTGGCAGAAGCTGAGGAGGAAGGTGTAAATCAGATGATACTGACCCCACCGGGCCACCAGCGCGTCAGTGGCTTCTGCCAGAGGATGCCAGAGGATCCTGTGACCGAGCCACAAACCTCTGTCCCTTTCTGTTGAGCAGAGAAGCCAACAGATCCACCTCGGGGATGCCCCACCTGAGACACAACTGATGAAAGCCCTCCGGATGAAGGGACCACTCCCCTTGGTCCAACGCCTGCCGACTGAGGTAATCTACCTGCCAGTTTTCCCCCCTGGGAATGTGTACCTTAGAGAGGGCTGGAACGAACTGTTCTGCCCACCTCAGAATGCCGGCTACCTCCAGGGCTGCCAGGACACTTCTTGTGCCCCCCTGGTGATTGACATAAGCCATGGCCGTGGCATTGTCTGATCGAATGCGCACTGGACATCCCTGAAGGCGATCCGAATTGTCCAGGCACAGTCTGATCGCTCGAAGTTCCAAGACACTGATCGGTAGTCTGCACACTTCCAGTGTCCCGAGCAGAAGTTTTACAGAAGACGCCTCCCCAGCCAGACAGGCTGGCATCGGTGGTGACCAGTGTCCAATACAAGGGTTGGAAGGATTTGTCCAGTCAAAGTGCCGGAGAACAAAGCCACCATATCAGGAACTCCTTCGTTCCCCAGTTCAGCCGGATCAGATTGTCCAGAGACTGCAGAGTCTTGTGCCATTTGGAGAGAATCTCCAATTGCAGGGACCTCGTATGGAACTGTGCAAACGGAACCGCCTCAAAAAAGGTAGACACCATCAGGCCCAGCACCCACATGCAAGGCCGGAGGGATGACCATCTGCTGGACAGCAGGAGACTAATTACAGCCTGAAATTTCTGACGTTTGTCCAGAGGACGGAGCACTCTGGCTAAGGCCGAGTCCAGAGTCAGACTCCAGTCAAACTCCCGCAGAGTTCGTATGGCGATTTACAGGTATTCCACCAGAGCAGCAGGAGACTCCGCTCGCAGAAGGAGGTCGCCCAAGTAGCCCAGTATCACAATCCCCCGTTGGCGTAACAATGCTAGCACAGGGGCTAACACTTTTGTGAAGACCCGAGGAGCAGAGGCGAGACCAAAGGGCAATGCCACAAACTGATAATGCGCCTCTCCCATAGCAAACGGAGGAAGCGCTGGTGACCGGCACATATTGAAATGTGAAGGTATGCATCCTTGATGTCGATAGAGGCAAGAAAATCCCCCTGATGCAGGAATGCTACCACCGTGGGAATGGACTCCATCCTGAACTTCTGCACCCGCACAAAGCAGTTCAGCACCTTGAGGTCCAGGATTGGACGCACCGTGCCTTCCTTCCTGGGAACTGTAAACAGGTTTGAGAAAAACCCCTGAAAACATTGCAAATTCAGAACTGGGACAATCACCCCTTGAAGTAACAGGTCTTGTACCGCCCCAAACAGACACCGTAAGCGGTCCGGGGATCGGTGCAAATTGGAAGGAAAGAACCTCACCGGGAGACAAGAGCGAAACCAGCGAAGACGTCCCCCACCCCCGATACGGGTGAGTGTGCACCTTCATGCTGAAGGAGCCTTGTCCTCGGGTCTTGAGAAGCCCACTCCTGGCTTGCCAGACCAGGTTAGTTTTGATCCTCCAGAGGAGGCCCTAAAAAGGCTTCAAGCCCTTGTCAGTCGACGCAGAGGGACGAAAAAACTTCTTATGAGTTGAGAAGGAGGGCCCACGTCTACAACGAGGTTCCTTGCCCTTAGTAGCCTGTGGAAGAAAGGTACTCTTTCCCCCTGTGAGACCTTTAATGATGTCATGCAGGATAACTTCAAACAGGCAATCTACTTGAAAGCAGAGATCAGTCAAGGCCTTTTTAGAAGTCCGGTCCGCAGACCAGCATTTAAGCCAAAGACACGCCGAAGGACCACTGCCGAAACAGAGCCGAGCCACTAGGGGAGCCGCATCCAAAGAGGCATCACAGAAATTGCATCCCCTGGACCAGTTGGTCCACTAGCTCAGCAAAGGTAGGGGGGAGCTGTTCTCTCTTCAGGACACGGTGTAAAAGCTTAACCCACTCGGTCAGAGTTTGCAACACAATGGCAATGGTGAACACCGGCCTCAGTGCCGAACCAGCCAGAGTGTACATATTGCGGGCCACAGCCTCCCCCTTCCTGTCAGCCGGATCCCTAAAAGTTGGGGACTCTTCAACTGGAATCATGGCTGCCTTGTTCAATCTGGAAACCGGAGGGTCCACCATCGGTGGAACAGTCCACTTCTTAATAAGTGACTCCTCATAGGGGTATCACCTAGTAAAGCGCTTAGGAACCCCAATAGGACGCTTTGCTCGTCCCCACTCTTTAGCGACAATTCTGTCAAAATAGGCGAGAAAAGGAAACACCTTTGCCGCTTTGGATTGCTTGTGAGTGCCAAAAGGGAACCTGTGCCTCTGTCGAAGCTGCATTCTCCATCTTCAAGGTCTGACACACAGATCCAATCAGTGCTTCCACCAGCTCCTTTTCATGCGCAGTTAAGATGTGTAGGAATCATCCTCACTCTGAGGATTCCGGACGCATGGTCGCAGACCCAGCAGGGAGACCCATGTCTGTGGCGGCCGAATCAGATTCAGGATCTGATGAGACAGATGAGGCAGGGGAAGGGGGGGGGGGGCGCTTTTTGCTAGCCTGTCGCTCGAAAACCACCTCCATCCAGGACAAAGGGCTCCTGGACCGCCGTCAGTGCACCGATGAATGGTTGGGACCCGGAGAGCCCTGCAGCCTCAGAGAGGGGATCAGGTGGGGAGATGTGCTCTAAAGACTCGATGAGTCACCAGCAGGACCCCACAAAGTGTAAAACACTGCAAAGGGACCAAGCGATTCTCAGCAGAGAAGGAGAGGACCCCACCAGATTCGCCATCCAGCAGAAACAGGCATCTGCAGCCTCCAGAATAATCTGCACTCCACACACAGGGATCAGGAAGTAAAAAGGAGTTAGCACCAGGGGCTCCCACCGCAGAAATCGCTGCTCACAGGTCTCCACTGTCATGGCCCCTGCGATTTTCAATGACAAACCTCCGCAAAATGGCCGCTGAACTACACAAACATGGCTGTCGTATATAGAGCACACAGGCTTCCGCAAAATAGCAGCACCACGAGGCTCCCAGGAGTGATCCCTAGCCCTCAAGGACAGGCCCAGGCAGGACAGGAGGGCCCTGGCAGGAGCCCCTCCATGTACAACCCCCAAAACAGCCGATCGTCCGGGCGCCAGCGGCGCACCCCCCTCCCCCATCGCCAGTATAGCGCCCTGCCCCCACCCCAAGAGGTGGACCAAACCACCCACACAGCCCCAGCCTAAATGGTGGGGGGCAGGATGGAGGCCAGATGAAGGGGAGGATGCCTGACTGGAAGGAGGGGAACCCGAGGGTCCCACTGCCCCAAGGAGGGGTCCACGTCCACCCCAATACCCTCCAGGAGGAGAGAGGGGACAGTTACTCACCATACCAGGAGGGCACTGATTCAGACAGAACCATCTCGCCATCGAATGGGGGGCTGTCGGCCAGGAGGAATGCTGAGACTGGGGCAGAGACCCGGTCGTATGCAACCTTGCAAGGCGTTTAACTCACAGGCCAGCCTGTCCGGTGGGGCCGTGTCGCGGCCGACCGTGTGCGGAGCTGAGGTCTGCGCGTTTGCTGGCCAGGCTGGGGTGACCACTGGATCTGGATTATCCAGCCCGTCGCCCAGTCCAGCAGTTGATTGTAGATCTCACAGGAAAAAAAAATTCTATCTAAAAAGAAAAAAATTTTCAGGAAAAGAGATCCCAGCAAGGAACTAAGTCCTTACTCGTGACTAGGCAGAAAAAAAACTGAGTACCTATAGCAGAGAGGGAGTATACCTCCTGGAACTGCCCACAGGTGTAGTCAGACTTTTTTTTCTTTTCTGCCTAGTGTCCTACTCTTGTAGGGGGCAGTATAACCCAATGGTTAAAATGATCAGGAGCGGTGTCCATCAATGAATGAAAGCGTAACCTGCTTTACACACTGCTATAGTACAAGCTGAAGCCCATGTGCAGAATGTCTAAAGAGCATTCAACTGGAACACAATGAAAAACGTAAGTTTTTAAGAGATCATTTATTGATGATACAAAGCAAAGCAGGTGCATAAGCATTGTACATTTTCCCTTCAAAGGAATCAAGCTGTAGAGCAAAAATTCATAAATGAAGATAAAATGCCACCTGATACAGGCAGCTTAAAGTAACAGGGTGACCCCCCCCTTACCCCCAGCAAAAATAAAAAATGTCAAAATATAAAACAATTAAAACATTAATGGCTAGCATTTTCTAGATCATCTGCAGCTCATGGAAGACCCGATTAGCTATGGCAATGTAGCTGATTAATTCTTTGGACTGCAGGATCTGATTGCACAGGCACAAGGATAATACGGTTTCCCAAAACTGCCCCTTGATTCCATTCAGGACTCCAGTACATGGGGGCTCAATGAGTGCTCAAGCTCTTTTTGGTACGGAGTGAACTGCTTTAATAGCAACAAAATTATTCTACTAATCCTATTATAAAGAATTTGCAACTATGGTAAACATCAAAAAGCTCACTTTACCTTAATATGAATGTGATGTAATCCAGTGCAGCAAGAGCCAGTAAAAGCAGCCTTCATTTATAGGATTCTACTGGCTTGTATGAGACACATTAAGAAACCTAAAATGGAAGGGGCAAGGAATACCTGGTCTGCTTGTTTACGTGGCTCAGCAACTGGTGTTCCTGCAATAGCAGGAGCCTGGACGTTTTAAAGCTCAACTACAGGAGAAGCAAATGCTGCCTATTTAAAAGAGGGATCTCTATTCTAACTTCAATCTTAACTTGCTATATATATTTCTTCCAGATCTGTGAAGTAATTCAGTGTATAATGTTAAATTTGCGTGGGAGCTTCCTGAAATAAAGACCAGTCACTGCTGCTCTCTCGCTTTGTGTGACTGGTCTCGTCTCTGCCCCCTCCTGTAGTTTTTTGCAGGCAGCCTGTAGTGGGGGTACAATTTGTCAGCCGCAATGTCGCAATCCTGCTAAAAATCGCTGATTCCCACCATTACTATTAAAAAACAAAAATAGAAATGTGATTGCTTACATTTTTTTTTGGGTATGCTTTATAGCATGAAGTAAAAAATATATATATTTTTTTTTTTCAAAACGGTTGGTCTTTTTTTGTTTATAGCGCAAAAATTAAAAAAAAACGCACAGGTGGTCAAATACTACCAAAAGAATGCTCCATTTGTGGGGAAAAAAGGACATAAAAATGCCCCTAAGGCTGGCCAAACATACAATTTTCTGTAAAATGTTCTTGATTTACCTTCAACTATGTAGTACAAAGGCCTGCCTTATAGGCTACAACTGAAAGTGTTTAGTTTTGACCTCCTATTATATGGTTTTTGGTAAAAGTGTACAAGAAAATTGAACATGTATGGCCAGCCTTGGTATAAGAAGCCAGGGTTATTGTTCAATAAAATGAGGCCATATACAGGTGCCCTTGAATGGGAAACAATGAGGAAAATAGTTGGGAAATTCCAGATTACACTTAAAAAGCCTTTTTCCAACGCATACAAATCTTTAGTAAAAAGTAATACTGCAGCTTCAGCAACTTAAACATGATCACCATACCAGAGTAACTTTACAAGAATAAACGGCTTCTTATTTATTTAAATGACCAATATAAGTTTTACCCAACTCTGTACAAGTTGTTTCTAATGCTCCGACCTGAACGTACTTCCTGCATCAGCAGACGCGACAAAGGGAGGTTTCTTATCCTGTAGCTTGGGTTGCACTTTGAGAGCGTATCCTGTAATAGCTGCCAAATAAACAGAAGCAGAAGACTTTGATGACTAGAACTGTTCACTTTAACTTGCAAATGTGGATATTGAAGTTCAGATTTTTGGCACTGTACTGATATTTCTATGAGACACAGTGTTGCTTCAGATCAGTCATTTTAAGTTGGAGGCCACCAGTAAAACCCTTTAGTGGAAAAAAACACTAGTTTAAATATCCCTTCTTCCAAAAACCGTAGTTGTATTTCAAAATGGAACACTAAGCGAACCCAAATTGGACTTCCCCCCACACCAGATCCAAAGTAATTAATCTTACAAGGAAAGGATAAAGTGAAGGGTCTAAAATGTGTATTTTGTCAAATGCCATTGGTCATGTGATCAGGGCAGTTCCAGGCAGAGCCACAAAATCAGCAGCAGTGCCTAAAAGGTTAGCTGAACAAAACGTAAAATGCGCAGTGGATATGGTTTGTTGAGTTCCTGCTTGAGTTACTCCATCACATGATCACTCCTTAGGCAGAGACCAAGTCATCAATACCACACCATTGGTTATGTAACCTATCACAAGGGAGACCCCAAAGGTTTTTGCATTTCCCTTATCCTTTTCTTGTTGGATTGGCACTTTTCCTACAGCTAGATCAAAACTAGTAAGAGGCCCTCTTTAAGCACAGTTAGGCAGAAGTAGGAACACAGATTTTGTCCCGAATCCAAAAGAACGTTGGTGGTGTATAGCACTTTGACTGTGACCAGCTATCAGATGGGCAAAATTTGAGAACGATGATGATGATATCTGCCTATCCCCAAAGTAACAGCATTCCTTCTGTATTGACTGTGACAACTGCTTCCAGCTCCCCGTTTCCTTGTGCAAAAATAAAATGACCTAAAAGGAGCTGAAAAACATCCCTATGACCCCACATTTAGAATCAGTTGCCCTGCATCTCCTTTATTACCTGATTATCACTCGCCATTTGTTAAATCATGAGATTGCGTGAAAAAACAGGGAGAAATGTGCTTCCAGTAGCTGGCGCACAACTCCAAAATATAGAGATGCCTATAGACGTTATGGAATCAGAAGGTGTCAGAATTCCTACTATGCCTCCCTTACAACCACCTAGGCTTTCAGGGAACATGACCAAGCCTAAGGCAACTAACCTGAAGTATTGTCACCTTGAAGCACCTTCAAAATGTAGAGTCTTGACTTTTCCTCAGGTCAAGATTAAGCCCCACACCCTTCAAATTAAACTTGGAAATGCAGGAGGCTTAAGCCTCGTACACACGTAACGATTGTTGGCCGTGAATTTTCGGCCAACGTCCGATCGGCCGATTTTCGGCTTGTTAGTATGATGCTTCCGACAACCGACTCCGACTTTTCGGCCGAACAAAATCTCGTGTGAATGCTATAAAATTTTTGTTGGCCGTCAACAGGACGGCCGATTTTCCGTCAGTCAGTACAGATTTCGGCAGACAAAAATCAGATGAGCAAGACTGGGCATGCTCAGAGAAGAAAAAACACACGGAAAGTAAACCATCACATTACATCACTTCTGAAGTTGGTTTTTGTTGGCCGAGAAAATTTGTGTGCAGTCTAGAGCACATTTCAACCAACACAAAAACACTGGACAAAAGACGGCCGATCGGTCGGCCAACAATCGTTGCGTGTGTACGAGGCTTAAGTCAAGTCTCTGGAATTCGAAAGCTGAATGAAGCACATGAGGCTCAGTGATTGGAGGTGGCAGGGATTACTCTGGATTTTGAGAGAAGTTAAGGTCACATGTGCAATCTGGGTCTCCACCACAATGGGACAGATCAAAACGAGAACTAACAGGGGGAGCGCTAAAGTTCCATCACTTTTGCTACTATAAGTACATTTTAGGTGATGGCGGATATCTTTACACAATCACCAGGTATTGTCAATGACCGGCTGAGAAACTACAAAGAATGAGGTAAATTAAAAACATATGTTGCTCATGGAGCCTCTATTAAAAAATGAAAACCCTACAAACTAAAATGAAATGTATATGGCTAGACACGTTCATATTTCTGCGCTGCCTACACCGTTCTTGTGAACAGAAAACCACTAAATGGTTTCGTTACACAGTTGGTCTTCATGAAGAAACATCTGATCCACTGGTAAAGTCCAACATGATAAATATCTGCAATATGAACATGAAAATATCTCGAGGACTAAGGAATCCAGTTGTCCATAAGAAATGTCTGCTCACAAAGCAACCAACTGGTTTCCCGATTTCATTGCTGGAGCAAGTTGACTTTCAGATGTTCAATCAAGAGGCACAACACAAGGTCACTGGACTGAGCAAAATGAAAGAAAATTTGTGATTAGAGAATATAGGCTGCCACTGCTGACCTCTGCTTCAAAATGCTCCATGGAAATGGAAAGGCTTTAGTGCTTTTTGAGTCAATAACCTAAAACAACTACCCAGGTTAGGTATTTTTACTTGTTTTGCATCATTGACTCTACACTATTAAAACTAAACTTATAGTTTAAATCAGCTAAACATTTTCTATGTGCATTAAAACAAAGGCATGCAAGGTCTAAGTTTTTTTTTTTTTAGAAAGCAGCCACTGCCGGAGTAAAAAGAAATCCTGTACCCTGCCAGCATACAAAAGAGAAGAACCCTTGCCCTCTGTGTGGAAATAGTGGTCTCTCTGATGAGTGCAGAGTCCAATCTATAGATCTGCAAAGCAGTTGCTCCCTGCTGGTTGGAGAGCTTTAGCACTCCGCAGGAAAGAAGACCATTGCCTTACACTGAAAGAAAGGGTTCAGCTCTAGAGCATACTGGCAGGGCATAGACTTTTCTATTCAGGCAATAGCAGTTTTTAAATCAAAAGAAAAAATAAGCCCCAATGCACACTACATAGCATGCTGCATGAATGCGCATTTTTCATATTAGTGTGTAGTTTTGTTTAAGTTCACACAGTACTATAGTGTAAATTAAGCTTAACCACTTCTGGACTGCCCACTGTGTGTGTACATACACATATATATATATATATATATATATATATATATATATATACACACACACACACACACACACGTCATTACTTTGATGTTATATACCGTTGTTATGGCAGCAGCTAGCTGCTTTAAAGTGTAAATGTGAGTTCTGAGGTCTTTTGACCCCAGATCTTCCAATATATGCTTATTTCTTTTGCAAGGGATGTTTACATTCCTTGTAATAGAAATAAAAATGATAAAAAAAATAAATAAAAAAATGTAAGAGCCCATTCACACTGCCGCAACTTGTCAGGCGACTTGCCAGCCTGACAAGTCGCGGTCAGTCGCGGTCCATTGAGTAGTACAGGACCCGTTCTAATAGGAGGGACACAAGTCGCTCCGACTTAGAAAAAGGGTCCTGTACTACTTTGGGGCGATCCGGAGCGACTTGCATAGACTTCTATTATGTGAAGTCCCTGCAAGTCACGGTGCACGCGACTTCACACGTCGCCCCCCGAAGTCGTGTCGCCTCAGTGTGAACCGGCTCTAAAGGGACAGTGTAAAAACAAAAAGTAAAATAAATAAGGAAGAATTTTTTTTTTTTTAAAGCACTCTGTCCCTCCGAGCTCACGCGCAGAAGCGAAAGAGTCGCGCCCACATATGTAAACGGTGTTCGAACTACACGTGGGGTATCACTGCGATCGTTAGAGCGCAAAAAATAAAAGTAAAATAAACAATTAAAAAAAATGTAAAGTGTCCCTGTCCCTGCGTGCTTTCATGCAGAAGCAAATGCATACGTACGTTACTCCCACATATGTGAACGGCGTTCAAATCACACATGTGAGGTATTGCACCGAACGTTAGAGCAATAATTCTAGCCTAAAGCCCCGTACACACGCAACGATTATCGGCCGACCAATCGTCCGACTTTTGTTGGTTGGAATGTGCCTAGACTGCACACAAATTTTCTCGCCCAACAAAAATCTGTTTCAGAAGTGATGTCATGTGTTGGCTTTCTTTGTGTTCTTTCTTCTCTGAGCATGCCCAGTCTTGCTCATTAGATTTTTCCCTGTCGAAATCTGTACTGACTGCACGAAAATCGGCTGTGTTTTGATGGCGGACAAAAATTTAATAGCCTGCACACCAGATTTTTTTCGGCCAAAAAGTCAGAGTCGGTTGTCGGAAGCACCATACTAACAACTTGAAAATCAGCAGATCGGACGTTGGCCGAAAATTCCCTGCCAATTCGACGCGTGTGTACGGGGCTTTAAACCTCCTCTGCAACTCTAAACTGGTAACCTATAAAAAATTTTGAAAGCGTCTCCTATGGAGATTTTTAAGTACCGTAGTTTGTCGCCATTCCACAAGCGTGCGTGATTGTGAAGAATGACATGTCCTAATAGGTATCCATTTACCTGGGTAACATCTTTCATATTATACAAAATAATTGGGCTAACTTTACAGATTTTAGTTTTGATTCATGAAAAAGTGTATATTTTCCCAAATTTTTGAAATTGCGTTTGAAAGACTGCTGGGCAAATACAGTGTGACATTAAATGTTGCAACGGCCGCCATTTAATTCTCCAGGGTCTCTGCTAAATTTATATATATATATAATATTTGGGGGTTCCAAGTAATTTTCTAGCCAAAAATTTGAATTTAAAAACTTTTGTAAAAAATAAATGTCAGAAAAAGGCCTGGTCCGTAAGTGGTTAAATCTTTTCACACCTTTACTTTTCATGCACCTGGAATGCATTTAGCTGATTTAGGCCTCATTCACATGATTGTAATGACCCAAACACCTGTATGAAAAGCGATCTTAACCTGTGCGGAATGCAAAGGTGTTTCTTGCAGACAGCCTGTTTAAATTAATGACAGGTGGTTAGCTGCACAAACCTGCACAGATCTCCAAGTTCGCCCTTAGGCCCCTTTCACACATGTGGACCGTTCAGATCTGCCTGTCAGTTTTTCAGGCAGATCTGATCGGATGCCCCATGCATGTCTATGGGGCAGCGGGTGTCAGCGGAGACATGTCCGCTGACATCCGAACCGATCCTGTCCGCCAAATCCGGATGGATGGAAACCCTATTATTTTCCATCAGTCTGGCGAATCGAATGAGAACGGACAGGCGGTCCGTTCTCATCCGATTCCCCCATAGAGGACAGCGGGGATCGGACACCTCCGTCTCCGCACACAGAGCGGAGACGGAGCTGTCATCCGCCTGCTCAGCGGGGATCGGCGGATCGATCCCCCCGCTGAGCAGAGTCCGCCGACGGAGCGGACAGGTGTGAAAGTGGCCTAAAGTGTACATCTATGCGACTCCAATGCACCGATTAGGACAAAGTCTGTTTCCTGATCTCTGCATCAGACCCGCACAGACGAACGCCTCAGGATGGGTATGGAGATCCACACAGCCAGCCGACTGTCTTCGATTTTAACAGGCTGCCCGCACAGAACACTTGTTATATGAATCTGTAAACGCTTGTGTGAATTAAGCCTTACACTAAAAGTTCACCTACACTTTAAAAACATTAGATGTGGATGACAGCCAAACAAATTGCGAGGTCGGCCATAAAAACCAATACATTCATATTACAGGTTCCTTTAACATAGCTAACAAAAAGAGATACTAAAACGGAGTGACAACATTTCTCATTTCATTTTCTGTGTTGAAAAAAATATATATCTTTTCCGGTATTTCGGAACCAAAGCGCAATGAAAAATAAAAAGGTCCATATCTGGATTTCCTTCCCTCTTTATCTGGTGCAGGACAGAGGGGAGACAACAAAACATTACTAACATGCAAGGTGTTCTAGTCCTGATATTAACGAGCCACTCCCAAAAGGAAGAGTGCGGTTTAGCAGAACAAGCTATTTGCAGAGACCAAGTCCTGAGTCACAATGTAAGGAGGTTGCTGCTCCAGACACATTATAGTCCAAGTCCTGTACAATAATTTCACAAGTGAGGCATAATGGTTGTCGACAACATGCCCCTGCCAATAAACAGAGCTTTACTATTTCCTGCTACATAAAAACAAAATAAAATAAAAAAAATAAGCTATTTTATTCATTGGATTGCCATTTAGGATTTTACACTGATTTTTATAATGGAAAAGGCAACTCCAATGTGACTGAACCTCACCAAGGTTACCCTGGCAAAGGTAGCACAGAGGGCACACTTGGTATATTCTGTCCCACACTTTGGCACAGTGGTCCACCTTGCATGGAATTACTGAACGGGAGATGCAGATATTTGTTTAAAAAAAAAAAGCTTAGAGCTGCACGATTCTGGATAAAATGAGAATCACAATTTTTTTTGCTTAAAATAAAGATCATGGTTCTCGGCGTAACATTTTACATTATGCAAAAAAAAAAAAAAAATGAGAACTTTACGCTAAAGTTTTTTTAAAATTCATGAAAGTGTATTTTTTCCCCAAAACACAGCATTTGCAAGACTTCTGCGCAAATACATTGTGACATAAAAGATTGCAGCGATCGTCCATTTTATTCTCTAGGCGATGGAATTGCAAACCTTGGCACCCCAGATGTTTTGGAACTACATTTGCCATGATGCTCAGCTACACTGCAGTGTAGTTGAGCGTCATGGGAAATGTAGTTCCAAAACATCTGGGGTGCTAAGGTTTCACCATCACTGCTCTAGGGTCTCTGCTCTATATATATTTTTTTTAACCGCTTGCCGAACGCCGCAAGTAGATATACTGCGGCGGTCAGCCCCTCACAGGCAAAGTGACGTATATATAAAGTGATGTTGAATCAGTGGCAAAAAATAGTTTTAGGAGCATATTTGAGGAGCTCTTTTCCAAAACGTGATAACTCCATTTCAATAGTTTTCAGGGAAAATTAAAATTTTTACATAGACCCACACATTTTGAGAATATTCAATTTATCCTGTTAAAACATTTTAAACAAGGAAATTATTATTGGCGTTTATTGAGTTTTGGAAAAGAGCTCTTCATTTATTGTTTCAAATAAAACAGTGTGCTTCAATAATTAAAGTTTACATTCACAATGTTTTGTTTGTTTTCTCCGCTTCGAAAATGCAGTGAAAAAGGAGTGATCTTGCTATAGGAGTCTGCAAGAAGCTGGTGAGCCACTTCTCTCACAGCTGGAAGGCCAGCGATGCCCTCACAAAAGTCCAGAAGGAACTCAATCTTCCATTCCACATTGCCTCATCTCAGAATGCCAAACAAGATGGGGTTCCAGACAGATGATGATCAGCAGGATATTGGAGCAGCAGCAGGCTTTAACTCAGGTCCTGTCTGCAGACAAGAAGCTGCGACATCTAATTCCAACCTGGCAAGATATAGATGTCCTGGAATCTGTAAGCAAGTCACTGGGCCCAATCCTGGATTTCACTAATGCACTTTCAGGGGATGAATACCTAAGTGTCTCCTTTGTAAAGCCAGTTCTTCAGCTCTTCAACAATTCACTACTGGAAATGCGAGATGAAGACACAGACTTGACCAAGAACATAAAGAAGAAGATGCTGGACTACCTCAACGAGAAATATGAAGATGATGATACTCAGAAGCTGCTAGATATGGCATCTTTTTTGGACCCCCGGTTCAAGATGGACTTCATCAGTGCAGACAAGAAGACCCAAGTTAAGGCCAGAGTGGCATCACAGATGATGGAATGCCAGGAGAAAGCAAGCTGCAGCACTGACGTGATGCCCAACGTTACCAGTGAACCCCAGGCAAAGAAGTCATTGGCAAGCTTCTTTAAACAGAGTGAAACTGCAGCAAAGGGTGATTCCTCTCTGGCCCTAAAGGATGCTTTGGAAGCAGAGGTAAACACCTACCTGCTAACACCTCCAATAGACAAAGAGGAGGATCCACTTGCATGGTGGAAAGTACACAAAATAAGCTTTCCTCGTCTCGCCAGACTTGCCCGCAGATACCACAATACCTGTGTATTCCTGCGACAAGCTCGCCGTCAGAGAGACTTTTCAGTACTAGTGGCAACATCGTCACTTGCCAACGAACCTGCCTGAAGCCTGCAAAGGTTAATAGACTTGTGTTCTTAGCTAAAAACCTTGAGTAAGCAAAGCATACAGCATACATAAGCAGCTAGCATGCATGATCATGCTAAAGAATACTCAGTTTAGAAGTTTTATTTCATTTTGTTTAGCCATGATTATGATGACCAACACTGTTTAACTTTGGCACTTTTGCTAAGAAAAGTTGACTTAAAAACAAAAAAGATTGTGAACCAAAAATGCCTATAAGTTGTTTTATAAAAAATATATTAAGTTATATTGTTGGAATGTAAACCAATCAGGGGGGTTGGTGTAAAGCTGCGGTTTTATTTAAAAATGTGTTCTGCTTTTGTGTTTACAAGAAATGTTCTAATTTTGGAATAAAATATTAAGTGACCTTTTTGTCACTTTTAATGAAGCTTGCTTATTTGTGAAATTATTAATATCAATGTTAAGGTAATTGTTGACTTTAGCCTGGATTGATGGCTCTCTCAATATCGCAATATATATCGTTGGGAAAAAAAATATCGCAATGTACTTTTTTTCCAATATCGTGCAGCCCTAATTGAGATCGTGATTTTTTTTTTAACGATTAATCGTGCAGCTCTAAGAAAAGCTATAAAGATTTGTGTCTGGTTACTCAATGCAACGCAAAATTTAAAAAAATAAGTTAGTGTCAATCAAGTAAATAAATAGTAAAATATCAAAAAAGCACCATGATCATTTAAAAGAGTCCACCCCCAGTGCTGGGGAACCTGCTGCAAGGAAGGCAGGTAGGGAAATGCACTGCACCTTTTCTTTTATGATGCATTTAGGAATTTCCAGCCAAAATGTACATTTTTGGACAGTGAGAAAAAGAGTAAGAACTTCGATGAGGTGTACAGTTGTCTGAACCCCCCCACTGGGGAGATCATCCCCTCATTTCTCATCTCAGCTTCACGCCACAGGAAGTCAGGAAAATGTCCTTAGTAGGGACACAAAGACAGGACACCTTATTGCTGGTAGAGAGGGGAAGAGATAGGGCGCCTCTGCCAGGTACTGCTACTTAGCCTATTAAGTGACTTCCCTTTACTTACTGTTTCTAAAGGCCCGTACACACGATACGAAAATCGGAAGTAAAATTTTGTCCAACGAACGACAGCCGAATTTTCAGATGACAAAAACTGGATGTGCAGGCTATAAAAATTTTATCGTATGAGAACACAACGTCCGATTTTCGTTTAATTAGTACAGTTTTTTGTCCGAAAAAAATCATAAGAGCAAGACTAGGCATGCTCAGAAACTAAAGAACACATACAAAACAATTCAACACATGATCACTTCTGGAGATGAATTCTGTCGTACGAAAGTAACCTCTTCACTTTCCATATGAGACTAGCATGCCACAAAAAACGGACGAAAGATCATCCGATAATCTGATTGTGTGTACGAGGCTTAAAGCTGGATACACACGATACAATTTTCTTGAGTTTTTTCCTTTAGATTTATGCCCCGTACACACGTTCAGATAATCGGACGACTTATCGTTCGCATTTTGTTGCATGATACTAACATCGAATTCAACAATGCGTACAAACTGTATGATTTTTGTCGTACGATTCGGGAAAAGATTCATGGTTGCTTAGCTACGTATCAGATGGTGCAAAAAAAAAAGCAAAGGCAGCCAGGCTTTTTCTGTGCTATTTTAGAGTTTGAGCATGCACGGTCTTTGTCGATCGTTTTTTAGCAGACGCAGCATAGTGTACTGATTGAACAATTGTCGTTCGCTAGGCTTATCGTAAGACAGAATTTTTCCTGTTTGTCCCTTCGGATTTTGTTGGATGAACTGTCGTGATCAGCTGTCGAAAGCGGTGTACTAACGATCAGATTATCGTGCGATCAAGACAAAAGCTATTTTTTTTTTGTACGATTATCTGAACGTGTGTATGAGGCATTAAGGAAAAAGTCTAAAGACAATTGTATAGTGTGTATAGCCCATTTAGGAAAAAATAAAGAAAATTCTATAGTGTGTATCCAGCTTTACGTTTTCATGTAGACCACTGTTTTTTCCATAATGGAATTTGGCCGGTTCCCATATAAATTTTGTAACACTATCGGAGTCATGTTACTTGGTGTTTTCTTCTCCCTTTTTTTTTTTTTTTGTAGGTTTGTTTGCATAAATAAAGAATTTAAAAAAAATAAAAAGCAAGCTATTAATCATTGCAGCCCCACTGCAAGGGATTTTTTTTTTTCTTGCCGGAGTCGGGTTTTAAGTTGCGCGCCCGCCAGTAGACATAAGGCGGCCCCTAAAAGATATATTGTACTCAGTCTGCCCATTTGAGTTTACCTTGCCTGTTTTAAACCTAAAACCTTTTTAGCTGGAGTTCCCTTTTAGATGTCCTGTACTCAGCTTTACCCACCTCCACAAGGTAAGCCACACTTATTTTGCATACGACAACTGTAAAGGGTAAATTGTGGAAAAGGATTGGTGTCACAGTGATATTGTAGCGAGACCGGAAGCCACTACATTGAAGCGCCATACCGATTGCCACGCTACTGTTTACATGCCGTTTCCCTATGAAGCTAAATAGGACCAGAGTAACATGACAGAGAGCTGGAGATCATCAACCTGCTGACCGGAGAGAGATTTCCTCTTCGGAAGTCAGGTGATCATATGACCATCAAGGTGCCTCCGTGTGACTTCCTAAAACATGAGACCCCCAACATGCAGAAGGTTCTAGACGTCACCAAGAAGATGATGGAGCTACTGACAGGAGAGGTTCCTATAAGGTGTCAGGAGGAATCTCTATATTACTCCGCGGCGGAGTGGGAGCATCTCGAAGATCTTTACAAGGACATCATGATGGCGAATCAGCCGCCCCTCATATGACCGGTTTTAATTGGATCTTCGGGGGATCGGGATCATTCTCTGGTACCGTGTGCCATCCGTCTTCCAAGGGGGCATAGCCAGATGACCATGGAGGTTGCCATGCGATACCTCCAATGGTGTGGCACGAGGCTAGCCCTCTTGGAGCGGAGGTTGGGGGTTTATCCCGACCCCGAAGATCCTTTTATTCAGGAGCATGCCCATTTTTGAGTTTGGACTTTTCTTTATACATTTGTGTGTTTTTCAACATATAATAAAGTAAACACAGTGATATTGTAAGATTCTAAATACCAGGCAAATTGTAGAGGAGCGCAGGACAGGAGAGTGCCTTAAATGAGACATTTCCAAAAATAATGTTGAAAAGGAAACACCCCCCCACCCCCCCTCTTCACAGCATTTGCTGGCCAATTACATGCATGATTTAGGGTGAGATTGAAGACTTGAGCCCAGCGATGGAAGATTGTACACAAACAGGAAAGGAAGGGGCTTCCTCTGCCTTTAGCTCTATGCAATGATATTAAATACAGGCAGGACTAAAGGTAACATTATTCAGATTCTTTTGATCGGTGCTCGCTGCAATATGTCATAATAAACATCCTGGTGAACATCTGAGAAGGATTTAAAGTTGGAGCCCTTTCGAGAGGCTGTGTAGTTTCTGCTCATGTTAATTGTTTTGCCAGTGATTGGCAATGAAATCGGACGTTCCCGGACTTCCTTGTTGTGTCTAAAGTCTCCTTCAGACTTGTTCTTTGTCTGCTCTTGTTAATTTCTCTTTAACTTCTGATGGCAGAGTATTAAATATGTCCTCTTCCACCACAAGTCCGCTGCGTTTCAGGAGGTGGCACTCTCCTAATTCTACGGGTAGACACTCCAGTCTGTTGCTACGCAGCTCCATCTGGATCAGGTTGGTGAGCTCGCCCACCCTAGAAGGCAGAGATTGCAGGGCATTGTTCCCCAAGTTGAGGGTACGTAGCTTCTTGCACTGGAACAGCTCTGGAGGCAGGTTTTCAATCTGTGGGAAATAAAGACAACAGAAAGGAATCAACAGAGAACAAGTATATAGAATTACTATACAAGACCAGTTATAGGTGGGGGAGGTGACCACTTTTTGTATTGTCATTTATATTGGTCAGGTAAAGCACTTACACCTTTGCTGCCATTGTGCAATGTGCTGGGTGTTCAGTGCGACCCTGTGCCTTTTTAAGGAGGGGTGGGCTCCCTCCAGTCACCTGTCCTCCATCTATCCATTATAATACATGTGCTCCCACTGTGGAGACTCTTTATTAAAAGGTAGGAGTTAGGGACTGCAGATATCAGGGTGCCTTGCTGGGGCCTGCAGCTTATGCATGTATTTGCAAATGTGTGCAACTAAACCCCTGTTTTTAAACGCATACTGTTAGCAGTGGCGGTGCGTCCATTGGAAGCGCAGGGGCGCCACCCCCCCTATCCATGCATCCGGCCCCTAATCTACATGCAGGGCGCCAGAGGCTCTAATAGGCTTCAAAAAAAGGGTGGGCTCGGGGTGCAGAGCACTGAGAATGAATATTCGCTATTGTCACATGGATTCTCCTCCTGGCCAATCAGAAAGTGGGTCCTGAGGCCAGTTCCCAATTGGCTGAAAGGAGAAGCCATGCTATTGGCCAAGGAGGAGGGAGGAGACGCAGGTGAAGCCCGACCCACGGAGGAGACTGGGGGGGGGTATGGTGTGCGGGCTAGAGCTGGTGTGATCCGGGGGGGGGGGGGGGGGGGGGTTTGTATGGTGTGCAGGCTGGTGTGGTCCGTCTAACAAGAAAAACCAATCTGCGACCAACCGAATTGACCTGTCCAACAGTACGTGTTAAAAACCCCGGCCCATGTACGCGCCCCCCCCCGGCCCATGGAGCACCAGCCGCCACTCTGACTGTTAGGTTTATTCGGTTGGTCACTGGCTGGTTAAGTAGTGACTGGGAATCCACTTGCTTCTTTGACCCGTATAGAATTACTACTTTATGTGATCCTAAATGCAGAAGATGCCATGGCATGGTAACTTCTTTTACAAACGGCCAATTCCCCAAGTATCTCAATTCAATCTCTGAGGTTTCTGTTTTGAGAGTCAATGAAAACATACCCAGATCATGCATGCCAGCAATGTGGTCTGACAACTGTAGTCTGAGGCCTGTATCAAGGAAAAGATATTTAATCACCTGGATCTTCACGTGATTTAGTCCTGTTCACATCGGAAAGATTTGTGGTGCGATTTTACAGGCGTCACACCGATTTTCAAAAGTAGTTCCTGCGCTACTTTTGGCAACTTCAACAGACATCTGTGCATGAACCCACAAAGTGGTCTTTCAAGTCAGCCCCGAAGTCGGACTGAAATGCAGCTTTGAAATTGTACAGAGTTCGGATGAAGTTGCAGGATTTAAAAGGCACATTAAATGTGAACAAGGGCTTAAAGGAGTTGTAAAGTCAGAAGGTTTTTTTTTATATTAATGCATTCTATGCATAAGGATAAAAAGCCTTCTGTGTGAAGCAGCCCACCCAGCACCCCTATTACTTACCTGTGCCCCCTCTCTGTCCAGTCATGTCCATCAGTCCCTAAGCCATCCTGGGGCTCTCCCTCCTGATTGACAGATACAGCCACGGCGCCACTGGCGCCCATGGCTGTCAAAGTTAGTTAGCCAATCAGAAGAGATAGGGGGCGGGGCCGAATGGCAGCTCCGTGTCTGAATGGACACATGGAGCTACAGCTCAGCTCGGGTGCCCCCATAGCAAGCTGCTTGCTGTGGGGACACTCGATAGGAAGGAGGGGCCAGGAGCAGGAAGGAGGGACCCAAGAAGAGGAGGATCCAGGCTGCTCTGTGCAAAACCAACTGCAAAGAGCAGACAAGTATAACATGTTTGTTATTTAAATAAAAATAAAAACCACGAGACTTTACAATCACTTTAAAGTAGTTCTAAGGCTCCGTTCACATGTGAGCGTATGGATCGCGGGCAGAACCGCCGCGGTTCCGCCCGCGATCTGGAGATTAATTGCAAATCACGGGACGCCTAGCGTTGCCCGTTGACACCAGACTTCATGCTCGAGAGTTGGTCTGCATAGGTAGGTTAAAGCCAAGGTTTAGGCGGCACCACCCACCTCTGTTCTAAAACATGAGCTGTGCCATTTTAAGCTCAATATTCTACAACACTTGAAGCTCGTCTGATAATCATACTTGCAGCATGGATTACAATTCAATTCTGCCACCCGACTAGATACTAATAGTTTACCTTTCTTTCTTCTACTTTTCACATACAAACATTTACATGAGAACAGAGTAACAATTTATAGAAAACAGTTCAAATGAGAGAAAATCTAAGACCCCACTGGCTGCGATGCATACTAGCACATTATGACTTTACCCTGCAGGGAAAAAAAAAAAAAAAATAAAAAAAATCTCTAGCTGTTTAGGTAGCGGGTGTGAATGAACTAAATATAGGTTAGGCTTCATTCACATGTCATCGTAGCGATCGCGGGCAGAATCACCGCGATTCGGAAATCATTGCAAATCGCGGGACGCATGTGCGTTGCCCGTGATTTGCAATAGCACCCCAAACGCTGTGCGATGTTGCAGCAATTTCCGCCTGCCGAATTGCGGTAACATCGCGCAAAAAAAAGTCGCGGGACGCACGACGCCCCAAAGAAGCTCTTGTACCTTTTTTGGGCGTCATGCGTCCAGCGATTTTTTGCACCATGTTACTGCGATTCGGCAACATCGCACAGCGTTTGGGGTGCTATTGCAAATCACGGGCAACGCACAGGCGTCCCGCGATTTGCAATGATTTCCGGATCGCGGTGATTCTGCCCGCGATCCGCTACGCTGACATCTGAACGTAGCCTTAAGAATGAGGATATTGATAAGTGTCACCCGAACTGTTTGCATGACTTCATGATTAAACAATCTGGCTGGACAGATCAAGTTCTAAAGCCAGCTGCACTACAGCAATCTAGTAAACAGCAAATGAATACAGTTTATTAATTATTAAAACGTCATTAATAGAACTTCCTCCGGCTCACAAGAGTCACAAGCTTTGTTATGTTTGTGGTGAGTATATTAACATCTGTTCTAAAAGTAGCTCCGCTGTGCTGGAAGTGACATAATGCAGTAAAGGAGGGGGACAGAGGAGGAGAGCAAAACACACGCCTCATAGCTGGAGGGCCTTCCTAAAATCTCAGCCATATGGAGGAGAGAAGTACTCAAACGGCATGTGTGTTAACCACTTCCAGCCCAAGCCTATTCTGGCATTCCTCTCCTACAAGCAAATATTTTTTTTTTTTTTGCTAGAAAATTACTTAGAACCCCCAAACATTATATATGCTTTTTTTTTTAGCAGAGATCCTAGGGAATAAAATGGTGGTCGTTACAACTTTTTAGGTCACACAGTATTTGCGCAGCAATTTTTCCAACGCTTTTTTTTTTTAGTTTCATGAACAAAAAAAAAAAAAAACTATAGTTAGCCCGATTTGTTTGTATAATGTGAAAGATGTTACCCCTAGTAAATAGATACCTAACACGTCACGCTTTAAAATTATGCACACTGGCAGAATGGCGCTGAACTCTGGTACTTACAAATTTCCATAGGTGGTGCTTTAAGAATGTTTACAGGTTACCAGCTTAGAGTAAGAGCCGGTTCACACTACTCCGACTTGTCAGGCGACTTGGAAGTAGCTCCCAATGCTGTGCAATGGAATCATTCTAATCTGAGCGACTCAAGTCGCTCCGACTTAGAAAAAGGTTCCTGCACTATTTTTTGGCGAAGTCGGAGCGACTTGCATTGAATTCTATTATGAGAAGTCGTTTGCAAGCCGCCATGAAGTCGCGCTGCACGGGCGACTTCAAAGTCGGGGCGACTGAGTCGGATTAGTGAAAACCGGCTCTTACAGAGAAGGTATTGGGCTAGAAATATTGCTCCAACGTGTGGTTTGAACTCCGTTTACATATGTGGGCGTAACGTACGTATTCATTTGCTTCTGTGTGCGAGCATGCGCACGCGGGGACAGGGACGATTTACATTTTTTATTGTTTATTTTACTTTTAATTTTGAAACTTTCACCTAAAATTTTTTTTCGTTTTCAGCACTTTTATTTCTATTATAGGGAATGTAAACATCCCTTGTAATAGGAATAGGGTATGACAGCTCCTATTTACAGCAAGATCTGGGGGGGTCTATAAGAAACCTGAGATCAAAAGAAAAAAAAATGATCTCGGCTTCCCAGCTTGAAGAAACAGCAGTGTTTACATTTGCCGAGGCCGGACATGTCATTACGTCACATCTGGCCTCTGAAGGTCATTGAGATGACCGGGGACCATCTGGTCATCAGTCATTTCTATGGTAAACGGCCACCATGGGCCGATTCATTCTCCGATCGCGGCAGGAGGGTGGGACGTCCCCTCCCACTGGCTATAAAAACAATCAAGCGGCTGAAAAGCCGCTATGATTGTTTTTACATGACAGGGAATCGCCTGCAGCTGCACCCATCATTCATATATCTCCACACAAAGTCCAGGACACCATATGACGTCGTTGGGCGGGAAGTGGTTAATGCCAGCATTGGTCAATGGTTGCTGCTGGCCCACCATGAAGACCAGTAGTTACTGTATTTCCCCACTTATTCTAGGAAGTTATCTGCCCATCTATGGACAACTTGTTCAACTCAAAAAGAATTCCAGTTATTGATATTTTATCCAGTTACATTGGTTCAAGCTGGAACCTGGCTAATCCCCCTGGAAGCTGGAAATCCCTGAAGCGGTCACTACTACTCCAGTGATCTCCACTTGCTTCTGAGTCCTGTACCAAGCAGCTGCTCTGCTGCACTGTGAACACAGGAGGTCGGCTGCTTGACACGGGCACCATTCAGAGAATGCATTTTCTGAATGAATGCAGTGTTCTCTCTAATTGGACGAAAATGCAATTCCCCGAATAGTGTCTGTGCTGAGCAGCCGGCCCCCTTGTGTTCACAGAGCAGCTGCTTGGCACAGGACCCAGAAACAAGTGGAGATGACTGAACTAATGATGTTACTTCAGTGATTTTCAGCATTCAGGGGCACTGGCCAGGAATGATGTATACATAGGTACACTGATCCAATGTAACTACGTATACAATATCCAAACTTGGAATTCCTCTAACAGGCCTGGAGTCCTCCTTTAAACACATAAGGACCGGGCCTATTTCTGACACTTGTTGTTTACAAGTTAAAATCAGTATTGTTTGCTAGAAAACTACTTACACCCCCAAACATTTTATATAGTGATTGACTGATTAATCGCAAAGCCGATATATCGAGGGCCGATCTGCACTTTCCCCGAAAAATCAGAATCGGCCCCGGAGGGTACCGATATTGCCGATATTTCGCTAAAGTTCTTGTATCGGAGTGATGCCTGCAGCTAGAGGCATCACCCCGGTACCGGCGTCCATAGCCAATGGTTAGCTGTCTTGTAATGACAACCGATGTGGCTGAGAAGCCGCTCAGCTGTCATTACAAGGAGTGGAAGGGGACACCCCCCCCCTCCCTCCCGCGGCTCGCCCGGGTCTCCCGTCCCACCCAGAGACCCAGGCAACCAGCCTGCACGGCCGAAGACCCGATCAAAGCCGCATTCAGCTCTGATCGGGTCTCCATGTAAAAAACCCGAAAGTGGTGTCATGATAGGGCTGGGCGATATGGCTGAAAACTGTATCACGATAGCAGTGTTTCATATCGGTCGATATCTATTGATATTTTTTATTACCCATTTAAAATAAGGACCCTAGGGTGAGAATGCAGGGCGGCGGGCATGGTGCAGGAGAATGCAGGGTGACTGGCATGGTGCAGGAGAATGCAGGGTGACTGGCATGGTGCAGGAGAATGCAGGGTGACTGGCATGGTGCAGGAGAATGCAGGGTGGCAGGCATGGTGCAGGAGAATGCAGGGTGGCAGGCATGGTGCAGGAGAATGCAGGGTGACTGGCATGGTGCAGGAGAATGCAGGGTGACTGGCATGGTGCAGGAGAATGCAGGGTGACTAGCATGGTGCAGGAGAATGCAGGGTGACTGGCATGGTGCAGGAGAATGCAGGGTGACTGGCATGGTACAAGAGGATCCGGGGTTGTGGGCATACTACGGGAGATGCAGTGCTGGGGGCATGGTACAGGTAGACCATGCCCGCAGCACTGCATCCCTTGTAGTGTGCCCGCAGCCCTGCATAACGGCAGGTAGTGAAGCTGTTTCACTTACCTGTTCCAGAGGCGCCTTCGTTTTAAAAATGGCGCCGATACGTCATTGCGCACCCGCCGCCACCGCTCGTGTAATTTCGGCTATTCTCGGCCTCTCCCGAGCGGCGGCGGCGCGTGCGCAATGACGTGTTGGCGCCGGGCGGCGCCATTTTTAAAAGTTTAAACCCGCCGGAGCGGACTTTTCGATTTATCGTTCAAGTTTTCTTATTGCTATCGAGCACGGGACTATCGCGATACCTATCGGTATCCTTTTATCGACCAGCCCTATGTCATGACATCACTTCCGGGTACTCGGCGCCAGATTAAAAAAATGACAGCATTCAAAACAGCCAAACTTGGCATTTTGAATGCTTTTAAGTGCAGAGGAGGGGTTTGGGGTCTTTTAGACCGCCAGATCCCTCCACAAAGAGTACCTGTCAAGTGATGAAATAAAAAATAAAAAAAATTTTAAATGTACGAAAACATTGCCCGATACCGATATGCAATGGCCAAAATATCGGTATCCGCAACGAAAAACCGATATCATTTATATATTTTTTTTTAGTAAAAGAGTCCGGAGAATAAAATGGCGGTTATGGCAATATTTTTTTGTCACGCGGTATTTGCACAGCGCTCTTTCAAACGCATTATGAACTTATGGCCATAGTTCGAATTTTGGTTGGTTCATCAGCAACTGGCCAAGATTCAAACCATGCATGGGCAGGATGAATGTACCCAAGTTGATCGATTAACTTGGGTACAACCAGCCTGCCAGATTTTACATGCGATTATTGCTAGTGGCAGTTATAGCCGTTCACAATAATCACAGTGTTCGTTCGGCAGGGACAGCTTCCCCCATCCAAGCCCCCCCCCCCCCCCCCTCCCACCGGCAGAACAGTTAGTGCTTATGGGGGAAAACTGAGCTATTTTCTCTGGTTGCAGGAAAGAAAATCGCTTTGTCTATGGCTGGCCTTAGCAACAACTTTGCCTTGTCGTATCAAGCGGCAGCTGCCAAAGCCAGCAGAATATTAGCATGCATAAAGAAAGGGATGTATTCCAGAGATAAGACTATAATCTTTCCACTTTATAAAACTCTGGTCCGACCACATCTGGAGTATTCTGTCCAGTTCTGGTCGCCAGTCCTCAGGAAGGATGTGTTAGATCTGGAGAGAGTCCAGAGGAGGGCAACTAAACTAATTAGGGGATTGGAAGACCTTAATTATGAAGAGAGTCTGCAATCGCTTGATTTATTCTCCCTGGAGAAGAGACACCAGAGAGGGGACATGATAGCAATTTATAAATATCTCAATGGTGATCTTAGCATAGAAAAAAAGCTATTCAGTCGGAAGGATTGCATGAGGACTAGAGGGCATACAATGTGTCTGGAGGAGAAGCATTTTAACCTCAGGCAACGAGGGGGGTTCTTTGGTGTTAGAGCTACAAGATTGTGGAATTCTCTACCACAAGAGGTGGTTTCTGCGGGAAGTATGGTGGCTTTCAAAAGACTCTTAGACATACATCTCAAGGATCAGAACATTCAGGGGTATGAGAGATGATTACGGCCACACACACCTACACAGGTTGAACTGGATGGACTATTGTCTTTATTCAACCTCACCTTTTATGTAACTATGTATCTAACAATATTAAAACCTCCTACAGACAGAACAAAATTAAATAAATACTCACATGGTTGGCAGTTACAGCAAAATACTGCAAGCTCTGGAGCTGGCCGATTTCAGCCGGGATGCTAGTTAGAGTATTGTGGCTGAGATCTAGATGTCGCAGCTTTCGACAGTAGCACAGTTGTGGTGGTATTTTATCAATCTTGTTGCGGTTAAGATAGAGGCGCTCAAGGCTTGCCAGATTGCCAATCTGAATGGGTATATAGGCAATGTGGTTGTACCACAGCTTCAAGCAGGTGAGTCTATGTAGATGCTGGAAGCTGATGATTTCCTCAATGGTTTTCAAATTGTTGTCTTTCAAATCGATCTCCTGAAGGTTGTGAAGGCTAAAAATGGAGTGTGGGATCCTCTCCAAGTCACATCGCATCAGTTCCAGCTCCGTTAGGTTCACCATTTTCTTAAGACTGTTGAGAACCATCAGTTTGGTGCCTTCATTGTTTACAGAAAGCTTCTGCAGATGGACACCTACATCAGTCACCACCTGGGGAAGTTTAGTAAGGTTGCTCTTTAGTCTCAACACTTTCAACCTCTTAAGTTCACGAAGACCATCAATGACTATATATCGATTGTTTTCAGCGCTCAAGTTCCCGGTGAGGTGCAACTCCTCAAGGTTTTTCAAACTATAAATCCATAAAGGAATCTCCTTAATATCTGTAAATTTAATGTGTAGAGATTTGAGATTCTCTCTGAGAAAAGCCAAGGCTGGAGACTCAATTTTAGCTGCCGTGTGGTATAGCCAGAGTTCTTTCAAGCCCGTGAGCTGGGCGATACTAGGTGGGATGGTCACATCGGGTATGAGTTCCAGCTTGAGAACTTCCAGCTCCACAAGGTCAAACACAGTGTCCGGGATCCCGCTAAGCATGAAAAGATGGAGCTCAAGTTTCTCCTGAGAATTTTTGGTGATGCGTTGGCGTAGTTTGTCCAGTGTCCACTCGTGGTTCAGGTTAAGTTGCCTCAATTTGTTCTCGCTGACTTCAGACAAAAAAACGGCGAAACGTTTGGAGTAAAGTGGGTCATATTGGTCTATGAGGTGCAGCATGAAAGCAAAGTCGTTCTTGACATCTGGAATGTCGCTGTAGCTGCTTTCTTCACGAATCGATTCAAAGGAATATTTTTTCAAGGATCGCCTTAGCATCCACCAGAGGGTGTACACACAGACAAGACCATAAAACCCCACCAGGCTGATGTAGAATGAGGCCAAGATTTTAAATAAGGTGGCCAGTGGATGGGCACATCGGTACATTCGATAGCCAGTGAGGCTCTCAATGTCCACCTTACAATCCACATCGAAGGTGATGCTGCTAACATAGTACACAGTGTAGCAAAGAATCAGAATGAATTTGATAACTTTGATGATTGTCTGCCGCATATAGAGCCTATAGACTATATCGCCTTCTTCAACGTGAGTCCTAAACTTTTTCACCTTCTCAAACAAGGCTTTGGCCTGCTCACCCTCCTTCTTATCGAGCACTCCTGTCTCTGACCGATCCACAATCCCCTGTTCCACCCTGGACTTGCTCCTCTGCAGCATAGGCACGGTTGCTTCTACATCTTCACTGGCTGTAGAAGACTTTTTGTCAACCGAACCATTCATCTTTCCTGCTGAAGGTTTGGGATCACTCTCCTCCACCACAGTCTCTGACAAGGCCCGAGTAGTCCAAGGTGAGTCAAAACATTTTAGTAGGATAGAGACAAAATGCTCTAACTTGGAGCTGGTCCGAGGAAACTTGAACCAGAAATTGCTACACGCCAGGAAGATCAAAGTGTGCAATAGCACTAGATAAGGGAAATATTTTGCAAACCAATGTAGACGGTTTTCATAGCACACAGCATCCACATAGTTGTACTGATGTCTATCCAAGTCATATTTTATGCCTGTGGGGCCTAGTGTTTCTGGAGGCACCAGACTAGAGTTTGGATATTCAGGTTCGGCAGGGCCCCAGGCCCGGTAGGAATCGTTACAGCTGTCATGTGTGACCCATTTACAGGGAAGGCAGATCATCTTATCCTGGGTGACCTGTAAGGTGCCTCCAAACACTGCTATCATAAGCATGACAATGGAGATGTAGTCTGTGAACACATCCCACCAAGGTTTAAGGATTCTATACGCTGGCTGTGTGTCCGCAAAGTACCGCAGCTCTGTCACTGGAATCATGGCTCACCTGGTAACAAGAAAACAGAACAGGCTTTACTAACAAGCAGAATCCCCAAGCATAGGTCTAACATCTATTTATAATCAACAGAGGACAGGTGAGGACATATCTGATGACTACAAGTGAAGGACAAAATTAACGATACCTCACATGGGAAAAAATGCTGCAAAATATCTTTCCCAGAGTAGATATGTACTTACCCCCTCAGGAATCCAAGGGACACACTGATACCTTCCCAATGATCTGGTGTGTTCCTGGGAAAAAACCTAGGCCACTTAATTTATTTATTTATTTTTAAGGAGAAAGGTAACAAAAAGGTAGCATTTGGTAGTCTGTTGTTAATAATACTTTGTTTCCCTGTACAACAAGGTTTGTGGTAAGGAACAAAGTTCATTTACATACTATGTTCTACCACATGCATTATTTAAAGTGGTTGTAAACCCTTCCATATACCCAGTGAAGTGATTGGCCTCAGGTGATACAGAGATGAAACAAATCCTCCTACATAAGTTGTACCTTTTTATCTAATGTCTTCTCTACATCTGTTCAAAGCAATGAATTGTAAAGCTTGTCTGATAGTTCAGAAAAAAAAAAAAAAAGTATTGAGAGCTGAAGTTACAGTCTGCAGAGCTCAGTGATGAGAGCTCTGGGAACTGATGGGAGGGAAGGGACATATGCCCCTCACACAGCACACAGGAACAGAGCTGTCAATCTGCTGGAGATCCCCAAGGATCCTATAAGGGCATTCATGTGTGTTCGCACCGGGGCCCTGCTCAGAGTATCCATTGCACAATGAGCGGGGCCTGGCCTTGCCTCCTGCCCGTCACTGGCTGTGATTGACAGCAGGAGGAGCCAATGGCTCCCGCTGCTGTATCTCAGCCAATGAGAAGCAAGAGACCAGAAAGCGCCTCAGCTCTCATGTACATCACTAGATTGAGATTAAGCTTTAAAACCACTTTTTAAGGCTCCATTCACACCTGAGCGTATCCTATTCAGATGTTTTTTTGGGTGTTTTTTCAGGCGTTTTTTAGGGTGTTTGGAGGCAGGCATTGACATCTAACAAAAACGCTTGTAATCTGCTAAAAAAGAAGCGCATGCATGCAGTGGCATCTTAAGAGCATTATAGGCCCCCCGGGCAATTCAGTGCACTGGGGCCCCGTCTTCACAATCACCCATGAGAATAAAAATGCAAATTATGGATAAGGCGATATTTATTGGTACATCAGTGCCAGGCTAATGACAGCTTCCAAGTTGGGCGGCTGGGTCCGGTAAACACACACACGGACGGGAGCCAGACTCGACTGTCCTGTGTGTGCTTGTTCAAACAGGCAGACAGGCATTCCTGCAGTTGTGGGCTCCCCCTCCATGGCCCAAGTGGCCTGACAGTAGCACAGGGCCGACAGGCGCTTGCCACCTGCTAAGTTTGGCGGTGGGATGCACACGGGAATTGGGACTAATGCTTGGCTGGGTCACTGGGTAGGTAGGGCCCCCGGGCAACTGCCCAGCGTGCCCATTCGGTAAGATAGCCCTGCATGCATTTTTTTGAGCTTCAGGCTACAAAACGTTCAGATGTGAACAGGAACCACTGAAATGAATAGGATTTTGCTTGTTGGGCGTTTTGAGGCTTCAGAGATGAGCGTTTTGCCAGCTGAAAAAGGCTCAAGTGTGAACAGGGCCTTAAGATCTGCAATTGGTGGCTTGGTGCCAGATACCACAGCATACCTTCCGAGGTCTAGTGGTGTCCATACCGCAATGGGTCAAGGTTGTTAAAAGGGGGACCTACTCAATAGTAAATCACAATGTTATGGCTGATGGGTGATGGTCTTCTCATTATCTGGTAAACCCAAATCCTGGGTTGCCAAATTATGGAAAACAATCACATTACCTGCAACTCTAATTAATGCCTGGCTGTAGAGATTCTCCTTACAGTTACCTTTACACAATTATTACCAATTTTATTGATATTAAAAAGTGTGTCTGATAAATGTAAAATCAAATATTCAAATACTGAAATAATTCTGAACAATTCTGAAGTTTGTAAACTTACTTCTCACACTCTATTTACTTCCTTGATTTCTGTGACCGGAATGAGTGTGGATGGGGGAATCCAGTTTTTTTTTTTTTTTTTTTTGTTTCCATTCAACCTGCTGGTTAAATGAAAAAAAAAAAAGAATCCTCTATGGCCTGCTTAATGTGCACCTTCCAAAAAAGTGGACATTTCCTCTATCCACTGTCTCTCCTTCCTCTTTTTCTATGTTCTTCTTAACATACAATTCTTGTAAATGAAATGGGAATTTTAAGCACTTTTTTCCCCTATCTTAATTGGATATCACATTTAGTGTTAAAGCAATCTCCTATATAATTGTTGTTCTGGACACGATCAAGATAATGATAAAGTTGAAGAATACACAGGAAAATGTCCAACAGCACTAAAAGCTCTAAAATGATCGTGTTCTAAACATCAGCTTAGAAGATCGCATTGCCAGGAAGTCACACGCTGATTCTGGGAATTCGAGGTCTATTGTCGGGGGACTTTGTGTTTTACGGTTAACCATCACAATGCTGAAAGATTAATATGACAAAACAACATGCCTGGGGTTCAATACCCAGCAACCCTCCAGATCTAAAGGACAGACACTAATCCCAGGAAGCCGCAGTTCCCAACAAAGTTAACTGAAAGTTCAGTCAAAACTTTTTTCTATTTTAAAATATAGTGTAGAAGAGTCAATAAGTCTGCTAGTGGAGGCGTAATCTCCCTGCACTCAGCAATATAAATCTAACAGAGGGTCTAAGATTTTCATATATTATAATATATATATATATATATATATATATATATATATATATATATATATCTTTATATATCTAGCGGAGTTCCGGGCACGAAAACTTTTTTTCAGTGAACATACCCCCGGGACAGTCAGGGCTAGTACATTCCACAATGGTTAGCCTCTGATCTGTCCCGGTTCGCACTTACCTGCAAGAAGAAATACTCACTTTTAAAATTTCTTCTCCAGCGTTGCCATCTCTGTTGGGGGCAGCTGAAGCCGGCGCGATCCTCTTCTGCGTCCTCTTCCGCGTCTTCTTCTCCCAGAATGCGCCTGCACCGGCCCCTCTCGTCACTTCCGGTGCGGCGCCGCATTCCTCCACAGCTTCTGGGCATGCCCAGAAGCTGTTTAGCAGGGAATGCGGTGTCGCCCCGGAAGTGACGAGAGGGGCCGGTGCAGGCCGGTGACGTTCAGCTCCCAGGAATCATGTATCAAGTAGAGAATAGATGAGTATTTTCAATCTACTATTACAAGGTGAGTGAAAAAAAAAAAAAATGCCTAACTATCCAATTCCTTTTCAGGTGATGGGCACAAAAAAAAAAAGGTTGATTTTGTGCCCGGAACTCCGCTTTAAGTACTGCTGAACAGAAACTAAAATACTTTGACGGATGAAAAAAAAATCCTTTATATGAATTTTCTCTGTTTTTAACCATTTGCCTGGAGTTTAGTAAACATAACAGCCAGGTAAAGAGGTCCAAAAATTTAACCAGCATTTCTCTCCATACATGCTTCCGCTAAGTTGCTCCTGACTTAAAATAAGCTCAGTAAATAAGTAGGGCTGTGTTCATCAACTGTCTTCCCACACAGCACAGCCGAGCATGCTGAATCATTCCATCAGGCCACACACAGAAGGTCACCTCTCAGAAGGCCAAGCAATCAAATGCAAAAAATAGAGCAAGCTTCCTAAACAAAAAATTTACAAGCATCGCCCTACCAGTATGTCTTACCAACAAGGCCACAGAGATGTAATGGATGCATGCTGCACTGCTACAAAGACGAATTAGCCTTGATACTAAACATACACAGTTTAATTTACATTGTCCCTTCTATTTCTGTATATGGATGATGGCACTGTCATTTAATGAAAAAAAAAAACAACTCATCTTAGTACCCTTTACCAAATGGATATACAGCGGTCACATGACCCAGATCTTCCCCAGCCTTTCTGCACGGAACAAACAGAAGGAGCTCCTAGTCCTCTGTTGCTGGTCACATGTTCAAAATAAGCCAGTCACAGGCTGGGTGTGTTGTCGTCTCCCCCCCCTAGGCTGTGTGTTAGAATAAGAGGGAGGTGAAGCCTCCAATAAAGGAGTTGTAAAGTCAGAAGGTTTTTTTTTTTTAACCTTAATGCATTCTACACATTAAGATAAAAACTTTGTGTGCAGCAGTCCACATTGGCCCCCCTAATACTTACCTGAGGACCCTCTCTGTCCAGCAAAGTCTATGGGTGTCTCAGCCGTCTGAGATTCTCCCTCCTGATTGGCTGCTGCTGCTATCAAAGTCAGATAGCCAATCAGGAGAGAGAGGGTCAGGGCTCTGAATGGACACAGGGAGCTGTGACTCCGCTCAGGTGCCCCCCATAGCAAGCTGCTTGCTGTAAGGGCACTCAACAGGAGGGAGGGGCCAGGATCACAGAAGAGAGACCAGAGAAGAGGAGGATCTGGGTCACTCTGTGCAAATCCACTGCACAGAGCAAGTAAGTATAACATGCTTGTTATTTTTATAGGAAAGAAAAAACGTGACTTTACAATCACTTTAATCTACATGTATTATCCCACCTAAAGCCTCCGTTATCCTACATGCAATATCCCACCCCCATCCATTGTGTTTAGCTGGTTAGTGGTCATGGAGGAGGAAGGAGGGAGTGGGCTGTCATTTACCACTGTGTATATGCCCACACGTCACATGGGTTGCTCAGATGTGGCAGGGAGGAAATGCTCAGCACAGAAACTCACTGAAAACTGAGCATGTGCAGAGCTGCCACTACAACTGCAAAATTCCTAGCTGAATGAACAGAAGGTGGAGATAGAGAGCAGCAGGATCAACCAGGTTTTTTGCAGAATAGGGAAAACAAATCTCATGGTGACTGAATGAGAATGAACAGCATGTAATACACCATTAAGTTTTTTTTTTTTTTTTAATGATGTGGGTTTAGTGACACTAGGAATTAAAGCGGCGCTCCACCCAAAAGGGGTAGCTCTACTTGTTTGCCTCCTATCCCCCCCCTCCGCTGCCACATTTGGCACCTTTCGGGGAATGAGAGGGTACCTGGCTTTGACAGATACACGCTCCCAATTCTAGCTAACTTCACCGCGGGGAAATCAGCTGGAAGTTCGGCCCCCCCATCCTTCTTCCCCAGCCGCCTGGCCATTCACAAAGTGCAGCAAGCTTTGCACATGCGCAGTAGGGAACTGGCTGTGAAGCTGCAAGGCTTCCCTTAGCCAAGATGGCTGTGGCCGCACCCAAAAGCCTTTTGAAAAATCAGCTTGGGTGAAGACACTGCTGGATTCATGGACAGGTAAGTGTCCCAATATTAAAAGTAAGCAACTACAGTATTTGTAGCTGCTGACTTTTTAATTTTTTCTGAAGGAGCCTGGAGCTCCGCTTTAACTACTGTAATCCATTCTATATGTATTGGGGTAATATACTCTACAGGATCTCTGATAATTTGCCATCACTGTGCCATGTAGATGTTAACAAGCAAGCATGATCAGGGTGAAATCATTAAAACAAAGCATGTCTTACCATGAACAGATCTGAAACTCATGTATTATTAGCAGGCACTTTCCACTCCTACTCGGGATGGGGAATTGAGAGTGACGTCATCTCACTGCAACTCAAAAAAAAAAATCGCCTCTTCTTCGCTGAATTAAAAGCCATACCAGATCAGTTTTTACATGCTTTAATGCAGCCCTCAAAAATTCCACTCCCCTGCTCACATTTTGCGAGTGGAATAATGAGGAGGGCGAGTAAGGGCTGTGCTGTATGGGGAATGTATAGTGACAGCCCAGTGCCTGCCGCCGTTCAAAGTGCAGCCTGCATTCTTTAGTACAGCTCCTCTCCACCTCCTCTGCACCTGGGACCGCCCCTATCCGCCTCCTGAATGTCCCCGCCCCTCACAGGCTCGCCCCTCACTGGGCGCCTGGGACCTCCCCACTCCACCCACACCTGATACACGTCCCCGCCCCTCACAGTGACCCCTTCAGTGACTTACCTCAGCGCTGGGTCAGGCTCCGCCTACTCTCCTCTCAAAATTATTCAATGCTTTCCTATGGGGATTTCGGTGACGCTGGAGGTCCTCAGATAGCGTGGCTTGCTGTAAGATGCCGGCGCCCCCCTGCCAAGTTCCGCCCTAGGCGGCTGCCTAGGTCGCCTTATAGGTAGTGCCGGCCCTCCCCCTGGTGCTGAATGAAATAAATCACTTAATTCTCCCATTCATGCAAACAGTATGGATGGACGAATCAGCAGTGTTGACTAATGTGTTCCGATAGCTAGCAGTGGCGGCTGTCAGAATACCCATACTAATCCTGCATCTGATTGGATACAAGTGCTGTTCGGCCAAGAACTTTCCACCTGACTTCTATGTCAAAAGAAAAATGCTGACTATGCCCCAGAGAGCACCATCCCTACAGTCCAGCAGGGAGGTGGAAACATGATGCTTTGGGGCTGTTTCTCTGCTAAAGGTACAGGCCAACTTTGCCACATTGAGGAGGTCATGGAGGGTCTTCCACCAAGGCAATAAAGGAGTGGCTCAAGAAGAAGCACATTAATGTGGGTACCTGACAAAACTAGGTACCCACTCCCCCCAAAAAAAGGATATGCCAAATGTGGCATGTCAGGGGGCCTAAAGTGGAAGTTCCATTTTTGAGCGGAACTCTGCTTTAAGGTCCTAGAGTGGCCTACTCAGCCTCCAGACCTTAATCCTATAGAAAATGTATGGAGGGAGCTGAAAATTAGAGTTGGCAAGAGACAGTCAAGAAACCTTAAAGATTTAGAGAAGATCTGTAAAGAAGAGTGGACCAGAAACCATCCATGTGTGCAAACCTGGTCACTAACTACAAGAAATGTCTTACCTCTGTGCTTGCCCACAAGGGTTTCTCCACCAAGTAATAAGTCTTGTTTTGCTTGGGGATCAAATCATTATTTTCCCCACTGTATCGCCTCTCAGCTGCCTGTCAACTGCAGGTTTATTTTTTCTTAACTACTGAAACTTGGGATTTTGCCATGGCACCATTGTTTAGCAGGGACCCCATGGAGTCACCGCAACGAGTGCGCCCACCTGGGCTCACAGAGAAACATCAAGCCACTGTGTGGACAGACACACACAAGCAGAGCAGGAAATCTAACCCAGAAGAGGTATTATGATCCAGCCACCTTCTTGCCAACATTATTCTGACTGTCACTGTTTGAGCACAGAAGCAAACTTAACCGCAATGCATCGCTAGCGTTCGAGGGATGCTATTTTGTGCCTTGCAGGTTGACAGCCTGACAAGCAAGGAAGTCCTGACTGCTGGCCGATCAAAGTGCTATGGTCAAAATGCAGACCCATATATTGATTTCCACATTGAATGCCAATTATTTGTAGCCTGCCATCTGAATGATCTCAAATTTACTTAACATACATTGTGAAGATCCCCGCACATTTACTTCTTTGAATTCCAAGACACGTAGTCATTGCTGTGTCACACTTTTTACAGAGCCTGCCTTCTGAGCTACAGAGATGCTAAGAGGAGGAGTTTTAGGAGGCGGAGTCACTACAGGCATCATTGCATGTACCATGGGATATGTAGTCCTACAGCTGGCCATGCACTGTTTTTTCATTCAGCCAGCAGACTGAACTGAAAAAAAAAAAAATGAACAGATCCCTCTGTCCCAAACAAACAAGGTGGATGAAGGTATACCAACCACCCCCATTCTGCTGGGACATTGTAATCTGACAGCAGAACCTGGTATTGTCAACATACACTGATCAGTGGCTGCAGTCGCTAATCAAGAAAAAAAAATCCAAAATGTCCCTTTTAAACAGAAGTCAACTGAAAGATCAATTGATTTCTGTCGGGGGTGGGGTGGTGGCCACACGCTAATGGAAATCTGGCTGGTCCCTGCTGAACTGGCATCTACATGAATCTGTCCCACAGATGAGAGGACAGACTTCTAATGAGTGTCTAGGACACACTATCGATTCACTGGATGTCTCTGGAGTGTTAACAACGTAACATAACAAAGCCCTGTAACCAGGAGGGATGTTAACTACAGGGCTCTGTGTTTGGTATGGTTATTGTTACTAAAGCAAGCCACAGATGATACTTTTCTGGATGGAAGGAAAGAAAAATCACTTTATTCTAGAATCAAGCAATTTTCTTTCCTTCCACCCAGAGAACTGTATCATGTGTGGCTTCTTTTAGTGACAATAACCATACCAAGCACAGCGCCCTGTAGTTAAGGCGATACTAAAGTCTTTTTTTTTTAATAACGTTATACTTCCCTCCTTGTTGGTTTTGTACACAGCAGCCCAGATCCTCCCCTTCTCGGGTCCCTCGCCGGCTCTCTTGGCCCCTCCCTTCTGTCGAGTGCCCCCACTGCAAACAGGTTACTATGGGGTCACCTTACTGAGCTGCAGCTTTGTGTGTCTATTCAGACACAGAGCCACCGTTTGGCCCTGCACCCTCTACCTCCTGATTGGGTAAATGACTTTGATTGACAGCAGTGGGAGTCAATAATGCCGTTGCTGACTTTCAGCCAATCAGGAGGGAGAGTCCCAGATGGCCGAAGGAACTCGTGGACATCGCTGGATCAAGATGGGGCTCAGGTTTTAGGGGGGCTGCAGCACACAGGTTTTTTATCTTAATGCATAGAATGCATTAAGATAAAAAAAAAAAACTTCTGCCTTTACAATCACTTTACCATCCATCCTAGAATCACCCCCGCAGTGCTATTGTGTTCTGCCATCAGGTAGCCTTCCTGCTGGCAGAACACGATCACTGGTAGCAGCTATAGCCGCTGGCAGTGATAGAATGCAGTGATAGCATGCAAAACAATAAACAGACTGGTTGTACTAAAGAAAATCCATTAATTCGACTTGTACAATCAGCCTGCCCTAGATGGATCGAATATCGGCCGGTTCCTGATGAACCGGATAAGATTTGATCCACCTGTGGTGGATTTAGAAGCCTTAGAAGCAGTGGCTGATGGTGCATGATAATTTGGGGGGGGGGGCGGCAGTCACGTGCTGCGCATGCGCACTAATTACGTCAACCCCAGCTGAACTAAAAAATCAGCTGGAGTGATGTCACCTACTGCACATGCGCACTAATTACGTCCACCCCAGCTGATCGTAAAAATCAGCTGGAGTGATGTCACGTACTGCACATGCGCACTAATTACGTCCACCCCAGCTGATCGTAAAAATCAGCTGGAGTGATGTCATGTACTGCACATGCGCACTAATTACGTCCAATCCCCTGCTGATCGTAAAAATCAGCTGGAGTGATGTCATGTACTGCACATGCGCACCAATTACGTCCACCCCAGCTGATCGTAAAAATCAGCTGGAGTGATGTCACGTACTGCACATGCGCACTAATTACGTCCACCCCAGCTGATTGTAAAAATCAGCTGGAGTGACGTCACGTACTGCGCATGCGCAGTGCGTTGGATGCATTTTTCGATGGGAGGCTTCATTCGACAGGACACCTGCAGTATCCTATGGAGTGTTCTCTCGGGTCACGCCATTAAGTGAACCTTCTCCTAACCCCCAATTCATGGAAATGAGAGAGGGTGCCTTTGCTTTAGGTCTTTGTGCTAAAAACACCTGTAAAAGCACACTACTTACTTTGCACTTTATAAATGTGACTTTTTTTAAGCAGCACCATGCCTATGATAAGGTAGTGTTACTGCTTTATAAATGGGCCTCCAAGTAACCCTTTTACTAAAATCACTTTGCAATGCTGAATTTAAATTCCTATTTGGTAATGCTGCAAGAGGGGGGGGGGTGCAAAGGTTCTTTTTTCTCATCGTATTTGTCAGCTGAGCACAGAAACAAGTAAATCAGCTGACAAGAACTGACCTCCAGTCTTCCATGTGTGGGGTGTACAGAAGAAAATAAACACACACGTCCACAAAGGGCATATTCACCTGGAGGCAGCTGGATCCATTCCCAACAAAAGCACATTTGTATACTGCAGATGAGAGAGGGGTGGAGCACCTTCCTACAGCCAACCCCCAGGAAGAAATAAGAACTACATTTAATCCAGTTAGGAGTTCACTAGTACATCTAAAATGTATTTTTCCATATGGCTAGCAATGACCTGGAGGCTGGAACAAGTATGCAGAGACCAGAAGTCGTGACTCACCCCAATTTGACTTTCTAAACTACATGAATATTCTGAGTCTGTGACAGTAAGGGGGGGGGAATAAAGCAACCCATACATGAGACATTCTCTCTACTTTCACCAAGGGTGAAAAATTTGTTAGATTCCCTCATAAACACAGTTAAAGTTGAGGGGGGGAATCCCTCCCACAGCACTATTGTGTTCTGCCAACAGGGAGTCTTCCCTGCCAACAGAACACAATGACCACTGCCAGTTGCTAAAGCTGTCAAATTTAAAAAAAAAAGCAAAAAAAAAAAAAATCGGATTTTTGTAAGATCTTACCGTAAAATCCTTTTCTCTTAAGCTCATTGACAGACGTAGTCTTCTTGATTCTCAAGAGCTGGGTTATGTTGTCTCCGCAGGAGTAGGACTAGGCAGAAAGACAAAACGTTCTGGCTCCACCTTAGGGGCAGTCCCTGAGGGTATATCCTCCCTCTCTCTGCTACAGGGAATCAGTTCTGTTCTAAAGCAGTAACAGAGAATTTAACCCAACCCAACTCAATGATAGAGGGGCGGGTACTACGTCTGTCAATGAGCTTAAGAGAAAAGGATTTTACGGTAAGATCTTACAAAAATCCGATTTTCTCTATCGCTCATTGACAGACGTAGTCTTCTTGATTCACAAGAGCTGGGACATCCAGAAGCAGTGCCACAAATGAGGGGTGGGATTGACAAAAATCAAAATCCAATCTAGAAGGCCCAACCGGAGCCAAACTAGAAGTTTTAAAGGCTCATTATAAACAAAGAATGAGACTCAAAAGAAAAATTTCCAACGGAAAAAAACCCTCGAGGCAGACCACTGGTCTCCTCAAATGGCGGCCTGCAAAACCTTGCGGCCAAACACGGCATCAGATGATGCCATTACATCAACTTTATAATGTTTTGTAAAGGTATGCACCGACGACCAGGTAGCCGCCTTGCACACCTGGACCACTGACGCCTGATGGCGAAAGGCCCATGACGCACTAAGCGCCCGAGTGGAGTGCGCCTTAACAGGGAACGGGGGCTCCCGACCCTTAATAGAATAAGCCTGTACCACCGTCTGTCTGATCCATTTGGAAATAGTCGCGGCAGATGCAGGCAACCCCTTTTTGGGTCCATCCGGGACCACAAAAAGTGAATCGTCTTGCGAAACGAGTCTGTCGTTTTCAAGTATACCCTGATCGCCCGGACCACATCCAAGGAGTGTAAAGCAAACTCCCGAGGATGACTGGGCTTAGGACACAGGGAAGGTAATACAATTTCTTCATTCAGATGAAATTCTGAAACCACTTTTGGTAGGAAGGATGGATTCGGACGAAGAACCACCTTATCTCTATGAACCACCAGATATGGGGAACGACAAGATAATGCGGCCAGTTCTGACACCCTGCGTGCAGAAGTAATAGCCACCAAGAAGGCCACCTTCTGGGACAACGTAGGTAGAGGAATCTCCCTAATATCTTCAAAGGGAGGTTTCTGAAGAACCGACAATACTAAATTAAGAACTGATTCCCTGTAGCAGAGAGAGGGAGGATATACCCTCAGGGACTGCCCCTAAGGTGGAGCCAGAACGTTTTGTCTTTCTGCCTAGTCCTACTCCTGCGGAGACAACATAACCCAGCTCTTGAGAATCAAGACGACTACGTCTGTCAATGAGCGATAGAGAAAAAAACACAAAACGACATGCTGGTTGTAATGAAGTCAATTGAGGGATTGAATTGCGGCTGGTCCCTGTTGCACTGCCCCAGATTTGATTCATTTACAACCAGCTTTACTACAGGAGATAAGAATCTTTACTCAAATTAAGTGAAGATTCACTTCTGTTATCCAATTCAAAAATGGAACTTCTTGTTTATTTCATTTGCACTTGATTGGGTATTTAAAGTGCTACAAGTTAAAGTGCTACAAGTTAATAAGCAAAGATTCTTAAAGGGGTTGTAATGTCAGAAGGTTTTTTTTTTTTTTTTTAATGCATTCTATGCATTAAGCCTTCTGTGTGCAGCAGACCCCCCCCCCCCATGACTTATCTGAGCCTCATCTCTATCCAGGGATGTCCACAAATGCCTGAGCCATCCGGGACTCTCTCTCCTGATTGGCTGAGACACCGCCGCAGCTCCATTGGAGCCCCCTGCTGTCAAACTAATTTAGCCAATCAGGAGAGAGAGGGGGCAGGGCCAAACAGCAGCTCTGTGTCTGAATGGACACATGGAGCTGCAGCTCGGCTCGAGTACCCCCATAGCAAGCTGCTTGCTGTGGGGGGCACTAAACAGGAGGGAGGTTCCAGGAGCTCCAGCCAGGGACTGAAGAAGAGGAGGATCTGGGCTGCCCTGGGCAAAACCAAGTGCACAGAGGAGGGAAGTACAAAATGTTTGGCATTTTAAATTAAAAAAAAAAAAAAAATGAGACTTTACAATCACTTTACCTCCTTAATTGTTTCCAGACCGCCCGCCGCAGTTATACTGTGGCAGGGCGGCCCTCCTGCGCGAACAGATATAGGTATACGTCGGTCGCGTGCCTGCAGCTAGGGGGAGAGCACGCGCCCTCGTCAGCGGGGCAGGCGGCTCCGATTGTCGCCTGACACCTGCGATCGCTCCCCGCTGAGAGAGAAGGACGGTTGGCTGTTGTAAACACAGCTGACCGTTCTTCTCCCTGGAATGATCACAGACAGAATGGAGGGTCCCCCTAGGGTGTGGGACTTTACCGGTAAACACACTTCCGGAAGTGTGTTTACCGGTAAAGTCCCACACCCTAGGGGGACCCCCCATTCTGTTTGTTCAGTCCAGGGATGTTGGCAAACCACCTCCAAGTTTTCATTTAGCTGGGGTATACATCTTTGTATTTGGAATGATCACAGAGCCCCTGTGATCCTTCTATATAGGATCATATGTCTCTGTGGTCATTTCACAAGCCCCTCCCCATAGAGTTAGAAACACGCCCCTAGGTACACATTTAACCCCTTGATCACTTACTATGATAACCCCTTCCCTGCCAGTGTCATTATTACAGGAACAGTGAATATTTTTAGCACTGATTACTGTAGTAATGTCACTGGTAACCCCAAAAGCGTCAAAAATGTCAGTTAGGGGTCCGATCTCTCCGCTGCAATGTCACAGTCCCGCAAAAAAAAAAAAAATATAAAATCGCAGATCGCCACCATTACTAGTAAAAAAAAAAAAAAAAAAATGACATAAATCTTTCCCGTAGTTAGTAGATGCGATAACTTATGCACAAAAATCAAAATACGCTTATTGCGATTTTTTTTACCAAAATGTAGCAGAAAAATTGGCCTAAAATTTAAAAAAATTTTGATTTTCATTTTTTTTGGGGGAATGTTATAGCAGAATGTGAAAAAATATATATATTTTTTTTTTCAGAATTGTCTCTCTTTTTTTGTTTATAGCGCAAAAAAAAAAAAAAAAATAAAAATCGCACAGGTGATCAAATATCACCAAAAGAAAACTATTTGTGGTGATAAAATGGACATCAATTTTATTTGGGTACAGCATCACACAACCGCGCAATTGTCCGTTAAAATTCCTCAGTGCCAAAACGCAAAATATGGCCTGGTCATTAACAGGAAAAATCCTTCCGGTTCAGAAGTGGTTAAAAGAGAAGTATGGTTAGAGCTTTTCTGGCCATACTTCTCTTGTGGTTGACCTGAGTACATTTAATTTTGTCCCCGTGACCCTGAATCCACTTACAGGGCAGAGCCACTCTAGGCTCAGAAAAGATCCCAACAATATTGTCAGGATCCACCCCACTGCCTGATCGAGAAAAAAACAGTTCTACCATTCCTGTTCAACAGAAGTCAATCATTGGATTGATTTCTGTCGAGCAAAAGCAGCCAATCATTAATGGCCAGCTTTAGAGCTGATGTGAATCGACTGCAGCATGGAGGTTAAAGTGTCACTAAAATCCCATATCATGCAAATCTACCAATAAATGGTGTATTACATGATGTTCATACTCACTCATTCACTATAAGATTAGTTTTCTGTATTCTGCAAAAAAGCTGGTTGACCCTGCCGCTCGATCTCCACCTTCTGTTCATGTCCCCAAATCAGCTAGGGATTTTGCAGCTGTGGTCTCAACTCTGCACATGCTCAGTTTTCAGCGGGTTTCTATGCTGAACACTTACTCCCTTGTCACATCTGAACAGCCCATGTGACTATAAAGTCACACATCTGGGCGTATACACAGTGGTAAAATGACAGCCCACTTCCTCCCACCTCCCCCATGCCCACTAACCAGCTAAACACAATGGGGGCGGGATACTACATGTAGATTAATAAAGGCTTCACCTCCTTCTTGGTTATTGAACTACATGGACTCGTGTCTTTTTTCAACCCAACTATGTAACTGTTAACTCTTAATTGAAGACACAGGCTGGAGGGGCATGACACGTGACTGGCAGAAATTCGCCAACACCAGGGTATTGCCAAAAAATAATAAAGATTTAATTACAAATATATATTTGTATGACAAATTTTAAACTGATATGATTTGTACTCTGCATTTCAATTTTTTTTTTTGAACATGTGACCAGCAGCAGACTAATAGTTCCTCCTGCCGCTGTTTCCCTGCAGGCAAGCTGGGAAAGAGCTGGGTCATGTGACAGCTGTATATCGATTAGGAAAAAGGTACTTACGATTTTTTTTTTCTATTACAAGAATTGCAGTGCCATCATCCACATGCAGAAATAGAAAGGACAATGTAAATTAAACAGTGCTTTAAATTTTTTAACCAATACTTTTCATTTTAGTGAATAAGCTTCTAAGCATTGAGCCATAGTCAGTCAGGAAACTAGTTTTTAAATTAAGATCAGCAACAGCAGCCCTCATATGTCTCTTTTTTTATAGTTTGAAACCTATGTTTTGCTAAAATCAGAAACCTAAAAGTCAACACAAGGGTCATAACATAACATACAGTTATTATGTGTCCCTTGTGCTGATTGTTCTTTTAATAGAGATCTTCCTCTGACCTACATACAATAAAACATGGTCTCTGAAAGGGAGGACGGGACGATTATTGATAGCGCCATCCCCTCCATTCATAGATCCTGCTTCATTTATAGAAGCTGTAATACGGGTTCCATGAATGGCGGATCTGGCAGGAAAGGGTGGGCATAGTCAAGTTTTCTTGATGAGAGCTCAGCAGCCTATTTTATATACTGCTCAAAAAAATTGAAAGGAACACTTTGAAAACACATCAGATCCTAATGGGGAAAAATATCTTGCTGGATATCTATACTGATATGGACAGGATAATGTGTTAGGAATGAAAGGATGCCACGTCATTTGATGGAAATGAAAATATCAACCTACAGAGGGCTGACTTCAAAGACACCCCGAAAAACAAAGTGAAAAAATCATGCAGCAGGCTTGCTGAAATTAATTGCAACAACTCAAAATGGTACCCTGTAGTTTGTATGCGTGCTTGACAATGTCGGGGCATGCACCTAATAAACAACGGATGTCTGTGTCCTGGGGTATTTTCTCTCAGATCTGGACCAGGGCATTACTGAGCTCCTGAACAGACTGAGGTGCAACCTGGCTGCGTCAGATGGACCGGAACATAATGTTCTAGAGGTGTTCTATTAGATTTAGGTCAGGCGGGTACTGGGACCATTCAATGGTATCAATTCCTTCATCCTCACGCCACAGGTATCAGGACAATATCCCCCCGGACAATATCCCCCAGGACATAGGGTTAGGGTTAGAGGGGGGAATATTGTCCTGGGGGGGATATTGTCCTAGAACCCACGCCACATGAGGCCAAGCATCGTCATGCACCAGGAGGGACCCAGTGTACCACTGTAGGGTCTGACAATGGGTCCAAAGATTTCATCCCGATACCTAATGTCAGTCAGGGTGCCATTGTCTAGCCTGTAGAGGTCTGTGCCTCCCTCTGTGGATGTGCCTCCCCAGACCATCACTGACCCACCACCAAACCGGTCATGCTGAATGATGTTACAGGTAGCATAACGTTCTCCACACCCGTTCACGTCTGTGACATGTGCTCAGAGTGAACCTGCTCTCATCTGTGAAAAGCACAGGGCACCAGTGGTGAACCTGCCAATCCTAGTGTTCAATAGCAAATGCCAATCGAGCTCCACGGTGCCGTACAGTGAGCACAGGGCCAACTGGAGGATGTCGGGCTCTCAGGCCACCCTCCAAGAGTCTGTTTCAGATTGTTTGGTCAGAGACATTCACACCAGTGGCCTGCTGGAGGTCATATTGTAGGGCTCTGGTGGTGCTCATCCTGTTCCTCCTTACACAAAGGAACATAGACCGGTCCTGCTGATGGGTTAAGGACCTTCTAGGGCCCTGTCCAGCTCTCCTAGAGTAACTGCCTGTCTCCTGGAATCTCCTGCATGTTCTTGTGACTGTGCTGGGAGACACAACAAACCTTCTGGCAATGGCACATATTGATGTGCCATCCTGGAGGGGATGGACTGCCTGTGCAACCTCTATAGGGTCCAGGTATCGCCTCATGCTACAAGTAGTGAAAACGGACCCTAGCCAAATGCAAAACTAGTAAAAATAGTCAGAAACAGGAGTAGGGAAAAAAATTTCAGTGGCCTTCACCTGTAAAACCATTCTGTTTTGGAGGTCATCTCATTGTTGCCCACCTAGTGTTTCATTAACACCAAAGCAGCTGAAACTGATTGAAAACTACCTCTGCTATTTAACCACTTGCCGACCAGTCACTGGGACTGTACTGCGGGAAAGTGGCTCGATTCCGTCCAGCGACGTAGACCTACGTTGCTGGACTCCTCCCCTTGTGGGCGGCGCTCGCTCCCGCTGTTTTCAGTCACAGCGGGAGTCGGGCCAGGGGAGGAGCGGCGGCGATCGCCGCTGCTCTTCCCCGATCGTTGGGGAATCGAATCAGGAGATCCGCCCGCTTGTGTAAACAGAGCGGGCGGATCTCCTAAGTGACAAACAGTGACAGATTGCAGGATTCAGCATAGCTGAACATGTGATCTGTCCCTGTGTCACTCAGTCACCTCCCCCCACACACATCAGTAAGCACCAGGCATACATTAACCCCTCCCTCTCCAATAAAATTAACCCCTTCCCTGCCAGTGTCATTTTTACAGTAACAGTGCATATGTATAGCACTGATTACTGCAGTAATGTCACTGGTACCCCCAAAAGTGTCAAAAATGTCAGGCAAGGGTCCGATCTGTCCGCCGCAATGTCGCAGTCCCGCAAAAAAAAAAAAGATCGCAGATCGCCGCCATTACTCGTTAAAAAAAAAAAAAAAGAAAAAAGACAGAAATCTTTCCCTTAGTTAGTAAACGCAATAACTTTAGCGCAAACCAATCAAAATACACTTATTGTGATGTTTTTACCAAACATAGGTAGCAGAAAACAAATTGGCCAAAAATTTAAAAAAATTTTGATTTTTACATTTTTTTTGGGGGGGGGGGGGGGGGGGGAATTTCATATAAAAAAAGTGAAAAATAGTTATTTTTTCAAAATTTACGCTCTTTTTATGTTTATAGTGCAAAAAGTAAAAATCACACAGGTGATCAAATACCACCAAAAGAAAGCTCTGTTTGTGGGAAAAAAAGGACGTAAATTTCGTTTGGGTACAGCGTCGCACGACCGCGCAATTGTCCGTTAAAGTCGCACAGTGCCGAATCGCAAAAAGTGCCCTGGACGTAAGACAGCAAAATCCTCCGGTAGTAAAGTGGTTAACTAACCAGATCAATATTCCAGGAGTTTATTTGATTTGATGCTATACTCTGATTAAAAAGTGTTCCTTTAATTTTTTTGAGCAGTAGATTAACCCCACACTGGACTGGAAGATTACAGTGGTGGGGGTTGTAGGACAGAAGATGAATCAGCACAAAGGACACATTATATTAACTGTAAGTTATGTCCCTTGTGCTGACTTTTAGGTTTTGGAATTTATCTAGAAAACTTTAGCTTTAAGTCTTGATAGCAGTCTCCAGGAATCCAACGCTCTACTGCTTTGCAAGGCATCAGTACTGTTTAGAACTCCCAGCATGTTATGATCAGATTGCACAATCTTCTTTTAGATTACCAAACCACTAAATAGCGTGAAGGCCTGCCTGATTGGATATCAATAGATTGATTGGATTGGCTAGTAAGCTTAAAATCAAATTGTCCAATCAGTGTCACTTTTGGGTCAGCTTAGCACAAGTAGATGAATGAGAGCAGAGTGATGAATGAATCGGTGATCTTCTGCCAATTTACTGCCCAATCACAGACTGGAAGGAGGTCTAACACCAGTATACATTGCTTACCTGCAATCTGTATGGAGAACAAAGGAATTTGCATATTTGTGTATTTAACGGTTTGCAGGAAATCAGCTGTAAACGGTTCTACTATGTGTGGAATGATACTAACCAGGAATTCTATTTCTGTAGTAAAAGGAAAGCAAATCTCTATAAAATCCATAAACCGTGACAACCAGCTCTCTAAATGGGTTAAACATATTCATCTGTATGGGATAGAAGAGGACAATGGGCTCAAATAACCAAATACGGTGATTTCCAAGGACAGCTTTCATGTCCAGGAAAAAGATCTTTACACATTTCCCCCTCCCCCTTCCCATCCACACCCATTCATTTCAGTGGGATACTACTGGAAATATCACAAGTAAACTCCACTTCTTACACAATACTGTTCAGTTCACAAGACATTTTACAAGTCAATGGTAAGAGAAGGCAGCATCCAAATTCTTCTCCATGGTGGAGGGAAAGTACCTGGGTTTCTGTTAACTTCCCTGGCGGTCTGATTATTTCAGATTTTAGGTGCTAAAATCGGTACATTGTTTTGCACAGAAATGCTGTTTTACATTTTAAAACTCACCTTCCCCTGCGATCCCCCGCCGTCCTCCCGCTGTGTGCTCGGCCGATGCTGGCACCTGTCTTCCGGTTCCCTTCCCTGCGAGCGTTGTGACGCAGGGGGGTGGAACCGGCGGCAAATTCAAAAGTGTAAAAAAACTAAATTACATGATAGAAAGCTGTGATCCTAACGGATTACACTGTATCATCCCATTTCACCACAGGATTTCACCTGGTGACTTTTCCAGTGCCCTGCCTGTGCTTTTCCAGTTCTTTGTGCCTGGAAAATAGAGAACGACCATGGTGTCCAAAAAGCATTATTTTTGCGCAAAAGCGCTTTTAGAGGAACTGGAAAACAGTGACAGTGAAACGGAGTTACTTGAAGAACTGAGCGATAGCGATCCGTGGGAAAATTCGTCATCAGGTAGGGAAAGTGACGACAGCGACGATTCTGATGTCTGTCATCGCATATATGTGAACCGGCTCTAAAAATCTAAAGCCTCGTACACACGTACCGATTGTTGGCCGTGAATTTTCGGCCAACGGCCGATTGTCGGCTTGTTAGTATGATGCTTCCGACAACCGACTGACTTTTCGGCCGAACAAAATCTGGTGTGCATGCTTTAAAATTTTTGTTGGCCGTCAACAGAACGGCCGATTTTCCGTCAGTCAGTACAGATTTCGGCAGACAAAAATCAGACGAGCAAGACTGGGCATGCTCAGAGAAGAAAAAACACACAGAAAGTAAACCAGCACATGACATCACTTCCGAAGTTGGTTGTTGTTGGCCAAGAAAATTTGTGTGCAGTCTAGAGCACATTTCAACCAACACACTGGACTAAAGACGGCCGATCGGTCGGCCAACAATCTTTGCGTGTGCACGAGGCTTAAGGCTGCATTCATACCTGAAAACTTTGTAGCTGGAAGCTCAAAGCTGGAAGATGCTCACCAAGCAAAATAACATTCATTTCAATGGCACCTGTTCATGCTCAGGTGTGATCAGGGGCCATTGAAACAAACAGGATTTTGCTTTCTGAACGTCTTCGAGCTACAAAAATGCTCAGGTGTGAATGCAGCCTTACAGTTCATTTACTTCGGAAAGCAGCCACAGCTCAAGTAGAAATGCCTGTCCCCTGCCAGCGTGTTGTAAAGATGGATACTTGGTCTCTGTTTAGAAGCAATGTTCTTTCTGCAAAGGTCCGAGGGCCCCTTTTATGCTACACCAATAGCTCTACAATCAAAGCTTACGCTTTCAGCTGATTTGAGAGCTGTAGCTGTGTCTCAACAAGGGTTGCTTTGAACCGCTGTAGAGAGATCACTGCTTAGGCCCCTTTCACACAGGCAGTGTGCTCGACGGACTCAGTTTTTGCTCAGCGAGGATCGATCCGCCAATCCCCACTGAGCAGGCGGATAACAGCTCCGCCTCCACTCTGTGTGCAGAGATGGAGCTGTCAGAGCCCCGCTCTCCTCTATGGGAGATCGGATGATAACGGACTGCCTGTCCATTTTCACCCGATCTTATCCAATCTGATCCTCCAGACGGATGGAAAATAGTGTTTCCATCCGTCTGGATTTCACAGACCGGATCGGATTGGATATCAGCGGGTTTCAGTGGAGATGTCTCCACTGACATCCGCCGCTCCATAGGGATGCATGGAACATCCGATCAGGCCTGCCTGAAAAACTGACAGGCGGACCGGATTTGGAAAGCCTGTGTGAAAGGGGCCTTCTACACAGAGAGCAAGGGTCCTCCTCTGCAGCATGCTGGCAGCGAACCGGTTTTTCTGTTCAGGCTGTGTCTGCTTTCTAAAGAAAATGGACTGTAATACTTTTGTTTGGATGCAACTGAAATATATTTAATTTAGGCTGCAAGTTCAGTTTGGCTTTAGGCTTCATTTACACATTCGACAAGAGAATGATAAAAGATCTGAGCAGCCAACCTGTCAATATCAACGACACGCCAAGGGATGCAGCAGCTGTACGGATCCTAACGCACATTGAAGTGTTTACATCCTTACAGGGACGGACGCTCAGCTGTGGACACAGATTGCCTGCCTGCGTGAAAACATTTATGGTTTGTGAGGTTCCATTGTCTAACAGTAAGCCAGCGGCAGAAGAATGTAAATGCATTCTGTCTGTTGGCTTCTCCTCCTCCTCTGCATGACACTGCAGGCATCTCTGACTCGCAAAAAGTAATAATGGATGGCCGGCCATGTGTCTCTCATCCAGCTCCCAGATCGTTCTGTGCCAGGACACATATTCCAATAAATACTCTGGTTGTCATGTTGGCCAGGACATCTCGTTTGCAGAATGAGTATTTGGGTAGAGCTTAGCGAGCACAAAAGCTGTAATACAACAATATAAAATTGCATATATTTTATTTTATTTATTTATTTCAGGTACTTATATAGCCACGGTCAATTTAGGCAGCGCTTTACATATACATTGCACATTCACATCAGTCCCTGCCCTCAAGGAGCTTACAATCTAAGGTCCCCAACTCACATATGGCCGCTGTACCAAACCGTACCGAACCATTCAAACATGTACCATGCGGTACCATGCAGAGAAAAAGCACCAAAGCGAGCCATACCATGCAGTGGAAAAGCGCCTTTTCATACTTACACATAGTAGGGCCAATTTATACAGGATCCAAACAACCTACCAGCATGTCTTTGGAGTGGGGGAGGAAACCAGAGAACCCAGAGGAAACCCACGCCGGCACAGGGAGAACATGCAAACTCCAGGCAGGTAGTGTCGTGGTTGTGATTCGAACCAGTGACCCTGCTAGGTAAGAGTGCTAACCGCTACACCACTGTGCCGCACACATGTGTACTGCATGTTTTGCCTGAATTTTGGGCGTTTTATGCTGCATGCAGGCAGTCCATTCATGTCTATGGGAACACAGTGGCTGCACAGACAGTCTCCTGCCACATTTTGATAGACATGGCGGGTACAGGTGAGTGGTCCTGAAGGCACGCCATCTGTCGCTGAGTTCCTAAACACATCATCGGGCTTCCTACACACAGCACCTAGTGTTTCCAGAACTTTTAGTTATTCTTACACAATGATTGCCCCCTTTTTATGAAATGAACAATTGTCTGTGGTGGCAGGAAACCGGAGTACCCGAAGGAAACCCATGGCGGCACAGAGAGAACATGCAAACTCCAGGCAGGTAGTGTAGTGGTTGGGATTCGAACCAGTGACCCTGCTAGGTAAGAGTGCTAACCACTACACCACTGTGCCGCCCACATGTGTACTGCATGTTTTGCCTGAATTTGGGGTGTTTTATGCTGCATGCAGGCAGTCCATTCATGTCTATGGGAACACAGTGGCTGCACAGACACAGTCTCCTGCCCCATTTGGATAGTCACAAAGGGTGCAGGTGTGTGGCCCTGAAGGCACGCCATCTGTCGCTGAGTTCACATACACATCATCGGGCTTCCTGCACACAGCACCTAGGGGTTCCCAAACTTTTATTTATTCTTTCACAATGATTGCCCCCTTTTTATGAAATGAACAATTGTCTGTGGTGGCAGGAAACCGGAGTACCCGAAGGAAACCCATGGCGGCACAGGGAGAACATGCAAACTCCAGGCAGGTAGTGTAGTGGTTGGGATTCGAACCAGTGACCCTGCTAGGTAAGAGTGCTAACCACTACACCACTGTGCCGCCCACATGTGTACTGCATGTTTTGCCTGAATTTGGGGTGTTTTATGCTGCATGCAGGCAGTCCATTCATGTCTATGAGAACACAGTGGCTGCACAGACACAGTCTCCTGCCCCATTTGGATAGTCACAAAGGGTGCAGGTGTGTGGCCCTGAAGGCACGCCATCTGTCGCTGAGTTCACATACACATCATCGGGCTTCCTGCACACAGCACCTAGGGGTTCCCAAACTTTTATTTATTCTTTCACAATGATTGCCTCCTTTTTATGAAATGAACAATTGTCTGTGGTGGCAGGAAACCGGAGTACCCGAAGGAAACCCACCCCGGCACAGGGAGAGCATGAAAACTCCAGGCAGGTCGTGTCGTGGTTGGGATTCGAACCAGTGACCCTGCTAGGTAAGAGTGCTAACCACTACACCACTGTGCCGCACACTTGTGTACTGCATGTTTTGCCCAAATTTTGGGCGTTTTATGCTGCATGCAGGCAGTCCATTCATGTCTATGGGAACACAGTGGCTGCACAGACACAGTCTCCTGCCCCATTTGGATAGTCACGGAGGGTGCAGGTGTGTGGCCCTGAATGCACGCCATCTGTCGCCGAGTTCCTAAACACATCATTGAGCTTCCTGCCTGCAGCACCTAGGGGTTCCCAAACTTATTTATTCTTTCACAATGATTGCCCTCTCTTTAAAAAAAATGAACATTCATCTGTGGTGGCACTGGGGTAAAGTATGTTCCTTTTTATACTGTGGGCACTTAAATAACCATTAGACTATTCAAAAATATAATTAAAATGTTCTTTTAAGTAGTTAAAGTTAAACCTTATTGTTACACACTCATTAGATGTAATTGAGAGGTGTGTGTGCTTTGGCAGGGCACAGGGTTATCTCAGTACTGACTGGTGAAGGTGTGGTGTCACCCGTCCACTGCTGAGTCAACCAAATATCTGTTCAAAAATTCTCTGTAAGTGAAGTCACATGACAGCCAGAGCCCAGAACTGACACATGACATTTCACTGGTTTACAACTTGCTGCCCCCACCCAATGCACCGAACAGTTTAACTACTTCAGCCCCAGAAAGTTTACCCCCCCCCTTTTAACTGACAATTGCGTGACGATGTACCCAAATAAAATTAATTTCCTCTATTTTCCACCAATAGAGCTTTCATTTGCTGGTATTTGAGCACCTCTGCGTTATTTATTTTTTGCGCTATAAACAAAAAAAAAAAAAAAAAAAGCCGACAATTTTGAAAACAAAAAAAACATTTTTTTACTTTCTGCTATAAAACCTATCTCCATAAAAAAAATGTTAAAAAAAAGTCTTATTTCTTCATTAATTTAGGCCAATATGTAGTCTGCTACAAATTTTCAGTAAAAAAAAAAAAAAAAAACACAATAGGCGTATATTGATTAGTTTGCACAAGAGTTATAGCGCCTACAAACTATTGGAGATATTTAGGTAATTTTTATTTATTTACTAGTAACGGCGGCGATCAGTGACTTATAGCGTGACTGCGACATTGCGGCGGACAAATCAGACACTGACACTTTCTTGGGAACAAGTGAGACAAATACAGCAATCAGTGCTAAAAATATGCACTGTCACTATTGTACTGACACTGACTGGGAAGGGGTTAACATCAGGGCAAACAAAGGGTTAACTGTGTGCCTAGCTAGTGTTTTTGTACAGTGGAGGGAGGTGCTTTTAATAGGGAAAGACATGGATCCTCGTCCTTTTGCAAAAACACAGGATCCATGCCTTCCCTACTGACAGAACGGCAATCTTCCTTGTTTACATAGGCAGACTGCCGGTCTGCCTGTGTACCGAATGATGGCCAGGTCCTGGCGGAAATTGAGTCCACTGTACCTGCTGATTGGCTCCAGCTGTGTATAATCACAGTGGGAGTGAGCTATATTAGCATCCGTTGCTTGGAAGTGCAGTGCTTCACAATTCTGGATAAAATGAGAATCACAATTTTTTTTTGCCTAGAATAAAGATCACGATTCTCGGCGTAACATCTTTTACATTATACAAAAAAATTGGGCTAACTCGTTTTTGTTTTTTTAAAATTAATTAAATTTTTTTTTTTCCCAAAAAACTGCGTTTCAAATACTTGCACAAATACAGAGTTACAAAAAAGAGTGCAACGATCGTCATTTGGTTCTCTAGGAGATTGCTAATAAATATACACACACACACATACATTACATACACACACACATTGTGTATATGTATATATATATATATATATATATATATATATATATATATATATATATATATATATATATATATATATATATATATATATATATATATATTTGGAGGTTCCAAGTAATTTTTGTAGCAAAAGAAAAAATAGATTTCAACTTGTAAGCAACAAGTATCAAAAAAAAGGCTCAGTCTAAGAAGTTAAGCTGCCCTCACTTACAGATGGAGCCCCGGTTCACATTAGTGCGATCACGGAGATCGCATGTAATTCGGAGCGCACTGCTCCTAAATTACATGCGATCTCATGTGCGGTGCAAATTTCAGCCATACACTTTGTATAGTTGAATTCGCACCGCATTCGCACTAAACACGCACCTGACCCTTTTTTTTATCCGCAGCAGAATCAGATCGCATAGTGGTTCACACTAGTGCGATCCGATTCTGTGCGAACTTGCAGATCGCACTGAGATATGCGTTTCGCAACTGGGGGAGTCGTTAACTTTTAATTGACACCCCCTGCGTAGCGCATATGGCAGTGTGAACTGCCAGGGGTGCGGATGCTATATCACGCTGTATATTTGCAGCGTTTCCGCATCGCAGAAATGTGAATCGGGACAGAAACATATTCCTTTGACCTAAAAGAAAGAAATGCTACATTGTGTTTATAGTTATCCAGCAGCCTTAACAATGTTGATAAACTTTTGTAAAAATTTAAATGTAAAAATTAATAACCGCGCTAAGCGTAAAGAACAAGCAGCAGCTGAAGTGGGAGTCACTAGATAAGATATGTAAAGAGAGAGCTGCGCTAAACTAATATAATTGATAAACATAGGCTAGAGTAAACCAGCATACAGTAAATAACAAATATAAATATAGATCCAGGCTAGAATAGACCAGCATGTGTTGCACAATCAAAAGGACCAATAATAATCGTGTGACTGGATATCATGCAATCATGGTATATGCATATAGTCCATCAAACAAAAGTCCAAATAAAGAGGAGTAGAAGGGTGTCCAGTGTGAAAAGGAGATCAATCATCACCTCTACGTGCCTAAATCCACACTCGGTGCCACATGCATAGAGCTCACACCAGGCTTACCAGAGCTCAAAGGGTAATGAGCATGATATAAATTCCATCCACTGCTGGGCTGACTGGTATCAGGGATTCAGGAAAAACTCGCCGTACCGTTGCCTCTGGATCGTTAGGCGAATCACCCCAAGCAGAAAAATGGCCTCTCAGCAGTCCACATACCCAATAAAGGAAAGGGGAGCACAATGGCGTAGTACGTATAGGCAGTTTTATTGTTAAACAGTTAAAAACACTCACATGAATGAAGATACACAAGCGCTTGTAAATAATGTCTCGCTGCCGCCCGACTTCCAGGTTGCGTCGTGGTGACGTCAGCACGCCTTCCCTACGCGTTTCGTGACACCTCACGTCTTCCTGGGGATACGGGCGGCGCGCTGACGCACCACTTAAATAGCTTTTGCTCTTTTTTTTGACAGCTGTGAGTGAGCAGAGAACGGCTCTGTAAGAATGGAGGACATGCTGTTTTAAGATCAGAAGGGGGGGTGAATCGGGAATCGAGATTTTCTTAATTATCCGTGCAGCGCTAATACACACACACACACACACACACACACACACACACACACACACACACACACAAGATCCTGCACACAGCAGCTGCCCTGTAGCAGTAAAACTGCCTTTCCCAACCTTTTTACAACGGAGGAACCCTTGAAATAGCTTTTTGGTCTTCGTGAACCCCTGCGAATATCTACCGCTCACAGTGTGTGATGGTCATTGGGAGGAATGTGCTTTACTTATATGGTCAGTGGTCACTGGTACCCCCTCCTCCCCCCAATTTCAGATAGCTAGAAAGATCATTGGGGTCAGTGATGGAGTCAGAAACTGCTCATTGCTCAAGCAACCCCCAACAAATTCTGGAGGAACCCTGATTGAGAAAGGCTGAAAAAAAACCTCCATTAGTACATATTAAAGTAAAACTCCAGGCAAACAGCTAAATACATGCTTGAAATACACATACATGTTTTTTTTCTGGCTGATCTGCTAAAGGATTTGTAATCCTGGTCATCCAATCTTGTGCTTTATGCAATTTTTGCACACCACATAGATAGGCAGGTACCACACTTAGGGCCCATTCACACTAGGAACTGAATGTGAAACCCCATTCACACTAGGAACTGAATGTGAAATGCACAGGAACAATGTGCGATTCACTAGCAGTTCTGAATAGGCTTGTGACGGTATCAGATTTTCATGCTGCGATTAATTGATTAAGGTTTTGCCACGGTATACGGTATTATCACGGTATTCTATTATTAAATTTAAATTATTAAAATTTCCACCTCACTTCAATTTCATTGCTGAATTTAGGGGCTTTGGTTCACTTATGCACATTATTATATAGTCAGTCAGTACAGACTCTGTGAACCAGGCCTAAAATAGGTCATCAAGCAGTGTCTGGCCTAACTGGTGATAACTGGTCCTGGCGCTCGGCTCCGATCCGATGGCCTGGTCATTAAGAGGGCAAATCCTTGTGGTCAAGAAGTGGTTAAACCTGAAGGAGGTGTTGTTTATAAATGACTTTACTATCGCTTTAGGCCTGGTTCACATGTATGCGGGTTGGTGGTTCACATGTATGCGGGTTGGCGGTTCACATGTATGCGGGTTGGCGGTTCACATGTATGCGGGTTGGCGGTTCACATGTATGCGGGTTGGCGGTTCACATGTATGCGGGTTGGCGGCCCACATTTGCACAGGAATAGCAGCCCATTGATTTGAACGGGCTGCTATGCCTTCATTTTCCGCAGAAAAAAGGTGCATGCAGCATTTTTTTAAAATTCAGTGGCCTTGAAATCCATCCTGCTTTTGCACCATGCGACTAACCTGCAGTTCCTGCTCTGGCAAGCTTTCTGCATTTTTTGTATACGTGAGCACGGCATTTAAAAACAGTTTGCGTGTGCAGCAACGGCAGGTAAGTCGCATGGTGCAAAAGAAGGATGGATTTCATGGCCACTGCATTTTTTTAAATTCTGCATGCACCTTTTTTCAGCTGAAAACGCAGGCATAGCAGCTCAAGCCCATTCACATCAATGGGCTGCTATGCCTGTGCAAATGTGGGCCCCCAACCCGCATACATGTGAACCAGGCCTAAAGCAATAGTAAAGTCATTAATTGGTTAAACCTGCAGGAGGACCGGTGTTTTTATCTATTAATGACTTTACTATTGCTTTAGGCCTGGCTATATATATATATATAATAATGTAGGGGTGATGTAATGTGGGCTACTATGCGTGTGTGTATATATATATATATATATATATATATATATATATATATATATATATATATATATATATATATATATATATATATATATATATATATATATATATATATATATTAGAGCTGCACGATTCTGGCCAAAATGAGAATCACGATTTTTTAGCTTGGAATAAAGATCACGATTCTCTCACGATTCTCTGTGTAACAAAAAAAAAAAAATTGGGATAACTTTACGGTTACGTTTTTTTTTTTTTTTTTATTCATTAAAGTCTATTAATTGCGTTTGAAAGACTGCTGCGCAAATACAGTGTGACATAAAATATTACAACAATCGCCATTTTTTTTCTGTAGGGTCTCTGCTAAAAAATATATAAAATGTTTGGGGGTTCTAAGTACTTTTCTAGCAAAAAAAAAACTGATTTTAACTTGCAAGCAACAAGTGTCAGAAAAAGGTCTAGTCTTTAAGAGGTTAAACTTCCTTTCTCCCTGGCAGAGGGAAGGAAAAGATACAATGTAATCATTTTTGTTTATAGTTAGGTGTTAGCTGTGTGAGTGAATGAGTCATCCAGCTCACTGAAATGTATCAATTCACAAGTCAGACCCAGGAGCAGAGAAACTCGGTATTTTAAAAATGCCACAATAACAATACCGTGGCTATGCAATACCGCGATATATCGAATTACCGAAAACCGGCATATGTCTAGTTCTGAATTGTGCGATTTCAGCCAATTCATTTTGAATGGGAGGAAATTGCACGGCACTACACCAAAAGTAGCGCATGCGGTACTTTTTAAAATCGCCCTGCAAACGGATTGCATGGTATATTTTGTACCATGTGATCCAGTGCGGGCAAATGCAATGTGTTTCGGGTGTTAACTTTCCACTGAAACCCTCAGCAGATGGCAAGCGCAGTGCGACTGGAAGGCATGCAGGAAACTGCACAAAACCACAGCTTTCCTGCACTGCATTCTAGTGTGAATGAGCCCTTACCTCTCAAGTCATCTTTGTGACCTTTATGTCACCTCTCTCACCAATCTGATGTCTGGACAATGACGCTACTGATCAACAAGAATGCAAATAGATATATACAATAAACATTATGCCTTTATCTACTTACAATCGATGCAGACGACTGTTTGGGGTCTACCTGATATCATTCTAAGAGCAATCATAACAGATAGCAAGACAAATACTTTGCACGTGACAAAGGTTTAAAAACAGGAATAGTTCATCTGTCTGATTGGATTTCTATACAGATGTGATGTTTGCCCCTCATCAATAATTCATTGTTTGACTTTGCCGGTTTTCAACAGGAATTGATAAGTAGGGTTATTTTAGGCATTTAGGAGTTCCTTAAGATGTTTTTTTTAGATTACTAAAGCTGGCCATACATTACATAATTTTCTTGTAGAATTTCTGTACAATTTCCTTTAGATTTACCTTCAATTCTGCAGTGCAAGGGCCTGTCTGATTGGATACAAATTGAGAGTGTTTAGGTCTGACCTCATATTATATGGTTTTTGGTAAATCTAAAGGAAAATTGTACAAGACAATTGTATACTGAATGGTCAATCTTAAACCCCGTACACATGTAGCGATTGTCGGCCGTAAATATTCGGCCACCGACCGATTGTAGGCTTGTTAGTATGATGCTTCCGACAACCGACTGCGACTTTTCCGCCGAACAGAATCGGGTGTGCATGCTATAAAATTTTTGTTGGCCAACACCAGAACGGCCGATTGTTCGTCATTTAGTACAGATTTCGGCCGACAAACAGCAAATGAGCAAGACTGGGCATGTTCAGAGAAGAAAAAACACACGGAAAGTTAACCATCACATGACATCACTTCTGAAGTCGGCTGTTGTTGGCCGACAAAATTCGTGTTCAGTTTTTAGCACTTTTCAACCGACAGGACAGCACCGGACAAAAGACAGCCGATCGTTCGGCCGACATTCGGTACGTGTGTACGGGGCTTTACAGTTGTAGAGATTGTTACAAAACCAACAGGACCGGCAGAAAGGTCTATTGTGAAAAATGTGTTCATAGAGACTGCACATCTCTGCATTGACAGCGGTTAGAACACATATACAGTAAAGTCATTCCAGTGGTTCAGGTATTCATTTGTTCTAGTCACTACAATAAATTTCCACACATACGTCTTTAGAGGCATGAAAAATTACAAAATACACTTCCTTAAATGAAGGAGTCAAACATTTTAGTTTTGCATCTCAGAACACAACCCTTTTACACAAAGCTAAACCCCGTGTGTGCAAATTTAAAGCAGCTGTATCACCTGTGTATCACCACTTCCCCACTGCCAGCAGTACATGTACTGCGGCAGGTCGGCTCTGTCCCGCAAAATGACATACGTGTACATCGCTTTGCGGGAACGCGAGTAGGGCGCTCACGCCTATTCGACGTTGGGGAAGCCAATCTGCGTGTCCGGCGGCCGCGATTGCCGCCAGACACCCGCCATCACTCCACGTGGAGACAGAACGAGGGTCAGCAGTTGTAAATACAGCAGACCCATATTCTGCCACCAATGACCACAGGGCTCCTGTGTTCCTCCTATTTAGGAACACAGGTCCGTGTGTTCATTCCACACAGTTAGAAAACACCCCCTTGGGACACATTTACCCTTTGATCTCCACGGGGTTTTAACCCCTTCCCTGCCAGTCTCATTAGTACAGTAACAGTTCATATTTTTAGCACTGATTACTGTAGTAATGTCACTGGTCCCCTCTAAAGTGTCAAAAATATCAGTTAAAGCCCCGTACACACATACTGATCGTCGGCCGAACGATCGGCCGTCTTTTGTCCGAGGGCTGTCAGTGTCTGTTGAAAACTGCAAAAGACGGCACACGAATTTTGTCGGCCAACAACAGCCGACTGCAGAAGTGATGTCATGTGATGGTTAACTTTCCTTGTCTTTTTTATTTTCTGAGCATGCCCAGTCTTGCAAATCTGCTGTCTGTCGGCCGAATTCTGTACTGACTGCTGAACAATCGGCCGTTCTGGTGTCGGCATACAAAAATTTTAATGCTTGCATGACAGATTCTGTTCAGCCGAAAGTGCGCTGTCGGCTGTCGGAAGCATCATACTAACAAGCCGAAAATCGGCCGATCGTTCGGCTGACAATCGGTACGTGAGTACGGGGCTTAAGTGTCCAATCTGTCCGCCGCAATGTCACAGTCCCGCTAAAAAATCACTGACCACCACCATTACTATTAAAAAATATAAATAAAAATGACAAATCTTTCCCCTAATTTTGTAGACGTGATAACTTTTGCGCAAACCAATCAATATACACTTATTGGGATTTTTTTTACCAAAAATATGTAGCAAAATACAAATTGGCCTAAAATTATAAAAAAAATGTGATTTTAAAATTTTTTTTATTGGGAATATTATATAGCAGAATGTGAAAAATATTGTTTTTCATTTTTTCAGAATTGTCGCTCTATTTTTTTTTATAGTGCAAAAAATAGAAAAAAATAAAAATAAAATCGCAGAGGTGATCCAATACCACCAAAAGAAAGCTCTGTGGGAAAAAAGGACATCAATTTTATTTAGGTACAGCGTCGCACAACCGCGCAATTGTCCGTTAAAATAAAACAGTCCCGAATCGCAAAAAAAAAAGGCCTGATCATTAGGGGGGGAAACCTTCCAGTCCAGAACTGGTTAAAGTAACGCAGTGCCGAATCTCAAAAAATGGCCTGCGACATAGGCCTAGACCCAGTTGTGCGCGACCTGGTGAGACGTTTAACTCGCAGGGCCAGTCCCTGTCTAGTAGGACTATGTCGCAGCCAACCCTGCGTGGAGCTAAGGCCAGCACACACTGGCTGGCTGGCTGGGGTGACCACTGGATCTAGATTATCCAGCCCATCGCCCAGATCTGGCATAGTTGCTTGAAGATCTCACAGGAAAAATTCCGGAGAAAAATCTACATAAAAAAATACTTTTATGCCAGGACCAAAGATGCCAGCAAGGGACTAGGTCCTTACTCCTGACTAGGCAGATTAAAACTGACATCCTATGCAGGAAGAGAGAGGGTGTACCCTCCGGGACTGCCCATAGGCGTAGCCAGAACTTTTTTCTGTCTATTGTCCTACTCCTGTAGGGGGCAGTATAACCCTACTGATATGCATCAGAGGACTGCGTAAATCAATGAACAATAGAGGAAAAACCTTCTGGTCCAGAGGTGGTTAATAAACACTGCGTGTTCACCATCCATGTGAATGAGAGAGAGGTTAGTTCTTAACAATACTCCATGTGAATGAGGCCATATGTAGAATGGCTGCACTACACCCTTTCTGCGACCTCCATTCAGTACTCACCTTGAAGTAGAGGAGATGCTATCTGTGCTTGAGGTGTGATGTGTTCTTAATGCAGCAATGCCCCCAAGTCCTGAACTCCATGGAAGCAGTTTTACCTACAAAAGAAGGGAAATGAATTAAGCACATGCAATTAAAAACAGTTTAACATATAAAGTACAATTCCAGTTTCATACATAACCTAGCAGGCAGCTTTCACTACAAACACCTCCTCCCTGGTGCTGTCCCCACTCAGACTCAATGCTTTAAGGTCCAGAACTGGACCTCTTCTGGACTGAATGGAGTGACGAATAACAATCAATGGAATGATGATAGCAATCAATTTACTTCCTCTGAGCCCAGGATGTCACTGACATACCCCCAGAGTGTGCGCCATCACAGAATGGGAGTCATCACATGCTGCAGAGAATGGCACTGATGATATAAGCACATCTCTGTACAGCAGAGCACCCCTGAAGAGGAGGAAAGACTCTTAGACATTGCGATGAATGCTTTATGTATGGTAAAATAGGCCCTGGTCAGGAAGGGGGTAAAATCTTCCGGGGCTTAAGTGGTTAACAAAAAGCTTGGAAGGAGTTGCCTGGTAATACAGTCACTGCGCTGACAGATTTGCACCCGTCTGTGCAAATTTTAGGATGAGCTACTGAACCCCATAAACTGGCTTTTCACAACACAGACATACAAGCACAGAGACTGCATTCACACTTTTAGCATGAGACAGCGCTTTCTCCTGCGATGGTGGAGGTGAGCAGCAAAGCTGCACGATTAATGGTTAAAAAAAAATTGCAATCTTGATTCACCCCCCCCCCCCCCCCCACCACGATCTTAAAATGCAATGTCCTCGATTCTTACAGAGCCATTCTCTGCTCACTCACAGCTGTCAGAAAAAAAATTAAAAAAGAGCCTCCAGAAAATGTTTATCAACATTGTTAATGCTGCTAGAGAACTATATACACAATGTTTTACAATGTATCATTTCCTTCTTTTACATCAAAGGAATGTACTTCTGTCTGAGGGCAGAGAAATATCCTGTGATTCACCGATCTCTCTGCCTCTAGTCAATCCATCCCCCACACAGTTAGTAAGCACAAATAGGGAAAACATTTACCCCTTGATCACCCCCAGTGTTAACCCCTTCACCTGCCAGTGTAATTTATACAGTAACAGTGCATATTATTTACCACTGATCACTGTATTAAAGCGGAGTTCCACCCAAAAGTGGAACTTCCACTTTAGGTAGTCCTGACAGGCCACATTTGGCATGTCATTTTTTTTTGGGGGGGGGGGTACCTAGTTTTGACAGGTACCCGCTCCCACTTTCGCTCTGAGCGCCACGGCGCCCTGAGCAGAAGTTCCCCTCTCCCCCTCCCTCCCTGCAATCTTCTGGGACACATCGCAGGTGCCAGATAATTGCCGGCCAATCAAGACACGCAGCGCAACTCGCGCATGCGCAGGGCGTACCCAGCTGTGAAGCCGCAAACTGTCACAGCCGGGTGCCCACCCAGTGATGCCGACACCGCCGAGACCAGAGGGAGAGGATCGAGGCTTCAGGCGGACGCATCGCTGGATCCTGGGGCAGGTGAGTGAGTGTTTATTAAAAGTCAGCGGATACACTTTATGTAGCTGCTGACATTAATAAACACAGAAAAGGCTGGAACTCCACTTTAATGTGACTGGTACCCAAAAAGTGTCAAAAATGTCAGTTAGGGGTCCGATCTGTCCGCCGCAATTTTGCAGTCCCGAAAAAAAAAAAAAAAAAAAAAAAAAAAAAAAAAAAAATCACAGATCGCAGCCATTACTAGTTAAAAAAAAAAAAAAAAAATAGAAATGACAAATCTTTCCCGTAGTTAGTAAACGTAAAAAAAAAAAAAAAATAATAAATAAAAATGACATAAATCTTTCCCGTAGTTAGTAAACGTAAAAAAAAAAAAAAAAAATAGAAATGACATAAATCTTTCCCGTAGTTAGTAAACGTAAAAATAAATAAAATAAAAATAAATAAATAAATAAATAAATAAATAAAAATGACATAAATCTTTCCCGTAGTTCGTAAACATAAAAAAAAATAAAATAAAAATAAATAAATAAATAAAAATGACAAATCTTTCCCGTAGTTAGTAAACGTAAAAATAAATAAAATAAAAATAAATAAATAAATAAAAATGACATAAATCTTTCCCGTAGTTCGTAAACGTAAAAAAAAATAAAAATAAAAATAAATAAAAATGACAAATCTTTCCCGTAGTTAGTAAACGTAATAAAATAAAAGTGACAAATCTTTCCCGTAGTTCGTAAACGTAAAAAAAAAATAAAAATAAATAAAAATGACATAAATCTTTCCCGTAGTTAGTAAACGTAAAAAAATAAATAAATAAAAATGACATAAATCTTTCCCGTAGTTAGTAAACGAAAAAAAATAAATAAATAAAAATGACATAAATCTTTCCCGTAGTTAGTAAACGAAAAAAAATAAATAAATAAAAATGACAAATCTTTCCTGTAGTTAGTAAACGTAAAAAAAAATAAAATAAAAAAAAATAAATAAATAAAAATGACATAAATCTTTCCCGTAGTTCGTAAACGTAAAAAAATAAATAAAAATGACATAAATCTTTCTTTCCCGTAGTTAGTAAACGTAAAAAAAAAAAAAAAAAAAAAAAAAAAAAAAAAAAAAAAAAAAAATCGCTGATCGTAGTCATTACTAGTAAAAAAATAAAAAGTCCATAAATCTATCCCATAGATGGTAAACACTACCTTTTGCACAAACCGATTATTATACGCTTTTTTGGATTTTTTTTAACCAAAAATATGTAGCAGAATACAGATTGGCCTAAACTGATAAAAAAAAAATTGGATAAAATGGTGATCGTTGCAATCTTTTATGTCACATTGTATTTGCGCCAAAGTCTTTCAAATGCAGTTTTTTTATGGGAAAAAAATACACTTTAACGAATTTAAAAAAAAATAAACAGTAAAGTTAGCCCAATTTTTTTTGTATAATGTAAAAGGTGATGTTACGCTGAGAATCGTGATCTTTATTCTAAGCAAAAAAAAAAAAGTGTGATTCTCATTTTATCCGGAATGGTGCAGCTCTAGTGAGCAGGAATACTAAGCTTTGATTAGCAACGTCCTGGAAGTTTTCCAGTCAGGCTTTATGATGTAAATGGCCGACATTTAAAGGCATCGATCACATATGGTCAGAGCTGCACAGTTTGTTTTTATCTACAGGCGCCCCCATATCTGCATTGGAAGTCTATTGGTAAAGGTGAACGAACCCCTATAGGGCTACACAAGCAGTCACTTGTTAGGAAGGGCAAGCTGACAAGATATGGGGGTCTCTGAAAGCCCCCCCCCTAACATTAGAGGTCCCACATATACATCAGCTATAGACACACAGTAAGGTGGGGTGAGGACCTGGTGTTATAATGGGGGGGATTTACATTACAATGTGTTTGTTGTCTTCAGAAATTAAGGCTGCGAGCCCCCCCCCCCCCCCCGAATGTTGGTTTATTGAAGAAACCATATTATTGTCTATATTGCAGGGGGTCCTAGGAGAGCCCCCAACCCTCCATCTATTACAGATCCTCTCAGCTGGGGGATTACTTTGAACGGGGCATCCTGTGTGCCCACTGATGTCACCCTACATTACCCCCCCCCCCCTCACATTCCAATGTATATCATACTGCCCCCTTCTCCCATCCCCCCCCCCCTCCCCGGCAGTCAGTTATTCATTCCAGACAATACCCTGCTGTGTACCCTCTTATCTCCTGTTTCTTTAGTATTGCCCCTCCACACATTGCCCATTAGATCCCCACTTCAGTGTTCTGTATTTCATGGACCCCTCACTGCAGTACCCCACTCTCCTACTGCTCTAACCCCCCCCCCCCATAATGCCCCTTCAGTGTCCCTGCTCACCCCCTATTGTTCTGTCACCCCCTCCCCTCTCCTCCACCAGTGTCCCCCCTTCCCCATGTCCTAAAACTCCCCCACATATCCTGCCATTCCCCTTTACTCCAGAATCCTTTCATGTCTCCCCTACCGAGTGTTGTATCCCCTCCCCCCCCCCCCCACTGTTCTATAACCCTCTCCAGAGTGTAGTGTCCTCCCCCCTTCTATTCCAGCCTCCCTGCACCCCCCCCCCCCTAATGTCTCACCATTCCCTCTCCCCT
>NC_138774.1:272735311-272940311 GCF_965119305.1 Pelophylax lessonae | reverse complement strand
CCAGACTTGTGCCGAGCCCAGACTTGAGCGGAGGCCAGACTTGAGCCGAGCCCAGACTTGAGCCGAGGCCAGACTTGTGCCGAGCCCAGACTTGTGCCGAGCCAGACTTGAGCCAAGCCCAGACTTGAGCCGAGCCCAGACTTGTGCCGAGCCCAGACTTGTGCCGAGGCCACACTTGAGCCGAGCCCAGACTTGAGCCGAGCCCAGACTTGAGCAGAGGCCAGACTTGTGCCGAGCCCAGACTTGAGCCGAGGCCAGACTTGTGCCGAGCCCAGACTTGTGCCGAGCCCAGACTTGAGCCGAGCCCAGACTTGAGCCGAGGCCAGACTTGTGCCGAGGCCAGACCTGAGCCGAGGCCAGACTTGTGCCGAGCCCAGACTTGAGCAGAGGCCAGACTTGTGCCGAGCCCACACTTGAGCCAAGCCCTGACTTGAGCCGAGCCCAGACTTGAGCCGAGGCCAGACTTGTGCCGAGCCCAGACTTGAGCCGAGGCCAGACTTGAGCCGAGCCCAGACTTGAGCCGAGCCCAGACTTGAGCCGAGGCCAGACTTGTGCCGAGCCCAGACTTGTGCCGAGCCCAGACTTGAGCCGAGTCCAGACTTGTGCCGAGGCCAGACTTGTGCCGAGCCCAGACTTGTGCCGAGCCCAGACTTGAGCCGAGCCCAGACTTGAGCCGAGTCCAGACTTGTGCCGAGCCCAGACTTGAGCCGAGGCTAGACTTGTGCCGAGGCCAGACTTGTGCCGAGGCCAGACTTGTGCCGAGGCCAGACTTGAGCCAAGCCCAGACTTGACCCGAGCCCAGACTTGTGCCGAGCCCAGACTTGAGCGGAGGCCTGACTTGTGCCAAGGCCAGACTTGTGCCGAGGCCAGACTTGAGCCGAGGCCAGACTTGAGCCGAGCCCAGACTTGAGCCGAGGCCAGACTTGTGCCGAGCCCACACTTGAGCCGAGCCCTGACTTGAGCCGAGCCCACACTTGAGCCGAGGCCAGACTTGTGCCGAGCCCAGACTTGAGCCGAGCCCAGACTTGAGCCGAGGCCAGACTTGTGCCGAGCCCAGACTTGTGCCGAGCCCAGACTTGAGCCGAGCCCAGACTTGAGCCGAGTCCAGACTTGTGCCGAGGCCAGACTTGTGCCGAGCCCAGACTTGTGCCGAGCCCAGACTTGAGCCGAGCCCAGACTTGAGCCGAGCCCAGACTTGAGCCGAGTCCAGACTTGTGCCGAGCCCAGACTTGAGCCGAGGCCAGACTTGTGCCGAGGCCAGACTTGTGCCGAGGCCAGACTTGAGCCGAGGCCAGACTTGTGCCGAGGCCAGACTTGAGCCAAGCCCAGACTTGAGCCGAGGCCAGACTTGAGCCGATCCCAGACTTGACCCGAGCACAGACTTGTGCCGAGCCCAGACTTGAGCGGAGGCCTGACTTGTGCCGAGGCCAGACTTGAGCCGAGGCCAGACTTGAGCCGAGCCCAGACTTGTGCCGAGGCCAGACTTGTGCCGAGCCCAGACTTGTGCCGAGCCCAGACTTGAGCCGAGCCCAGACTTTAGCCGAGTCCAGACTTGTGCCGAGCCCAGACTTGAGCCGAGGCCAGACTTGTGCCGAGCCCAGACTTGAGCCGAGGCCAGACTTGTGCAGAGGCCAGACATGTGCCGAGGCCAGACTTGAGCCGAGGCCAGACTTGTGCCGAGGCCAGACTTGTGCCGAGGCCAGACTTGAGCCAAGCCCAGACTTGAGCCGATCCCAGACTTGACCCGATCCCAGACTTGTGCCGAGCCCAGACTTGAGCGGAGGCCTGACTTGTGCCGAGGCCAGACTTGTGCCGAGGCCAGACTTGAGCCGAGGCCAGACTTGTGCCGAGCCCACACTTGAGCCGAGCCCTGACTTGAGCTGAGCCCAGACTTGAGCCGAGGCCAGACTTGTGCCGAGCCCAGACTTGAGCCGAGCCCAGACTTGAGCCGAGCCCAGACTTGAGCCGAGGCCAGACTTGTGCCGAGGCCAGACTTGAGCCGAGGCCAGACTTGTGCCGAGGCCAGACTTGAGCCAAGCCCAGACTTGAGCCGAGGCCAGACTTGAGCCGATCCCAGACTTGACCCGAGCCCAGACTTGTGCCGAGCCCAGACTTGAGCGGAGGCCTAACTTGTTCCGAGGCCAGACTTGTGCCGAGGCCAGACTTGAGCCGAGCCCAGACTTGAGCCGAGGCCAGACTTGTGCCGAGCCCACACTTGAGCCGAGCCCTGACTTGAGCCGAGCCCAGACTTGAGCTGAGGCCAGACTTGTGCCGAGCCCACACTTGAGCCGAGCCCTGACTTGAGCCGAGCCCAGACTTGAGCCGAGGCCAGACTTGTGCCGAGCCCAGACTTGAGCCGAGCCCAGACTTGAGCCGAGTCCAGACTTGTGCCGAGGCCAGACTTGTGCCGAGCCCAGACTTGAGCCGAGCCCAGACTTAAGCCGAGTCCAGACTTGTGCCGAGGCCAGACTTGTGCCGAGCCCAGACTTGAGCCGAGCCCAGACTTGAGCCGAGTCCAGACTTGTGCCGAGCCCAGACTTGAGCCGAGGCCAGACTTGTGCCGAGGCCAGACTTGAGCCGAGGCCAGACTTGTGCCGAGGCCAGACTTGAGCCGAGCCCAGACTTGAGCCGAGGCCAGACTTGTGCCGAGGCCAGACTTGAGCCGAGGCCAGACTTGAGCCGAGGCCAGACTTGTGCCGATGCCAGACTTGAGCCGAGCCCAGACTTGAGCCGAGGCCAGACTTGAGCCGAGGCCAGACTTGTGCCGAGGCCAGACTTGAGCCGAGGCCAGACTTGAGCCGAGGCCAGACTTGTGCCGAGGCCAGACTTGAGCCGAGCCCAGACTTGAGCCGAGGCCAGACTTAAACCGAGCCCAGACTTGTGCCGAGCCCAGACTTGAGCGGAGGCCAGACTTGTGCCGAGGCCAGACTTGAGCCGAGCCCAGACTTGAGCCGAGCCCAGACTTGAGCCGAGCCCAGACTTGTGCAGAGCCCAGACTTGAGCCGAGGCCAGACTTGTGCCGAGGCCAGACTTGAGCCGAGGCCAGACTTGTGCCGAGGCCAGACTTGAGCCGAGCCCAGACTTGAGCCGAGGCCAGACTTGAGCCGATCCCAGACTTGACCCGAGCCCAGACTTGTGCCGAGCCAAGACTTGAGCGGAGGCCAGACTTGTGCCGAGGCCAGACTTGAGCCGAGGCCAGACTTGAGCCGAGCCCTGACTTGAGCCGAGCCCTGACTTGTGCCGAGCCCAGACTTGAGCCGAGGCCAGACTTGAGCCGAGGCCAGACTTGTGCCGAGCCCAGACTTTCTGCTCACACTCGCCGCTGTTGTCTTCTGCCTGCTGAGCGGATCGCTCCACTGACCTGGAAGGACATCTGACCTTTCTCATTCATGCAGAAGGCACCTTATCATGACAAACTTTACATGTGAGTTGCCATGTAAATAAAAGAGCAAGACCTCTTTCTTTGTGTGTTAAATTGTTTTGACAGCATAGTCATTTTAAATAGTTTCCCACCGCATCACCCCTCAACTTGAATGCATGATTTGCAGCACATTGCTCTCCACTATGGACGAGTCTGTGTCCGATCTGCTTACTTGATTCAGGTCAGTGACTCCCAGTAATAAAGACTAATGGGCCATACACACTATACAACTGTTTTTAGATTTCTTTCCTTTAGATTTACCGAAACCATATAATATGAGGTCAAATCTAAACACTTTCAATTTGTACAGTGGGTACGGAAAGTATTCAGACCCCCTTAAATTTTTCACTCTTTGTTATATTGCAGCCATTTGCTAAAATCATTTAAGTTCATTCTTCTTCCTCATGAATGTACACATAGCACCCCATACTGACAGAAAAACACAGAATTGTTGACATTGTTGCAGATTTATTAAAAAAGAAAAACTGAAATATCACATGGTCCTAAGTATTCAGACCCTTTGCTCAGTATTTAGTAGAAGCCCCCTTTTGATCTAATACAGACAGGAGTCTTTTTGGGAAAGATGCAACAAGTCTTTCACACCTGGATTTGGGGATCCTCTGCCATTCCTCCTTGCAGATCCTCTCCAGTTCTGTCAGGTTGGATGGTAAACGTTGGTGGACAGCCATTTTTAGGTCTCTCCAGAGATGCTCAATTGGGTTTAAGTCAGGGCTCTGGCTGGGCCATTCAAGAACAGTCACGGAGTTGTTGTGAAGCCACTCCTTCGTTATTTTAGCTGTGTGCTTAGGGTCATTGTCTTGTTGGAAGGTAAACCTTCGGCCCAGTCTGAGGTCCAGAGCACTCTGGAGAAGGTTTTTGTCCAGGATATCCCTGTACTTGGACGCATTCATCTTTCCCTCGATTGCAACCAGTCGTCCTGTCCCTGCAGCTGAAAAACACCCCCACAGCATGATGCTGCCACCACCATGCTTCACTGTTGGGACTGTATTGGACAGGTGATGAGCAGTGCCTGGTTTTCTCCACACATACCGCTTAGAATTAAGGCCAAAAAGTTCTATTTTGGTCTCATCAGACCAGAGAATCTTATTTCTCACCATCTTGGAGTCCTTCAGGTGTTTTTTAGCAAACTCCATGCAGGCTTTCATATGTCTTACACTGAGGAGAGGCTTCCGTCGGGCCACTCTGCCATAAAGCCCCGACTGGTGGAGGGCTGCAGTGATGGTTGACTTTCTACAACTTTCTCCCATCTCCTGACTGCATCTCTGGAGCTCAGCCACAGTGATCTTTGGGTTCTTCTTTACCTCTCTCACCAAGGCTCTTCTCCCCCAATAGCTCAGTTTGGCCGGACGGCCAGCTCTAGGAAGGGTTCTGGTCGTCCCAAACGTCTTCCATTTGAGGATTATGGAGGCCACTGTGCTCTTAGGAACCTTAAGTGCAGCAGAAATCTTTTTGTAACCTTGGCCAGATCTGTGCCTTGCCACAATTCTGTCTCTGAGCTCTTCAGGCAGTTCCTTTGACCTCATGATTCTCATGTGCTCTGACATGCATTGTGATCTGGAAGGTCTTATATAGACAGGTGTGTGGCTTTCCTAATCGGTATAATCAAACACAGCTGGACTCAAATGAAGGTGTAGAACCATCTCAAGGATGATCAGAAGAAATGGAAAGCACCTGAGTTAAATATATGAGTGTCACAGCAAAGGGTCTGAATACTTAGGACCATGTGATATTTCAGTTTTTCTTTTTTAATAAATCTGCAACAATGTCAACAATTCTGTGTTTTTCCGTCAATATGGGGAGCTGTGTGTACATTCATGAGGAAGAAGAATGAACTTAAATGATTTTAGCAAATGGCTGCAATATAACAAAGAGTGAAAAATTTAAGGGGGTCTGAATACTTTCCGTACCCACTGTATACAATCAGGCAGGCCCTTGCACTACATAGTTGAAGGTAAAGGCCCGTACACACGTACGGATCGTCGTCATACAAACGTCGGCGGACGAAAGATCTGCCGATTGTACGCGTGTTAGTATGGTGCCTCCGACAGCTGTCTGCGCACAATCCGCGGACAAGAGTCTTTCTTGCAAACATGAAAATTTTTGTCTGCGGACACCAGAACGGACGATTGTTCGCCTGTCAGTACAGAAATCAGCCGACAGACCGCAGATTTGCAAGACTGGGCATGCTCAGAAAATAAAAAACACAGGGAAAGTTAACCATTACATGACATCACTTCTGCAGTCAGCTGAAGTCTGCGGACAAAATTCTTGTGCTGTCTTTGTGCTGTCTTTGCACTTTTCAACAGACACCGACATCCCGGGGAGAAAAGACGAACGTTTGTATGACGACGATCCGTACGTGTGTACGGGCCTTTACTCTAAAGGAAATGTAACAACAAAAGTTGTATAGTGTGTATTCAGCTTTAGGCTGGCCATTATACAATTTTCTTGATCAATTTTCTTTTAGATTTACCAAAACCATATAATATGAGGTCAAACCCAAACACTTTCAATTTGTATGGAATCAGGCTGTCCCTTGCACTACACAGTTGAAGGTAAATCTAAAGGAAATTAAACAATAAAATTGTATAGTGTATAACCAGCCTAATGCCTCGTACACACGATCAGATAATTGGAAAGACTTATCATTCGCATTTTGTTGCATGATACTAACATGGAATTCAACAATGCGTACTAAAACATATGATTGTTTTCATACGATTCTGGAAAAGCTTCCTAATTGCGTAGCTACGTATCGGATAGTGCAAAACAAAACTAATGGCAGCCAGGCTTTTTCCGGGTTATTTTCGTGTTTCTGATCATGCGCGGTCTTTGTCTATCAATTTTTAGCGGACGCATACTGTACTGATTAAACGATTGTCGTTCGCTAGACTGTCGTACAACAGAAGATTTTGTGTTTGTCCCTTCGGATTTTGTTGGGTGAAATGTCGTGATCGGCTGTAGAAAGCTGTGTACTAACGATCAGATTATCGTGCGATCGGTTCGAAAGCGATTTTCTTTCGTATCTGATCGTGTGTACGAGGCATAAGGCTGGCCAAACATGTTCAATCTCCTGGTACAATTTTCCTTTAGATTTACCAAAAAATATATAATATGAGGTCAAAACTTAACAACTTTCAATTGTATCCAATTAGGCAGGCCCTTGCATGACATAGATTAATGTACATCTAAAGGAATATTGTACAAGAAAATTGAACATGTATGACCAACCTTACTTTATTTTTTAACCACTTCAGCCCCGGAAGGATTTGCCCCCTTCCTGACCAGGCCCTATTTTGCGATTCGGCACTGCGTTACTTAAAAATCGCACAGGTGATAAAATACCACCAAAAGAAAGCTCTATTTCTGGGGGAAAAAAAGGACATTAACCACTTTACCACCGGAGGATTTTGCTGTCTTCCGTCCAGGCCACTTTTTGGATTCGGCGCTGTGCGAATTTAACTGACAATTGCGCGGTCGTGCGACGCCATACCCAAACTAAATTTACGTCCTTTTTTTCCCACAAACAGAGCTTTCTTTTGGTGGTATTTGATCACCTGTGCGATTTTTACTTTTTGCGCTATAAACAAAAAAAGAGCGTTTATTTTGAAAAATAACAATATTTTTCACATTTTTTTATATGAAATTCCCCCCAAAAAAAATGTAAAAATCAAATTTTTTTTAAATTTTTGGCCAATTTGTTTTCTGCTACCTATGTTTAGTAAAAAAAATCACAATAAGCGTATTTTGATTGGTTTGCGCAAAAGTTATTGCGTTTATTAACTAAGGGAAAGATTTCTGTCATTTTTGGTGTTTTTTTTTAACGCGTAATGGCGGTGATCTGCGATTTTTTTTGCGGGACTGCGACATTTCGGCGGACAGATCGGACCCTTGACTGACATTTTTGACACTTTTGGGGGTACCAGTGACATTTCTACAGTAATCAGTGCTATATATATGCACTGTTACTGTAAAAATGACACTGGCAAGGAAGGGGTTAATTTTATTGGAGAGGGAGGGGTTAATGTATGCCTGGTGCTTACTGACGTGTGGGGGGGGGAGGTGACTGTGTGACAGAAGGACAGATCGGATGTCCAGCTATGCTGAACACTCCGATCTGTCAGTCCCTGTCACTATGGAGATCCGCCCGCTGTGTTTACACACAGCGGGCGGATCTCCAGACTCGATCCCCGACGATCGGGGCAGAGCAGCGGCAATCGCCGCTGCTCCTCCGCTGGCCCGACTCCCGCTGTGAATGAACACAGCGGGAGCGAGCCTCCGGCGGCGCGCGAGCGCCGCCCACAAGGGGCGGAGTCCAGCGACGTAGGTCTACGTCGCTGGACGGGATCGCGGCACTTTGCCGCAGTAGCCTCCATGTGAGCGGAGGTAAAGTGGTTAATTTTAATTCGGTACAGTGTTGCACGATCATGCAATGTTCCGTTAACGCAGTGCCGAATCGGAAAAAATGGCCTCGTCATTAAGGGGGCAAATCCTTCCGGTCCAGAACTGGTTAAAATAGTAACTAAACCTAAAGTGGTTTTAAAGCCTTATGGTTTTTTAATAAATTCTATGCATTAAAGTGTTACTAAACCCACAACAGTAAAATCAATCTGTATACTGTATACGTCCTGAGGACGTCACCTAATGACAAAACGTGTAGGGAGGAGCTTGTGACATATGACGCTAATCCATGCTGAGACGTGGCGGCCATCTTGCTGGTTGGAAACGCCGTTCAGATTTGTCTGAAGACATACTGTTTTTATCATCACAATATGAGTGTGTTTTTATGGCTTTTTTATAATAAAGTGGTTGAAAGATACCTACACTATGAGGAGCATTTTGTTTGCTTTTTATGAGATGTATTAGCCCTGGGGAAGATCACAGGACAGAGGAGGAGAGAGATCACTGGCAGTCCGAAGGTCCTTTGGGGATTTATCCCCTGCTAGTCCAGACCTTTGGTTCTGGTCGGATGGTAAGAGGCTGTGGTGTTGGGTGTCGGTGGTGGCCTCTATATACTATTTCAAGCTTTACCCTTTCGTGTGAAACCCTTTGAAATTACTTTATTGGAAGTGGACTTTCAATTTGTTTTATGTTTCATTTAGCGCTACACCGTTAGCTTTTTTAATCTGTATATGGAGTAAAGCATGCTTATTATACGCACTGTGGAACCTAAGGGGGTAATCCTCTGCATTGTGTATAAAGGCTGTGTGATCCTATCTTCTCTGATCCTCCCCTTCTTTAACTGACTCCAACTCATCTCATGATAGAACAGAGCATTAGGAGTCAATATGGGGCTGGTTGGGGGAATGGAGCTTAACCACTTAAGCCCCAGCCCTATTTCGGACACTTTTTGTTTACAAGTTAAAAGCAGTATTTTTTCATAGAAAACTACTTAGAACCCCCAAACATTATGTATATTTTTTTTAGCAAAGACTCTGGAGAATAAAATGTCGGTCATTGCAAAACTTTTTGTCAAGCGGTATTTGCGCAGCGGTCTTTAAAACGCCATTTTTTTGGAAAAAAATTGAAAAATCACATTTCACTGCATTTAAAAAATACTAAACAGTAAAGTTAGCCCATTTTTTTGTATATTGTGAAAGATGATGTCACGCCGAGTAAATAGATACCCAACATGTTACGGTTTAAAATTGCGCCCCCCCCGTGGGATGGCGACAAACTACGGTCAATAGAGATCTCAATCTGCGACGCTTTAAATTTATTTAACGGTTACCAGTTTAGAGGTAGAGTGTAGCTCTTTTTTTTTAATTATTGCGCACGCTCTGGTGATCGCGGCGATACCTCACATGTGTGGTTTGAACAACGATATTTTATTTGCGCCTCGACTTCCGTATACCTTTTTTTTTGTGCGCGAGCTAACGGTGATCGGGGCGGCTAAATTTTTTTTTTTTTTTCCCATTTATTTTATTTATTTTTTTAACTTTATTACAGTTTTTAAAAAAAAAAAAAAAAAAATCTGATCACTTTTATTGCTGTCACAAGCAATGTAAACATCCCTTGTGACAGCAATATGCAGTGACAGGTACTCTTTATGGAGGGATCGAGGGTCTAAAAGACCCCAAACCCCTCCACTACACTTCCCTGTATGCAAAACGCAGAAAACGGCGTATTTGCATACAGCCGTTTTTCAAATTTGGCGCTGTTCTGCAGCACACTAACCCGGAAGTGACGTCATGGACGCCGCCTCCGGGTTACGTCATCGGAGACCCGATCGATGCCGTTTCCGGCATTCATCGGGACTCCATCCAGCCGGCGGACGCGCCGGCTGGGTGCTCGGGGCTCCCGGTGGGACGGGAGCCCCGGTAAAAGCAGCGGAAGGCGGCGGGAGGGGGGGGGTGTCCCCTCCCGCCCCCCCGGGTAACGATCGAGCGGCTCCCGAGCCGCATCGATCGGTACCGACGGAAAGCCGACCGTCGGCTTCAAACAACGGTACCGGGATGATGCCTCTAGCTAGAGGCATCATCCCGGTATACCCCCGCAAAGTTTGGACGTCATATGACGTCCACCTAGGGGGAAGTGGTTAAACCCACATGTGCTTTTTTTATACCACTACTATTCCTTTATATTGGCTTTTGAAATTTACTAATGCAGCAATTTATATATTGGATGAAAGGTTTAGCACTGGGAGACACTTTTTGAAGGATAAATAGTGCATTTTATATACAACTTTATAGATCAGACCAAAATGAGGGACAAATGAGGAGGAAAAAGGGACTTTGATCCAAATCAGGGACAGTCCCTTGAAATCAGGGACAGTTGGGAGCTATGATAGTCCAGCAAGTCATCATTGGCAGTTAAGTGTTAAGTTTTTGCATGTCAGTAGACACCAAAATATGTTACGTTTAGGACTTTAAACACCAGAGTAACACAAAGTTTCTTTTTGTTGTCCCTGAGACAGGAGCCATGTTGTTGTAGCCGACAACCAGAAGCGAGTGTGACCTGGGTATCCAGGAAGATGGCTGCTCTGCTCTGATCTGTACGTCAGACTAAGGACATCTCCTTCACTTTCTTTTTTCCTCCTTAGACCTCAGTGGTGACCGATCACAGGACAGAGGTATGGAAAGCCAGAAGCTTCAAAATTCTCTTTTTGGAGGCGGGGGGGGGGGGCTTTGATCACACATTGTATGATATCACCCCTTCTATTTCCACTGCGGGTGTCAGCAGTATCATAGCAGACAATCATACAGTTACATACATAGTTAGCCTGCTTCTAAAAAGACATCCAGTTCAACCAATCACCTACTTTACTGCAATAATTCTCAACTCCAGTCCTCAGGGACCCTAACAGGTCATGTTTTCAGGATTTCCCACTGATGAAACAGCTGTTGTAATTACTAAGGCAGTGAAACTGATCAAATCACCTGTGCAAAATAATGGAAAGCCTGAAAACATCACCTGTTGGGGGTACTTGGGCTGGAGTAAACCAGAAGATTGTCCCCCTAAGACCCCTTTCACACAGGCGGACCGTTCAGATCCGCCTGTCAGTTTTTTTGAACGGTCCCCCCATGCATCTCTATGGGGCATTGGATGTCAGTGGAGACATGTCCTCTGACATCCGATCCGTCAAATCTGGACGGATGGAAACCCTATTTTCCATCCATCCAGCGGATCGGATCAGATGAGAACGGACCGACGGTCCGTTCCCATCCGATTCCCCCATAGAGATGTATAGGGCTCTGACAGCTGTGTCTCCGCACACAGTGCGGAGAACAGCTGTCATCCTCTTGCTCAGCGGGGAATCGGCGGATCGATCCCCCGCTGAGAGGAAGGGAGTCCGTCCGACGGACGGATAGTGTGAAAGAGCCCTTAACCACTTGCCGCCCGCCCCACGCAGATATACTTCGGCAGGGCAGCTCGGTTGCACATAATCACGTAGATCTATATGATTATGTACACGTGGGTTCGGCGGCGCACGCGTGCCACTGGAGCCCCTCCCCCGCTGTGATTAGACAGAGCAGGAGCCAGACCACGGGTGGATGGGGCCTCGAGCACCGCCGGCCTCCCGCAATCTTCGGCTACAATGACAGAAGAACTGACTGCATATGTAAACAAAGCAGGCGGCTCTTCTGTCAGAGAGGCAGGGAAAGATTGTGTGATTCAGCTATGCTAAGCTGAATCACCAATCTCTCTCTCTGCCTCTGTGCAACCCATCCCCCCACACAGTCAGTAAGCACTATTGGGCGTACCTTGATCACCCCCAGTGTTAACCCCTTCCCTGCCAGTGTCATTTATACAGTAACAGTGCATATTATTTAGCACTGACTACTGTATTAATGTAAAGTTATGTTTTATAACCACTTGCCAACCAGCCGCCACAGTTTTACAGCAGCAGGTCGGCAGGTTCCCGTGAAACACCGTATCTGTACGTTCGCGGGATTGCTCCTGTGTGCTTGTGCCCGCGCCCACTCTACAGCGGGAAAGCCAAGACGCGGGGGGGGGGGGGCGGCCGGGATTGCTGCCGGGTACCCATGATCGATCCCCGCTGAGAGAGAACGACGGTCTGCTGTTGTAAACACAGCTGCCCGTTGTTCTCTCTGGAATGATCACAGAGCGCCTGTGATCCTTCTATATAGGATCACAGGTCTCTGTGTTGATTCCACAAGTCCCTCCCCCATACAGTTAGAAAACACCCCCTAGGATCACACTTAACCCTTTGATCGCCCCTGAGTTAACCACTTCCCTGCCAGTGTCATTAGTATAGTAACAGTACATATTTTTAGCACTGATTACTGTAGTAATGTCACTGATCCCCCCAAAAAGTGTCAAAAATGTCAGTTAGGGGTCCGATCTGTCCGCCGCAATGTCGCAGTCCTGCTAAAAATCACAGATTGCAGCCATTACTAATAAAAAATAAATAAATAAAAAGTGAGCAAATCTATCCCGTAGTTATAACGTTTGCGCAAATCAGTTAAAATACACTTTTTAGGATTTCTTTACCAAACACGTGTAGCAGAATACACTTTATTAAGATGTATTCTGTATATTAGGATTGTATATTCATATTTATTGCATTTAGTGGTTTATGCAGGCAGCGCCATCTACCGCCCCTTTTTACTGACAGAATACAAATTTGCCTAAACTGATAAAAAAAAATTGGATTTTTTAAAAAAAAATTTATTGGGAATGTTTTATAGCAGAGAGTAAAAAATATTGTGTTTTTTTCAAAATTGTTGCTCTTTTTTTATTTATAGAGCAAAATCTAAAAACTGTAGAGGTGATCAAATACCATCAAAAGAAAGCTCTATTTGTGGGAAAAAAAGGACATCAATTTTATTTGGGTACAGCGTCGTACGACCGCGCAATTGTCAGTTAAAGCAACATAGTGCAGAATCGCAACAAATGGCCTGGTCATTAATCTTTCGGAGCTGAAGTGTTTTATGATCAGGCCATTTTTTTCGATTTGGCACTGCGTTATTTTAACAGACAATTGGGCGGTTGTGCGACGCTGTACCAAAATAAAATTGATTTCTTTTTTTCCCCCACAAATAGAGCTTTCTTTTGGTTGTTTTTGCGCTATAAACAAAAAAGTGGACAATTCTGAAAAAAAAACAACAATATTTTTCACTTTCTGCTATATAACATTCCCCCCAAAAAATGTAAAAATCAAATTTTTTCAACAATTTAGGCCAGTCGTGTCCAAACTTTTTTCAAAGAGGGCCAGACTTGAGGAAGTGAACATGCGTGAGGGCCGACTATATATATATATATATATATATATACATACATACATACATTTATATATATATACATACATACATACATACATTTATATATATATATATATACATACATACATACATACATACATACATTTATATATATATATATACATACATACATACATACATACATACATACATTTATATATATATACATATATATGAAATAAAAGCATCAGTGCTTTATGAATAAAATCACACTTACATAAACAGGCAGTAGAATGGTAGAGATGACACCTCCTCGGTCAGCTCCACAAGATCCTCGGTCGGCTTCTACAGCTGGCTGTGTGCAGTGAAGGAGAGAAGGAACGCAGTTTTCAAATTCATTCTGCACTCCCGCGCAATCATGGGCGGCGCCAGCCAGATAGAGTGGAGCGGGGGGGTGGAGCGGGACTCGGGCGCAGCCGAGCTGCCGGGCGGAGGCCAGAGGCCCCACCCCGAGCCATCGGGGCAGGGATGGGAGATGACAAAAGTCAGCGGTGTCTCTGGGGGCCGTATGGAACTAAAGGACGGGCCGCAACTGGCCCGCGGGCCGGACTTTGGACATGACTGATTTAGGCCAATTTGTATTCTGCTACATATTTTGGTAAAAAAATTGCAATAGGCGTATATTGATTGGTTTGGGCAAAAGTTATCACATCTACAAACTAGGGGAAAGATTTATGTCATTTTATTTTTATTTTTTTTTTACTAGTAATGGCGGCGATCTGCGATTTTTAGCGGGACTGCGACATTGCAGCGGACAGATCGGACCCCTAACTGACATTTTTTACACTTGGGGGGGGGGCAGTGACATTACTACAGTAATCTGTGCTAAAAATATGCACTGTTACTGTAATAAATACTTTGGCAGGGAAGGGGTTAACACAGTGGTGATCAAAGGGTTAAGTGTGAGCCTAGGGGAGTGTTTTCTAACACAGGCCTTGTGGATTCGGCATCCCCGCTGCCTAGTGTGAGTGGGAGCGTGCCGCCATTGGCGCGCTCACCCCCAGCACCGCTCCCGCGAACCGACATACCCATACGTCAATTCACGCAGCCGAGCCAAGGTAGAGGGAAGGATCGTGTGATAGCTGTGATAGCGAGGTAGCCGGTAAAGGACCGTCTCATCATTTGTTGGACAGCTATCTACCTATTATTTTGGCAGCTTCCGAAGTGTATGTGGCCCCCAGGACAAGACTCCTATTGTTTTTGGCTGTAGAGTGTTTGGTATACATCCCCCTTTGGAAGTGATGTATGTGGGACCGCATTGGTTGGGTGCTACATGTATATGACCGCAATGGTTGGGTGCTTCATGTACTTTTTATTTTCCCCTTTGGGATTGGTTACCAATAGGATCTCCTGAGGAAGCTATATGCGAAACGCGTAGCGATCCATTGGCTTATGATACTTGAGACCTCTGTTCGAGCTGGACTACCTTAAGTACTTATGGACCGCCCAACGCAGTTTTACGTCGGTATTTTGACGTTAAATGCCGGGGGTATGGCAGCGGATAGCTGCCATAACCCCAGTGTTTTTTAAACAGTGGGCAGTCCGCTTTAACATAAGGGTGGTACCAGCAGCAGATTTGCTGGGGGATCACCCTTATGGGCGGTGGGAGAGGTGCCCCTCCCGCCACTTCCTTATCGTTACCAGACCAGCTTACCAGACCCGCCGGTAGCGGGGGAACGATTCGGTCTTCTGTCCTCTCAGGCAGGAAGTCCATTGAGTGCAAGATGGCCCCTACTCGACTCTATGATCTTGGAGGACCGGAGCGACATCATACATCGCTTCCTAGCAACTAATTTAAAGAGCCCATTTTTTTTTCATCCCCTTTGGGATTGGGTACCAATAGGTTCTCCTGAGGAAGCTATATGCGAAACGCGTAGCAATCCATTGGCGTATGATACTTGAGACTTCTTATCAGCCCAGACTACCTTAAAGATCTTCGCAGACCTTATAGGTTTTCCACCCCATACCAGATTATAGTCTAATACGGGCTGGTAACAGATTCTATGTTCTACGCATACTTACATCATTTGGGAGATATTGTTTTTGTATCCATAATGCACCTTGTCATATGATGGGATTACTGGTGGCAACCTTTAAAGTCCTATTTTCTTCCTATCCTCTTTCTTGTTTAGTACAAGTTGGATGAGGTGGCACATATCTCTCAAATTTGCTATCTTTCACAATAATACCCCAATCAGGAAAACAATGCCTTATCGACCACTAGGTGGCACTGACGATATACAGTAGGAAAAATATATATTAGAGAAAATACGGAATTTTTAGTTATGCACACTGGATGCTTTTTCAGCTGTTCCTAGGGTCGTCTTTTGTTTTTTTCCTGCCTCCAAAACTCCCTTGCGTGTTAGCCGATGTGTCCATACAGACTTTTAGCAGAGTTTTTAGCAGAAATGATATACTCTTTAGAGCTCCATGCAACAAACAACACAGTGCTCAGGTATGAACAGTCCATTAGAAATAATGGGATTCTTCAACATAAGCATTGCTGTACTGTGAAAATAGAAAAACAAAATGCTATGATGTGAGTTGTTACTTTGGGAAAAGAACTAATCGCTTTGCCCTAATTAGGCAAATTACCATCTTCACTTAACCGCTTCCCGCAAATCAACGTACCTGTACGTCGGCTCGGAGAAGTGGTTGTAGCGGGATGATGTAGCTGCAGGCATCAACCCGGTACAGTTCTCTAGAGCCGGTCGGCTTTCAGAAGATAATAGCTGATGCGGCTCAGGAGCCGCTGGGCCGTTATCCCAGCGATCAGGAGGGGATGACCCCACCGCCGCCTTCCGTGGCTCTGCCCGGGTCTCTCGTACCACGTCCACTGGCTGGTTGTAGTCCCAAACAAAGCCAAATATGGCTTTGATCGGGTCTCCGATGTAGTAACCCGGAAGCGGCGTGGTGACGTCACTTCCAGCTTTCTCGGCGGCTAACGGCGCCAATTTAAAAAAAACTGTTGGCATTTTGAATACATTGAAGTGCAGTGGAGGGGTTTGGAGTCTATTAGACCCCCGATCCCTCCATAAGTACCTGTCACTGCCTATTACTGTCACAAGGGATGTTTACATTCCTTGTAACAGCAATAAAAATGAGCAGATTAAAAAAAAACAGTGCTAAAATTAAAAAAATAAATAGGAAAATAATTTAAAGTGCCCCCGTCGCCCTGAGCTTGTGCACAAAGGAGAACGCATACGTAAGTCGTGCCCAAAAAAATGAAAACAGTGTTTAACCGCCTTAGCGGTATCCCCGAGCGTGACTCGGGGTAGGAATTTTCTGCTATTAGCGGTATCCCCGAGTCACGCTCGGGGTCAATGGGCAGAGCGTGCAGACAGCGCAGCGGAGCTTCTCTTACCTTATCCTGGCGATCCAGCGATGAGCTCTCATTGCTGTGACCGCCAGTGAGATCTCCGCCGCTCGTCTGTCGGTAGGAGGACTTCCTAGTTCCGTTCCCTGCAGCAGCAATGCTGCATGGGAGCGGAACTAGGGAGGGAAATTCAAAAAAAAAAAAAAAAAAAACGTTGCAGAAAACACATAACACATTTTATATTATATATATGCATATATATATATATATATATATATATATATGCATATATATATATATATATATATATATATATATATACATGCATATATATATATATATATATATATATATATATATATATATATATATATATATACATATATATATATATATATATATATATATATATATATATATATATATATATATATATGCATATATATATATATATAAATATATGCATATATATATATATATATATATATATATATATATGCATATATATATATATATATATATATATACCTATATACACACACACACACATATATATATATATATATATAAAATTATATTATTGATTCGATTATAATTCATGCGTTATATATATACACACACACATATATATATATATATATATATATATATATCTATATACACACACATATATATATATATATATATATATATATATATATATATATATATACACATATATATATAATATATAACGCATGAATTATAATCTAATCAATAATATAATTTTATTATATATATTATATATTAAATAATAAAATAATATTATTGATTCGATTATAATTCACTTGTTTGTGTTTCAAATTTATCACATCTGGGATGTCTACTAGAGACTTGTTTTGGTCAGGTTTAAGTCAGTAATTACTAAGAATTGTAGGCCTATAATACATAACGCCAAATTTCCATGAAAAGAATTGTACCGCTTTTGGAACAGAATTCCTGACAGAATCATACCGCCAGGGAGGTTAAACCACACATGTGAGGTATCGCCGTGATCGCCAAAGCGATAATTCTAAAGAAAGTCCTACGCTGTAACTCTAAACTGATAGCTGTTAAAAAATCTTTAAAGCGTCGCCTATGGAGATTTTTAAGTACCGTAGTTTGTCACCATTTCACGAGTGTGCGCAATTTTAAACTGTAACATGTTAGGTATCTATTTACTTGGCGTGACATCGTCTTTCACAATATACAAAGATATTAGGCTAACTTTACTGTTTAGTTTTTTTTAAATGCAGTGAAATGTATTTTTTCCAAAAAAAGTGAGTTTGAAAGACCACTGCGCCAATCCCGCGTGACAAAAAATATTGCAACAACCGCCATTTTATTCTCCAGAGTCTTTGCTTAAAAATATATCTATTTAGGATCACAGGTCTCTGTGTTGATTTCACAAGTCCCTCCCCCATACAGTTAGAAAATACCCCTTAGGCACCCCAGATGTTTTGGAAACTACATTTCCCATGATGTCTAACTACACTGCAAAAAGCATGAGCACCATGGGAAATGTAGTTCCAAAACATCTGGGGTGCCAAGGTTCACCATCACTGCCCTAGGCTCACGCTTAACCCTTTGATCACCCCTGGGTTAACCCCTTCCCTGCCAGTGTTATTATTACATAGTTACATAGTTTGTGAGGTTGAAAAAAGACACCAGTCCATCCAGTTCAACCTATGATGTGTGTGTGTTTGTTGTTAACCGTACATTGTATACCCCTGTATGTTGTGGTTACAGTAACAGTGCATAATTTTAGCACTGATTACTGTAGTAATGTCACTGGTCCCACCAAAAGTGTCAAAAATGTCAGTTAGGGGTCCAATCTGTTTGCTGAAATGTCGCAGTCCCGCTAAAAATCGCAGATCGCCGCCATTACTAATAAAAAAAATAAATAAAAATGACATAAATCTTTTCCCTAGTTTGTAGACGCGATAACTTTTGCGCAAACCAAAATACGCTTATTAGGATGTTTTTTTTACCAAAAATATGTAGCAGAATAAAAATTGGCCTAAAAAGGATGCAAAATTGGATTTTTAAATTTTAGGGGGGGGGGGGGGGGATCTTATATAGCAGAATGTGAAAAAATATATATATAGTTTTTTTTTTTCAGAATTGTCACTCTTTTTTTGTTTATTGCGCAAAAAATAAAAATCGCAGAGGTGATCAAATACCACCAAAAGAAAACTCTATTTGTGGGAAAAAAGGACATCAATTGTATTTGGGTACAGCGTCGCACGACCGCGCAATTGTTTGTTAAAATAACGCAGTGCCGAATCGCAAAATATGGCCTGGTCAGGAAGGGGGCAAATCCTTCCGGTCCAGAGGTTAACCACTTCAATACCGGGCACTTTTACCCCCTTCCTGACCAGGCCAATTTTCAGCTTTTAGCACTGTTGCATTTTGAATGACAATTGCGCGGTCATGCAACACTGTACCTACACCAAATTTATGTCATTTCCCCCCCCCACAAATAGAGCTTTCTTTTGGTGGTATTTGATCACCGCAAGTTTTTTCTTTTTTGCTAAACAAATAAAAAAAAGACCGAAAAGTTTGAAAAAAAAAAAGTTTTTTGTTTATGTTATACAATTTTGAAAATAAATATGTTTTTTCCTGCACAGATGAGGCTGCACTGACAGGCACTGATGAGGAGGCACTGATGAGGTGGCACTGATGGGGTGGCACTGATAGGTGGCATTGATGGGCACTGATATGTGGCACTGATATGCAGTATTGGTGGGCACTGATAGGCGGCATTGATGGGCAGGGCCGTCTATAGTATTGATTGGACCCTGGGCAAATATTTTCTTGGGCCCTACCAAATGCACTTACCAACCATTTGTAGGCAGTGTGGGCTCAAAGGGCTGCTGCTTTGGGCCCCACAACAATGGCTTGGCCCGGGGCATCTGCCCCTGTTGCCCTATGTTAAAGACGGCCCTGTTGATGGGCACTGATAGGTGGCTCTGATGGGCACTGATAGGCGGCACTGATGGGCACTAATGGGCACTGGTGAGCACTGATGGGCACTGATCGGCACTGACGGACGGCACTGATCGGCACTAATGGGCACTGATAGGCAGCACTGGTGGGCAATAATGGGCACTGGTGGGCAGCACTGATAGATGGCAATGATGGGCACTGGCGGGTAACACTGATGGGGAGGGCACTGGTTGCCATCCCTGGTGGCCATAGTGGGCATCCCTGGGGTCATGGGTGGGCATCCCTGGTGGTTCTAGTGGCACCCCCCCCCCCCAAGGGTCTGCACTGGTAATCAATTATCTGATTACCAGTGCAGACCCCCCCTGTCAGGAGAGCAGCAGATAGGCGCTCCTTTACACCTGCCTGTCAGGCACGTACTGAGGAAAGCCGATCAACGGCTCTTCCTGTGTACTATGTGACCAGCCGTGATTGGACACGGCTGGTCACATGGTAAAGAGCCTACGTCAGTAGGCTCTTTACCGAGATCGGAGATGCGGCGAGTCAGTGTGACTGGGGGCGCATTATCCTGCCGCCGTCATATGACGTCCGGTCAGGATAATGTAACCACCTTCCCGCCATCAATCGCCTATAGGGCGGGAAGTGGTTAAAAACGCCTATGCCGCTTACAGCTTCAATACACCTGTGTGTGCACAAGGCCATAGAATAACATGGAGGGGCGTTTTTAAGCTGCAAAAAAAAAAAAAAACGCCTGATGCTCCTAAAAGCAGCTGTAAAAACGCCCTGTGTGCATGAGGACTAAGTATTTAGCAATGACAGCTCTCATATTTTCACACCTACAAGTTAATTTTGTGAACAATGTTACTGATAAAACATCTGACTTCAGCATTTTCCTGTATCCTTGCTATATATTTAGAGGAAGGGGTTTAATCCCGTAATTCCTCTTTTATGAGCGTGCATATTGTCACACACACAGAAGTGGGCTGATGCATAGTAATTAAGGGTGTTGTCTTTATAATTGGGCTTAGATGTGCAGACTCTTTTCCCGAGAAGAATTGAGCAAGGTAGGTGAAGTGTAGAATTCTCTGCTTTATTTTATATTACACGCTGTATAGAGTCTATGGAATTCGTTTTTTAAAAAACCGGGGAAACCATGGGTTGTAGCAGCAATGACCAGACAGATTCTGGGGGGGATTTACTAGAATTGGAGCAAACCAAATTTAGAGCAGGTGTGCATGGCAGCCAGGGCCAGGGCCGGGACGAGGGGTGGGCAGGAGGGACGGTCTTTAGCTTGAAAATGAAATCTAGAAGCTGATTGGATGCCAAGCACAGCTGCTCCAGTAATTCTCCTCTCTGTGTTTGATTTACACAGAGAATAAGAACCCGTTTAGCCGCATGCGATTTGACATGTCAAATTGGAGCCAATTGCCTTCGATAGCACCGTGCGATGCCAGCTTTGCGGCGCCGCACCGATTCCCAAAAATAGTTTCTTCACTACTTTTAGCGACTTTGGGGGCGATTTTAATAGACATCTGTGCATGATCATGTCTGTGAAATCGCCTCCCCGAAGTCGGACTGACAATGTCGGTTTGAAATTGTGTGCGTTCAGATGAACTTGCACGATTTTAAACCGGCCTCAGTGCCGGTTCGTACTTCAGCGATGTCAGACATGGCATGTGATTCGCAATACACTGCTCTGAAAATCACATTTCGGACCAAAGTCGCACAGAACCCTTTTTTTTCTGGGTCCGCACCAGAATTGGATCGCATGGGTGTTTACACCTATGCGATCCGATTAATTCATGTCCGAACTGACAGTTCGCATTGCAATATGCAAACTGATCTGGGGATGTTAACGTTAACTTTGTATTGACACCCCCAGCGATTTGCATATGGCAGTGTGATCTGCCTGCGAGTCGAGTGCGATGCGGAAACCCGCAGTGGATTTGCAGGGTTCCCGTGTCACATATGTGTGAACCTAAGCTTAAGGCCCCTTTCACACAGGCGGACCGTTCACATCCGCCTGTCCGTTTTTTTGGCGGATCTCCCCCCCATGCATCTCTATGGGGGATCGGATGTCAGCGGAGACATGTCTGCTGACATCCGATCCGTCAAATCTGGACGGATGGAAACCCTATTTTCCATCCGTCCAGCGGATGGGATCGGATGAGAACGGACCGACGGTCCGTTCCCATCCGATTTCCCCCATAGAGATGCATGGGGAACTGACAGCTGTGTCTCCGCACACAGCGCGGAGACACAGCTGTCATCCTCCTGCACAGCAGGGGATCGGCGGCTCGATCCCCCGCTGAGAAAAACGGAATCCGTCTGACGGACGGATAGTGTGAAAGGAGCCTAAAGCTGAACCTGGATGCTAACTATAAGTCTCCATTCACACCTGAGTGTATCCTTTTCAGGCATTTCTATGGGTTTTTTTCAGGCGTTTTTTGCAGGTGTTTGGAGGCAGGCAGTGACATCTAATAAAAACGCTTGTAATCTGCCAAAAAAGAAGCTCATGTACTTTTTTGAGCTTCAGGTGTTTTGCTTCAGGAGACAAATCGCTCATATATGAACAGGGGCCATTGGAATGAATGGGATTTTGCTTGTTGGGCGTTTTGAGACTTCAGAGATGAGCGTTTTACAAGCTTTTCCTTTTTTTGACAGGTACTCCTGTGGAGGGATCTGGGGATCTAAAAGACCCCAAATCCCTCCTCTGCACTTAAAAGCATTCAAAACGTCAAGTTTAACTGTTTTGAATGCTGTCATTTTTTTTAATCTGACGCCAGACAGTACCCGTTAGTGATGTCATATCATGACATCACATCCAGGTTTTTGCATGGAGACCCGATCAGAACCAAATGCAGCTTTGATCGGGTCTTCAGCTGCCATGCAAGCTGGTTGCCCTGGTCTCCCAGTGGGACCGGAGACCCTGGCGAGCCGCGGAAGGCTGCTGGAGGGGGGGGGTGTCCCCTCCCGCTCCTTGTAATGACAGCCGAGCGGCTTCTCAGCCACATCGGTTGTCATTACAAGACAGCCGACCGTCGGCTATGGACGCCGATACCAGGGTGATGCCTCTAGCTGCAGGTATCACTTCGGTACAGCACTTTCCCGAAATATCGGTAACCTCCGGGGCCAATTCCGATTTATCAGGGAAAGTGCAAATCGGCCCTAGTACACACTATAAGAAAATCGGGCGGCTGGTCGTCTGATTTTCCTCGTCGTTTCACAGCAAGTCAGAACCGAGGAAGAAAATAATGTACGAAAATTCTTGTACGACAAAGGCTTTTGTTTTTTTTTTGTTTCTGATCATGCACAGTCTTTTATTTCTGATTTTTCTCATACAAAAACTGCACACATTAAACAAAAATCATTTGTTCTGTTCCCGTACAAGAAAAATTTTGAAGCTTTTCCCTATGGAAATTTTCCTCTTTTTTTTTTTGGACTTGATTACATTTGTGGTTGGAGGGGGGGTAATAAATACACGCAGTTAAGCCACATTTTTACCACCTCCCACTGGTCCCCCTTAAGCTGAAGAGGCAGCTGTCAGGGTGTATACATGCTACGGTCGAAGCAAGAATGAAACCCCCCAAGTTGCATTAGGGGAGCAATACCGCTTGCTTAGCACAACTAATTCACGTAAATGGGGCTGCACTATGACTGCATTTAATGCAGTAGTGCTGTTTTCAGGGGTTAAAATAAGTAGTGAGGGGGAAATATGTTGCCTCCTCACTGCCTGTGAAATGCTCTCAGGTTCACACTGATGTGGTGCGAATCTGATGCAATTTTATTTTGTGACCGGTGTGAATATAATGCAATTTTTAAAGGGTACTGGGCATAGCTGGAGATTAAATTTGCACCGCACCCGCACTAAACTCGCACAGGACCCTTTTTTTTTTTTTTTTTTCCTCCAAATTAAAAAATCGCACCGCATCGTTGTGAACGGCTTTCATTGGAAATTATGCTTTTTTTAGATGACATGCGAATCTATGCTTCTTGGATCGCATCTGATCCACATAGAATTTGCATAAGTGTGAACTGGCACTTAAAAGTGATCCACCACTTATCATGATTCAGAGGGCTACCATACAATAGCTCACAAAAGTGAGTACGCCCCTCACCTCTTTGTAAATATTTTATTATATCTTTTCATGTGACAACACTGAAGAAATGACCCTTTGCTACAATGTAAAGTAGTGAGTGTACAGCTTGTATAACAGTGTAAATTTGCTGTCCCCTCAAAATAACTCAACACACAGCCATTAATGTCTAAACCGCTGGCAACAAAAGGGAGTACACCCCTAAGTGATAATGTCCAAATTGGGCCCAACGTGTCAATATTTTGTGTGGCCACCATTTCAGCGCTGCCTTAACCCTCTTGGGCATGGAGCTCACCAGAGCTTCACGGGTTGCCATTGGAGTCCTCTTCCACTCCTCCATGACGACATCACTGAGCTGGTGGATGTTAGAGACCTTGCGCTCCTCCACCTTCCATTTGAGGATGCCCCACAGATGCTCAATAGGGTTTAGGTCTGGAGACATGCTTGGCCAGTCCATCACCTTTACCCTCAGCTTCTTTAGCAAGGCAGTGGTCATCTTGGAGGTGCGTTTCGGGTCGTTATGTTGGAATACTGCCCTGCGGCCCAGTCTCCGAAGGGAGGGGATCATACTTTGCTTCATTATGTCACAGTACATGTTGGCATTCATGGTTCCCTCAATGAACTGTAGCTCCCCAGTGTCGGCAGCACTCACGCAGTCCCAGACCATGAAAGTCCCATCACCATGCTTGACTGTAGGCAAGACACACTTGGCTTTGTACTCTTCACCTGGTTACGGCCACACACACTTGACACCATCTTAACCAAATAAGTTTATCTTGGTTTCATCAGACCACAGGACATGGTTCCTGTAATCCATGTTCTTAGTCTGCTTGTGAGAGCGATAACACTAAATTTAACTGCTCCCCATTCACACCTGAGACCTTGTAACACTAACGAGTCACATGACACCAGGGAGGGACAATGGCTGATTGGGCCCAAGTTGGGACAGTTTCACTTGGGGTGCTGCCTTTAGCAAGGCAGTACCCCAGAGCTCCCTCCCAGCCGCAGACCTTTTCAGGTCAGCTGTCTTCTGGGTACCGATCACATGCTGCTTTCAGTGGGCGGGCCAAGATGATAACACTCCTGCGCGTGCGTGGGAGTTCAGTCAGCTTTTGCCAAATTTGTACAATGAGATGCTTGTGTACAGCTCACTGACAGGCTTATAAGGAAAGGTTTCCCTCCAGTGTCAGAGCTCATTCATGACATAACTATATTTCTCCTCCGTTCATTGACAGACACAGCTCCATATTCTTAACCGTAGGGTTATGCTGCCCTCTACAGAAGTAGGACTAGGCAGACAACTCAAAAGCTTGGCTATGCCCAGTGGGCCGTCCTCGGCTGGCATAATCCCCTTCTCTGCTGAGAGATACTCAGTTTTTGTTTGCCTAGTTCACAAGTAGAACCTAGTGCCCCTGCTGGGCCCTAGGTCCTGGCTGTTTTGTCTATTTTTTTGCTTTTTGTTTTTGGATTTCTTTTTTTTTTTTTTCCTGTGGAGATCTTCTAGCAACTGCCGGGCTGAGTGACAGGCCCGACAAAGCCCCACTGGGCGGGGGTTGGCCTCAAGTTAAACGTCTTACAAGGGCGCATACGACCGGGTCTCGGCCTGAGTTGCTGCGTTCCTTCTGGCCGACAGCTCCCCCACTTTGGTGGTGAGTAGGTTCCTGTCTTGGGAGTGTTAGCTGCACGCTTAGCTGGATCGGTAAGTAAGGGCCCCCTCCTCTCCTTCCCTAGATGTGGTGTGGGGCACAGGTACTCCCTGGGGTGGTAGGTCCCTCCAGGGTTTCTCTTCCCCTCTCTGGGTGGCATTGAGCTAACTTACCTGCCCATGCTCATGGGGGGGGGGGGGGCGACATCCCCTTGAGACAGCTGGTGGGCCTGGGGGGCGGGTGGCAAGTCCAAGTACCACACGGTCGGGCAAGCCGAAAATCTAGGCCGCGGCTTTGCGGCCTACTATCTGGACCTTGGATGGGGCAGCCCCAGTTTCAGCGGCTGAAGCTGCCTTTGTACTCCAAGAAATCTTTCTTTACTCCGCTCCCCGGGCTGGTCAGGGGTTTCCGCAAAGCCGCACGGCCGAAAATCTTTTTGAGCAGTTGTTTCTGAGGAAGTGGACGGTCACACCAGCGATGGGTTCCCTATTTCCAGGTTGACTGAGGCAACCGTGCTTCCAATGGTAGTATCTTTGGCTTTTAAGAATCCGGCTAAGAGGTGGGCAGAATCTCTAAGACCCGTTACCTGTTACGGTGGCTGGTGCCTTATTACAGCTTGTTTTTGCCTCCATTCTGGTGTCTCAGATGCTGAAGGTGTGGGCGACGCTTTTGCATCTGGCCATGGGGGGTAGCCGGTTTCCCTCCCGCCTATGTCGAACTGGTGGATCGGTTTGTCTGCGATGCATCTTCGGATGTGGTTCCCATGAGTCTCTAAGGTATCTGTCTCGGCAGTGGTGCTTTAGGCATTTTTTGTGGCTACAGTGTTGGTCTGCGGATCAAACCTCCTAAAAGGCCCTGATTAATTTGCCTTTTCAGGGTGAGCGCCTGTTTAGGTCTACCCTGGAAGACCTCATTAGGTGTCTAACGGGGTAAGAGTACCTTCCTTCCATGGTCTGGGAAGGTGCCTCGCCGACGTCGTGGGACTTCCTTTTCAGCCCATAAGAAGTTTTTTTTTTCATCCCTTAGGGACTTCAGAAAAGGTTCCAAGCCTCTACGGGAGGTTTCTAGCGGCCTTGGTCTGGCAATCAGAGAGCAGGCTTCTCCAGACCTGCTGACAAGGCCCCTTTGGCATGAAGGTTTGCCCCCATCCATATCTGGGGTGGGGGAAAATCTTTGTTGGTTCCGGGGCCGCGGACCTCCCGGGTCAGCGACCAGTGGGTCCACGAGGTGATTGTATCCGGTTCCAAGGTAAAATTCTGTTCTTGTTCTCCAGAAGGGTTCCTTCCTTCCACTGTGCACCTGCCCCCGAATAGGTTGCAAGCTCTGTTGTGGGCAGGGCAGGACTTGTTGTCCCAGGGCGTGATCGTCTCGGTTCCAGTGTCAGAACGTTTTCAGGGTTTTTTTTATTCATACCCTGTCATGGTTCCCAGGAAGGAGGGCAAGTTTGTCAGATTCTGGATTCAGGCCCTGAACCGGTTTATGCGGGTGCAATATATCAGGATTGAGTCTTTCAGATGGTGGTGGCGTCCCTGCATCAAGGAGGTTCCCTGGCTTCTTTAGAGGTCAAAGATGCCTACCCGCACATTCCAATTTGCACCCGGCATCAGTATTTCCTCCACTTCACTGTGAGAAAGGCGCACTATCAGTTTGTGGTGTTGCCATTTGGTCTAACCTCTGCTCCTCAGTTCTTCACGAAAGTGTTGGCCCCGGTCTTAGCGTTGCTGCATTATCGGGGGATTGCTGTGCTGGGGTACCTGGACGACCTCCTCTTGTGAGCAGTGTCTCTGTCGGCTCTGACGGCCGATGTGGAAATTACTCTCCAGACTTTGTGGGTGATCGTGTGGCTTCTAAATTTTCAGGAGTTTGCCCTAGTTCCGACCAGGAGAATGGATTATCTGGGGCTGACTCTGGATTCAGCTCTAGCCGGAGTGTTCCTTCCTCTGAAAAAGTTGCAGAAGTTGCGTTCTGCAATTCAACTGTTGCTAGCCCACACGCGGTCGTCCCTTTGGGCGTGCATGCGAGTGTTAGGCCTGATGGAGTCCACCCTCAAGGCGGTTCCATTTGCACAGTTCTACATGAGACTCTTTTAAAAGGAGATTCTGGTCAAATGGGACAAGTGTCCCAAGACCCTGGACAAGGTGATGTGTTTTTTTTTTTTTTTTCTGTGTCGTGTTTTTTTTTTTTTTTTCTGTGTCGGGCAATAAAGTGTTCTCTGGTCTGGCAGCTGTGCTCCTTGACCTTGCTACAGATGTCCATCCATGTCTTGGAACTTTGAGAAATCAGGCTTTGCCTGGATCATTGGACAGAGCAGCTCTGGGGGCCCCGGTGCAAATTGTCGCACAACACCACAACCGTGGCGTATGACGATCACCAGGGTGGCATGAGTGTGTTAGCGGCCCTGGAGGTGTCCAGCATTCTCCGGAAGACAGAGCAGTTTGTTCCGGCCCTCTCTGCCATGCACATTTCCAGTGTGGAAAATTGGAAAGGCGGATTACCTCAGGTGTTGGACCTGGTGGAATTGTCCCTTCTTCCGAACGGGTTTCATCAGATTTGTCTGCAGTGGGGCACCCCCGAGGTGGATCTGTTGGTGTCTCGGCTCAACAGAAAGATGCCGAAGTTCGTGACCAGGTCACAAGATCCTCTGGCAGATGCTACGGATGCTCTGCTGGCTTCATGGAGCTGGTACCATCTGATTTACGCTTTTCCTCTGCTCCAGCTTCTTCCGCGACTTCTACACAGGATTGGGGCCAAAGGGATTCTGGTCATTCTAGTGGCCCTGGACTGGTCTTGGTACGATGACCTAGAAATGCGGTAGCCATTATAATCCACAGTAGGGCCCAGTCTTGCAGCTTTCAGAATGGGCTCCCGGTCATGGAAGTGCCGGATCTTGGCAATCATAGGGTGAGGGATCGCCCCACTAGGAGGCATCCTAGCCGGCACTCGATGAGCTCTCTCAATGGTGAATAAACGAGTAAAAGTAGTAGCATCCATGTTGCCTTCAGCCAGCCCTCCAGAAAGTCTTCAGGGTGTCCAGCTTCCGCACCTTCTTGAAAGCCCACCAGCCTAATATTATTGCAGTGCATACAATCTTACATATCGGCCATCTTTAGCGTGTGTTCAGAAAGTACCTTTTTTGCCACTTGGACAGCAGTCTTCATTGGCCTAACTGTATCCTCCAAGTCACTGATACGTTGTTCAGCAGCCTTTGTTCTCTCTTTCACTTTGACCATTTGTTTAAGGAAAGAGAATTCCAGTTTCAGGCCATCGATATGTTCTGTCAGGGTGGATTGACAGATGTATGGCAGGATCTGTGTCCAGCGAGGGTTCTGCTGCCCCCTAACCTTCTTGAGTATCTTTGGCCACCCTAATGTTCCTTTCCAGCGATCTCCCCCTTTGTCTCACCCCCTCTCTTTTTAGGCATAGGGTTCGCTGAGCTACAGGCAGGGAAATCAGAGTCCTCTAGCTCTGGCTGCAACGTGTCCTGCGTGTGTGTCTCCCCTGCTTACTGGCCATCAGCGCCATCTTGAGAGCCCCAGGCAAACCTGGCCAGCCAGTCTCTCGGGGGTTTAGGGGCCATTCTGCCATATTTGACCATCTGCAGGCTCACCCTCAGTGTTCCCCGGTCCACTCCTGATCACCAGTCAGACAAAACAAGCGCAAAAAAAGTACCGTGTAAATAGGCCCTTACCCCTAATAGATATACAAAGTAAAAGGATAGAAAAATATGGGGCTTTGCGGGCCAGTGGGAGTAGAAGGATCACGCCAAAACCAATTTATAAAAAACAAATTACATTTTATTCAAATTTCAAATAAAAAACATGGGCGATCACGCACATGTTCACAAGGACAAGACGCATAGAGAGAATTTCTATAAAACCAATTAATAAGGGTCATTAGAATAGAAATACATCCCCTAAGGGGAAAACCTGTATAGGATGGAAGATAGGTCTCAGGTGGAACGCGGTCAATGTAGGTCCCCAGCAAGCCGACGTGTTCTCACCGGCTTCCTCAGGGCCAGAGAGACCATGACAGACCGGTATTTCCTTTTTAATGACTCAGGAGGTGGCAGATTGTGGCGACACATAGGACAATAGATATCAATCCCTCAGTGTTTATATATAGCATCAAAAGTTTACATATATTCTCACGTTTATCTATGGTTGAGTGTCCAGCCCCTCAATCACTGCAAAGGCACCGCTTTTTATGCTAAATAGGATAGCAACTCATTATAACTTGATAGCCGAAAATTCTTTAATACATCCAAATATCCTAGGAGTACGATGATCAACACACTAGTAGCTGCACTTCATATATCCACTTATGGCTTCCTCCTCACTTAGACGGACCAGGTAGGATGGTTATTTGGTGTGTATATATAGAGATAGGGATATGCAATCATTACAACCTATTTGCAGTATATGAGTGGCTTCAGGCGGGAACAAACAACGTCACATAATCCTACTTCAAGGAGGCAGGGAGACCAGTATGTCCCGAACCCGACAAATCCTTTGTGTAGTTCACGCCAGCAAGCCTGCCTCAGACAAAACAAGCACTCTGCTCTCAGGATGAAGGCAGGATCCGAGACTGTCAGACGGAGCTCTCTCCCTTCACCTCCTCTCATGTCCGCCCCCCCCCCCCCCGATTGCTCAGTTTGACTGGGCAGCCCGTTCTTAGAAGAGTCCTGGTGGTTCCAAACTTCTTCCATTTATGGATGATGGAGGCCACTGTGCTCATTGGGACCTTTAATGCTGCAGAAATTCTTCTGTGCCTTGATACAATCCTGTCTTGGTGGTCTACAGACAATTCCTTGGACTTCAAGGCTTGGTTTGTGCTCTGACATGCACTGTTAACCGTGGGACCTTATATAGACAGGTCTGTGCCTTTCCAAATCATGTCCAATCAACTGAATTTACCACAGGTGGACTCCAATTAAGTTCTAGACACATCTACAAGGATGATCAGTGGAAACAGGAAGCACCTGAGCTCAATTTTGAGTGTCATGGCAAACGCTGTGAATACTTATGTGCGTGGGATTTTTTTTTTTTTTCGTGTTTTTATTTTTAATTTGCAAAGATTTCAAACAAACTTCTTTCACGTTGTCATTATGGGGTATTGTTTTGTATAATTTTGAGGAAAATTATGAATTTAATTCATTTTGGAATAAGGCTGTAATGTACCAAAATTTGGAAAAAGTCTGCAAAAGACTCTAGACTGAGACGGAGGTTCACCTTCCAACAGGACGACCCTAAATATACAGCCAGAGCTACAATGGGATGGTTTAGATCAAAGCATAGTCATGTGTTAGAATGGCCCAGTCAAAGTCCAGACCTAAATCCAATTGAGAATCTGTGGCAAGACTTAAGCCTCGTACACACGCGTCGAAATTCGGCCGGGAATTTTCGTCCAACGACCGATCTGCCGATTTTCAAGTTGTTAGTATGATGCTTCCGACAACCGACTCTGACTTTTCGGCCGAAAAAAATCTGGTGTGCAGGCTATAAAATTTTTGTCCGCCGTCAAAACACGGCCGATTTTCGTGCAGTCAGTACAGATTTCGACAGGGAAAAATCTTATGAGCAAGACTAGGCATGCTCAGAGAAGAAAGAACACAAAGAAAGCAAACCAACACATGACATCACTTCTGAAGTAGAATTTTCTCGTGCGGGAAAATTCGTGTGCAGTCTAGGTGCATTCCAACCAACAAAACACAACTCTGGACAAAAGATGGATGACCGGTTGGCGGAAATTCGTTGCGTGTGTACGAGGCTTTAAAATTTGATGTTTAGAAGCTCCCCATCCAATCTGACAGAGCTTGAGCTATTTTGCAAAGCAAAATGGGCAAAAATTTCCCTCTCTAGATGTGCGAAGCTGGTAGAGACATCCCCAAAAAGACTTGCAGCGGTTATTGCAGTGAAAGGTGGTTCTACAAAGTATTGACTCCGGGGGGGGGGGGGGGGGGGGTGAATACAAATGCACGCCACACTTTTCACATATTTTTTGTAAAATATTTTGAAAACCGTTTTTATATTTCTCCTTCCACTTCGCTATTATGTGCCACTTTGTGTTGGTCTATCACATAAAATCCCAATAAAATACATTTATGTTTTTGATTGTAACATGACAAAATTTTAAGGGGTATGAATACTTTTTCAAGGCAATGTAGCTCCAGATAGTAGTAAAAGCTGACAGGGTTCTAACTTTTCCCCATTCTATCCAAAACCAAAAAAAAAAAAAAACAAACAAACAAAACAAAAAAAAGTGTTTACACTTTAAGCTGATGTCTAAAGTTTTTTTCTAAAGTTTTTCTAAAGTTTTGCAGCCTTTCACAGCAGAATATACACAATTGTGTATCATCAGCTTTTCTTCATAATGTTGCCATTGATGGCCAGGATGAGGAGCAGAGGGGCTGAATACATGGTGATTGCACATAGACAATTGTATGACACCAGCGCCACTTCCAGCTGCGTTCATGTAAGTAGCGGAGACCTCATCATTGTTATTTTAGTATATAACCTTATTAGTCTCTATTATGTTACCCCTGTGAACTGGCTGCGAAATGTCAACAAGCTTTGTGTCTAATGGTGGCTATACACGCTTTGAAAACTGATCGATTTGTTTTTTGATAAAATATTCCCATTGGACAAGATCAAATCTATTGTTGACCGCATATTTGATTGATCTGGGAAGTGGGTTCCGATGGATAGTTGGAAGATGCAATCAATTATCGATCACATCTCTGCTTTCACAATGCAATCATATAATGTGATTGAAATATGATCAAATTCATGAACAAAGCATCTTAGTGCTGCAGATCGAACCAACACGATCAATAAATTTCTGCCTTGGTTAATCAACTCAGTTTGATCAGAATCAAGCTCAAATTGCTCAAAAGAGAAATTATGCATGCTCGATTGTTTGCCGATTTTTGATTTGACTGAATCGCACATTGATCAGTTAATTAAATCAAAGTGTGTGTGGCCAGCATTTGATAGAAGCCTAGATGTCTATGTTCTGATTTTTGAGACAAACGGTATTCCCACACACTCAGTGCCCAGTGTCAGTGGCCATCATCCCTGGTTAGTATGTATACAAAGAAGATTCCCCTTTTAGAATGGGACTGTAAATGCCACTAGACACTGTGTATTGTACAAACAAAGTAGCTTTATTGAAATTACAAATATTGAACAAACAAAAAACAAAGAATTGCAACAATCACAAACATATACAGGGCATTAAAATATGCATGCATTTGACAGACCATGTACCGAACCACATTGAGGACGCTCAGATGCACAAGGTGATCATAGAACTGGAAACGACCCTACGCGTTTCGGGCATAGAGTAAGCCCTTCCTCAGGGGTCACCCAAAGTTCCAGATAAAGCACCTAGTATGCCTCAAGAAGCAAAGCGTTTTAGTATATTATACAATAATTGTCTATGCATACAAAAATAAACGGTCATGTACTTATCTTATAGTGCATGCTTTATGCTCATGACCCTACCCTTTGCGTCCAACCAATGGATTGGACCGGTCTGTCGAGTTAAAAACGGTATTGCTACCGTGTGGAGGGTTGCCCAAGTTCCCACAGGCCCGTTCAGGGCTAAGAATCCGTGAGAGCGTAGGGGAAATTGTAGTAGCTGCCCAGAGGGACCGACCGGGCACCACGATGACTGGAGAGTGTATGGCTCAATATGGACCACTCCCATAAAGGGGGATATGCTCATGTATCGAACCTAATGCAGAAATATGGAGAATAAAGAGAACGAGGAATGTAATGACCAAAAATAGGAATTTGCCTTATAAATTGATCATATCTGTCTTGTACCCTGAAAAGAGACATTTACCTGTAGTATATGAGGTGAATGAGACCACAGAGGGTCATATAGAGTAAAGGTAGTAATAATCCCGTATTAACAGGGTCACAATGTGTGGTTATCTGTAAAAGTAAGGGGGTACGAAGAATAATTAGGGGACATGGTAAGACTATTGGGTTAAGAAACAGTATCAATATGATACGGTGCCACCAAGAGCCAAGGTATGCAGACTACCGGAGGTGCGTGCACAAAAGAGCGTGATTGGAGGAAATGCAGTGTTAGAATAGGAGTAAACCCTCTATCCAAAGTCGAACATAGTGAATAAGGGGTGAGCGACATAACAACATAGCTGCCCATTTTAGTCCTGGATATGCCTTGTCACAATAATACAGCCTCAAGTATATATAAAGTATCCTATATCGCCTCTAGTGGTGTTTGTCATGGAGGCATGACATAGCCACTGTGCATGAATCCATGGTATAAAATATATACCATGGATTCATGCACAGTGGCTATGTCATGCCTCCATGACAAACACCACTAGAGGCGATATAGGATACTTTATATATACTTGAGGCTGTATTATTGTGACAAGGCATATCCAGGACTAAAATGGGCAGCTATGTTATGTCGCTCACCCCTTATTCACTATGTTCGACTTTGGATAGAGGGTTTACTCCTATTCTAACACTGCATTTCCTCCAATCACGCTCTTTTGTGCACGCACCTCCGGTTGTCTGCATACCTTGGCTCTTGGTGGCACCGTATCATATTGATACTGTTTCTTAACTAGTGTTGAGCGAACACGGACTGTATTATTCGTGTTCGTACCGAATAATTGGATTTTTGTTACCCGAACACGAACACGGACACTTTACTGTATATTCGGGTAAAAATCCGTGTTCGGTCGTTTTATTTCCGGGTTTTGCATGCTTTGGCGCTCTTTTCATGGCGGGCTTTCAACAGCCAATCAACAATCGTTTAACTGGTGTGCCTTAAGCCATCCCAGCCATGCCTGCAAATGTCTCAGTAGCTGTGATTGGCCGTCTGAAGCATGTGACCAAGTCTTTATAAGTTCGAGGCAGCCGCAGCGGCGTCATTATGCTGCTTAGATCAGGGACAGAGCACACATCAACGTGCTGGCTGCTGATTAGGGAAAGATAGGCAGGAAAAAACCATTTGTGTCCGGATAGAATTGAGGGACAGGTCGGAGTGTTTAGGCAGGGCGAGTTGTAGGCATTTTAGGGATAGTGTCTGCTGAATTATAGGGTCAGTGTGTTCTACAAACTACAATCGATATTGCTGTGTGGGGTGGGGTCTGCACTTAGTTCTCCTGATCTACGATCTCTTCTCAATCCTGTTAGGGACAGAGTCTGCTGAATTTTAGGGAAAGTGTGTTCTACAAACTACAATCGATATTGCTGTGTGGTGTGGGATAGGAGATAGGCAGGTGTTAGTGATCCACATCCATTTTTCTGTGTGTGGGCTGCAGTGAACACAATCTTTTTGGGGTGCAGTGAACACAATCCTTTTGGAGTGCAGTGAACAAAATCTTTGGGGGGTACAGTGAACACAATCTTTGTGGGGTGCAGTGAACAAAACCTTTGTGGGGGTACAGTGAACACAATCTTTGTGGGGTGCAGTGAAGACAATCCTTGTGGGGTGCAGTGAAGACAATCCTTGTGGGGTGCAGTGAACAAAATCTTTGGGGGGTACAGTGAACACAATCTTTGTGGGGTGCAGAGAAGACAATCCTTGTGGGGTGCAGTGAACAAAATCTTTGGGGGGGGGGGTACAGTGAACACAATCTTTGTGGGGTGCAGTGAACAAAACCTTTGTGGGGTGCAGTGAACACAATCTTTGTGGGGTGCAGTGAAGACAATCCTTGTGGGGTGCAGTGAAGACAATCTTTGTGGGGTACAGTGAACACCATCTTTGTGGGGTGCAGTGAACAAAACCTTTGTGGGGTACAGTGAACACAATCTTTGTGGGGTGCAGTGAACACAATCTTTGTGGGGTGCAGTGAACAAAACCTTTGTGGGGTGCAGTGAACACAACCTTTGTGGGGTACAGTGAACACAATCTTTGTGGGGTGCAGTGAACAAAACCTTTGTGGGGTACAGTGAACACAATCTTTGTGGGGTACAGTGAACACAATCTTTGTGGGGTGCAGTGAACAAAACCTTTGTGGGGTACAGTGAACACAATCTTTGTGGGGTGCAGTGAACACAACCTTTGTGGGGTACAGTGAACACAATCTTTGTGGGGTACAGTGAACACAATCTTTGTGGGGTACAGTGAACACAATCTCATACTTCTGAAGCTTTGAGGGTGCTGCCTGTTCTATACTCCTCCTCCTCCTCATCCATCCTTTTAGGTGTACAAACAATAGTAATTGTGGCCTAGTGTGCTTCTGTATGTGTGAAAAACATACACTTTTTTTGATCATATTTCCTATTCCGTTATTCAATAAAAACCTTTGGGGCTCAATTAAATTGCGGAATAGTCTGTGTCGGTACGTGTGAGATCCACCTTTCCAAGTTTTTGGGGTTCATCTCATACTTCTGAAGCTTTGAGGGTGCTGCCTGTTCTATACTCCTCCTCCTCCTCTTCCTCATCCATCCTTTTAGGTGTACAAACAATAGTAATTGGGGCCTAGTGTGCTTCTGTACGTGTGAAAAACATACACTTTTTTTTGATCATATTTCCTATTCCGCTATTCAATAAAAACCTTTGGGGCTCAATTAAATTGCGGAATAGTCTGTGTCGGTACGTGTGAGATCCACCTTTCCAAGTTTTTGGGGTTCATCTCATACTTCTGAAGCTTTGAGGGTGCTGCCTGTTCTATACTCCTCCTCCTCCTCCTCCTCCTCCTCCTCATCCATCCTTTTAGGTGTACAAACAATAGTAATTGGGGCCTAGTGTGCTTCTGTACGTGTGAAAAACATACACTTTTTTTTGATCATATTTCCTATTCCGCTATTCAATAAAAACCTTTGGGGCTCAATTAAATTGCGGAATAGTCTGTGTCTGTACGTGTGAGATCCACCTTTCCAAGTTTTTGGGGTTCATCTCATACTTCTGAAGCTTTGAGGGTGCTGCCTGTTCTATACTCCTCCTCCTCCTCCTCCTCCTCTTCCTCATCCATCCTTTTAGGTGTACAAACAATAGTAATTGGGGCCTAGTGTGCTTCTGTACGTGTGAAAAACATACACTTTTGTTTGATCATATTTCCTATTCCGCTATTCAATAAAAACCTTTGGGGCTCAATTAAATTGCGGAATAGTCTGTGTCGGTACGTGTGAGATCCACCTTTCCAAGTTTTTGGGGTTCATCTCATACTTCTGAAGATTTGAGGGTGCTGCCTGTTCTATACTCCTCCTCCTCCTCCTCATCCATCCTTTTAGGTGTACAAACAATAGTAATTGGGGCCTAGTGTGCTTCTGTACGTGTGAAAAACATAAACTTTTTTTTGATCATATTTCCTATTCCGCTATTCAATAAAAACCTTTGTGGCTCAATTAAATTGCGGAATAGTCTGTGTCGGTACGTGTGAGATCCACCTTTCCAAGTTTTTGGGGTTCATCTCATACTTCTGAAGATTTGAGGGTGCTGCCTGTTCCATACTCCTCTTCCTCATCCTCCCTTTAGGGTAGGAAAAAATTTAATCGGGCCTAGTCTGTGTTTGTACGTGTGAGATACACAGTTTTTTATCCTATTCCGCTATTCAATACACACCCTTTTGGTGTAAAAAAACATTAAATTGCGGCATAGTTTGCATATTTGACATTTGCATATATTGTGCCTTGTTGCGCTGTTTTGAGTACTCCACCAACATGGCCAGTGGCAATGACGCCGTTCTCAGCTTAACTATCCCACTTCTATGCCTCCTTGAAAAAACAATTCGGGCGATGATGGAAGAGGATGTGGCACAGGATGAGGAGGAGGAGGAGGAGGATGAAGAGGTAACATTTCAAAGGCTTTCAGGGCAGTCATTCGCAAGGGGCTCCGAGGGTGGGTTCCTGCACACACAAACGCCAGGGACACAATTGTCCAGCAGGGGCACAGTTCTGGAGGATGAGGAGGAGGAGGAGCTGGAGGAGGAGATGGAACCATGTTCACAGCAGGGTGGCACCCAGGCCAGCTCATGGCCATCACTGGTGCGTGGCTGGGGGGATACAGAGGACACGGACGATACACCTCCCACAGAGGACAGCCTTTCGTCGCCTCTGGGCAGCCTGGCACACATAAGCGATTACATGCTGCAGTGTCTCCACAACGACCGCCGAGTTGCCCACATTCTAACTTGTGCTGATTACTGGGTGGCCACGCTGCTGGATCCCCGTTACAAGGACAACGTACTGTCCTTAATTCACTCACTGGAGCGCGATCGCAAGATGCGCGAGTACAAGCGCACACTGGTAGACGCGATGCTGCTGGCATTCCCATCTGACAGCGGGGCCACAGTGGAAGCACAAGGCAGAGGAGGAGGAGGTCGCTAACTCAACAAGGGCACCGCCAGCACCTCAGAAGGCAGGGTTAGCATGGCCGAAATGTGGAAAAGCTTTGTCAGCACGCCACAACAAACAGCAGCACCAGCAGCTCAGATGGAACGTCTTAGCAGGAGGCAGCATTTTACCAACATGGTGGAGCAGTATGTGTGCACACGCCTACATGTAGTGAATGAGGGGTCTGCCCCCTTCAACTTCTGGGTCTCCAAATTGGGCACATGGCCTGAGCTTGCCCTTTACGCTTGGAGGTGCTGGCGTGCCCTGCAGCCAGTGTATTATCTGAACGGGTATTTAGCACGGCTGGGGGTGTTATAACAGACAAGCGCAGCCGCCTGTCCAGAGACAATGTGGACAAGCTCACGTTCATTAAAATGAACCAGGCATGGATCCCACGGGACTTTTCCGTACCTTGTGCAGAATAGCAATGGATACCGACCTTACCCAGCCATTGTTCCATTTTTGCTCTTTCTCACTCTTTTGGGGTGTACCCTCATTTAAAATTTGTAAAAAGAAGCAGTGTTGGCTACCTCGTCCTCCTCCTCAGGGCCAGATTAACGTAGGGGCTATTGGAGCTGCAGCTCCATGCAGGCCCCTACCTTTTATATAGGCCCCGGGTTGGCCATATTCACTGTGACCGCTCTTCTGTCACTTGTAAACACAGAAGTCTGGCTTCTATGCTCGCTTCCCCAGGCAGCACCCTCAGAACCTCCCCACACAGCGCGAAGGCCGGACAAGGAGGGACAGTTGCCGATGCATGGATGTGTTTATGGGCTTCAGAGACAGCATCCCATGTTGAATTAGGCATGCATGGCTGCACCCTTCCTCCTCTGGGTGCATGCCAAGGCACGGCCCTTAAGGCCCTTCAAAATCCTCAGCACCAAGACCATGATGCTCTTAATCCGGCCCTGGTCCTCCTCCACCGCCGCTTCCACCTACACCGCCCATAGGTGTGCGCAGCCTATTGCATTAGGGTGTGCACCCCAAAGTTGAAATACACATGCATGTGTTTGCCTACATGTACATGGCCCCGATACATTACTCTCCCTGCTGGCAAAGAGAAATAGAGCAGAGCAGGTGCGAGGGAGATCTTTCCCATCTCCTCACTGGCAAACAGAGCGATAATGCTATGTGCCCTAGGTGATTAGGGTGTGCCCAGGTACACCAGGCACACCCTGTGCGCACGCCTATGACACCGCCACATCCACCACCACCTCAACCTCCCTCCTACTCCATATGGGCCTCGTCCTTCAGAGATGAAGAACATTGTTTTATTTTTCTGTTTTTTTTTTGTTGTTTTAAGTTATTTCCCTATCCACATTTGTTTGCAGAGCACTTGCCATGCTCTTAACTACGTTTTGCTGCCATTTGCAGCACTCTAGCCCTTTCCATTGGTGTTTTAGAGCCATTTTAGTGCCTTAAAGTTCGGGTCCCCATTGACTTCAATGGGGTTCGGTGTCCGGGAAAAGTTCGGTAAAAGTCCGGGACACGGACCCGGACTTTTTTTTAAAGTTCGGCCGAACCCGTCGAACACGGACATCTAGGTGTCCGCTCAACCCTATTCTTAACCCAATAGTCTTACCATGTCCCCTAATTATTCTTCGTACCCCCTTACTTTTACAGATAACCACACATTGTGACCCTGTTAATACGGGATTATTACTACCTTTACTCTATATGACCCTCTGTGGTCTCATTCACCTCATATACTACAGGTAAATGTCTCTTTTCAGGGTACAAGACAGATATGACCAATTTATAAGGCAAATTCCTATTTTTGGTCATTACATTCCTCGTTCTCTTTATTCTCCATATTTCTGCATTAGGTTCGATACATGAGCATATCCCCCTTTATGGGAGTGGTCCATATTGAGCCATACACTCTCCAGTCATCGTGGTGCCCGGTCGGTCCCTCTGGGCAGCTACTACAATTTCCCCTACGCTCTCACGGATTCTTAGCCCTGAACGGGCCTGTGGGAACTTGGGCATCCCTCCACACGGTAGCAATACCGTTTTTAACTCGACAGACCGGTCCAATCCATTGGTTGGACGCAAAGGGTAGGTTCATGAGCATAAAGCATGCACTATAAGATAAGTACATGACCGTTTATTTTTGTATGCATAGACAATTATTGTATAATATACTAAAACGCTTTGCTTCTTTAGGCATACTAGGTGCTTTATCTGGAACTTGGGTGACCCCTGAGGAAGGGCTTATTATATGCCCGAAACGCGTAGGGTCGTTTCCGGTTCTATGATCACCTTGTGCATCTGAGCGTCCTCAATGTGGTTCGGTACATGGTCTGTCAAATGCATGCATATTTTAATGCCCTGTATATGTTTGTGATTGTTGCAATTCTTTGTTTTTTGTTTGTTCAATATTTGTAATTTCAATAAAGCTACTTTGTTTGTACAATACACAGTGTCTAGTGGCATTTACAGTCCCATTCCAAAAGGGGAATCTTCTTTGTATACATGTTCTGATTTTTGTGCAGGATAGTCCTTTTGTACGCTTTATTTTATTTGGTCACTAAATGGCCTATTTCACACGGGTTTTGACTTGTAAAAGTATTCAACAAGCTTTGATTGGCATTCTTGAAGCCTTTAAATCCTCTTTCACAGCTCCATTTAAAGTGCTCCTTCACATGACTTGCCATTATTTTTTCCCTTACAAATACCACCCACCCTCCCACTCTCCACCCCACTCTCCCACTCTCCCACTCTCCACCCCACTCTCCACTTGATTATACAACTGGATATTAACTTTAATTTTAAAAATTTTTAATGGGAAAGTGCTTATTTTAATTGTACAGGACGCAAGACCAGTAGTCGTAGACCCTGGGCTAAATGCTGCTACCTTAAGGTGATTGGAAACTGGCAAAATCTTTGCTGGTAACAGCTCCCAGTGCACCCTCATGTAACCCTACTTCCCCTTTGGGACCCTCATTTTTTACTAGTGTCCTAAGTGACAGGCCTACACCAAGTGAAGTTTCTACGCCAATCATTTTTTTCACTACTTTGACAATTCTATCCAGGGCCGTCTTTAATATTGATTGGACCCTGGGCAAATATTTTCTTGGGCCCTCCCAAATCCACTTATCAACTATTTGCAGGCAGTGCGGGCTCAAGGGGCAGCTGCTTTGGGCCCCACAACAATGACTGGGCCCAGGGCAGCTACCCCTTTTGCCCTGTGTTAAAGACGGCCCTGATTCTATCAAGATCCAACCGCTTGTTGCTTTAGGGCTCAATAGCGGTCTCAGAAGGACCTGCCATAATTTTCCTCTTGCACCCCCAAGCCCCCACTTCTCTATGTCTATACAATTGGATGTTACATATATCCAATATATTATATACACTATATTACCAAAAGTATTGGGACACCTGCCTTTACACGCCCATGGGCTTTAATGTCATCCCAGTCTTTGTCCGTAGAGTTCAACATTGAGTTGGCCCATCCTTTGCAGCTATAACAGCTTCCACTCTTCTGGGAAGGCTGTCTACAAGGTTTAGGAGTGCCAAGTTAGAAAAGTATTATGTTTAAAAGTACAGCTTATGATGGTCGTAATAATGTAAAAGCTTCCTGGCAATATGCATTTTCAGTTATTGACAATGCTGATCCAGAAGCATATACTGCTCTTGCAGGAGCTTTATTAATGTTCTCTGGATTTTCAGGAGTAATTTTCTCTATAAATGAAGGGATTGTGTATTTTGGGAGGCTGTGGTCTGTAACAGTTCCTTACTTGAAGATACTGCTGGTGAAGAAACACTTGTGGTGATCCAGAAGCGGCAGGAAGAGTGTTTCTGGAATGAGAACTCTGGAGGGAAAAGCTACTCGCACTTTAATTCTTGTCCTCCTCATTTAATACTTTAAATTCTTTTCTTTTTTTATGTATTTAGGGAACCTCTGGCATGCAAGCAGGGTCGCTTATAGGGGAGGACCACCAGTCCTCCAGTAGGGGGCCCAGGCACACAGGAGGGCCCCAACAGCACGGAGCATAGGTGCAGTCTGGCAGAGGGGCAATTACAGAAGGTAGCCCTGTGTGGCTCTCTGCAGGCAGCAGCTGAAAACCAGTTTTTCCCTCTCCTGCCAGCTTTCAGCTGCTGCAGGGAGAGACACAGACACAGAGCATCGTTTTTGTAATCTCTTCTCCAACACCGATCCCCCTCCCTGTTCTGCCAGCTTCTGATTCCCCCCCACATTTCATAACATATTAACATCCTAATAAATAATTTTTAAAAATTGTAAAATAATTGTAAACACTTAACATTTAAAAAAAAAAAATATATATATATATATATATATATATATATATATATATATATATATATTATTTTTTTTTTAACGTTAAAAAAAACAATTAAAGGGCTAATTCACACAGGTTCTTTGTTATGGTTGTGTCCGCTAGTATTGATTTTAGTGTATATTTAGTGGAAATATTATCTTGATATCTTTGGGGGGGGGGGCTTGCCAGGTAGGCTGTACGGGCCCCCGTGATTTCTAACAGCAGCCCTGCATGCAAGGATGTGTTTTGTCATCCTTGTAGCATTTGGAAAAGAATATTTGCACATTGCAGCTTTGCTGTCAGCAGGAATTGCACTGTGGATAGGTTTCCAGACTCTAGATATTGGTCTCACCATTTTACTCAGAGGAGGAAAAAAAAAAAACTTATTTAGAAACTAGTTTATAGGGAGAGATTATGCTTTGATGGTGAAGAACATTATTAGGAATCATTTAAATGTTAAAAAAGAAACTAATTTGTCAGACACATTTTACCCTTTTACTTGCCAATTAAGGCCTAGCAGCAACATATTTAAACTAAACTGGAGCCTTTCCCTTGCCGTGCTCCCAAGTGGCAATAATGCATTATTCCCTTTTTTTAAGAACTGTATTGAGAAGTTCAGTGTTACTTGAATTGAATTCCAGGATTTGCTTGTCTTCAACTGAGAGAACTTGCAATAATTTGAATTTACATAAAGTCTCAGAAATCTTTCGTTAAACACTTCTCGCCCAACATCTAGGCAAATGATGGTGGCAGGGTGCTCTCTTGTTCTAGGACGACGTCCTATCTCTCGCTGCACTTGCATGGCAATCAGGGGTGCGCTGTGTCCCTGAGATCTCCCCGTCCCAGGGACGGTAAAGAGCTAATGACGTGGCTCTTTACCCATGTGATCAGCTGTCTCCAGTCACAGCTGATCACATGTAAACAGGGAAATGCAGTTTATTGGCTTTCCTCTCCTCACACTGACAGCGATCATCGGCACTTCCTCACAGGAGAGACCTGCACAGATAATCGGAGCAGTCCCAAAAGTGCCCATCAGTGATGCCTTTCAGTGCCGTCCATCAGTGCCACCAATCAATGCCCATCAGTGCCGCCTTTCAGTGCCACCTATCAATGCCGCCTATCAGTGACCATCAGTACTGCATATTAGTGCCTCCTTATCAGTGCCACCTTATCAGTGCACCCTCACCAGCGCACATCAATGAAGAAGAAAAATTACTTATTTACAACATTTTCTAACAGAAACTAAGAAAAACTATGTTTCTCTTACGTCCTCCGACAGTCGCCGCCACCTCTAAGTCACCACTATTGGTATTGACTTCCGCTCCGCAGGAGTAGCTAGGCATAAGACTTAGTCAAAAGAACAAAAGCATTTGCATAGACACACCCATGGGGGCTGTCCCACTGGTCAATACCCCCCTGCAGTGATCACTCCCAACTCAGTTTGCTTCTGCCTAGCGTCAGGAGTAGTTAGGCTTTCCCTGTGCTGGGGCTCCAGTCTCAGCCTTTCTAATCTTTTTTCTTTGATTTTCTTTGAAAATGTCAGTTTTTTCTTTGATATACTAGCTATTTATTTTGTCAGCTTTAGTTTTAGTCGATTCTTCGGATGAAGATGGATTCATGCGGAGCTGGGAATCAGACTGACCGCCCTGGATCTCCAGGGCAGAGGGTCAGAGGGACCCCCAGCCCGCCATCGAGCGTTCAGCCAAGTGTTCACCCTGGCATTATGAACGACCCATCCCTGCTCGCAGCAGGAATGCAGCCTGTGAGGTGGCTACCTCACTGGACACATCTGCGGTGCTGCAGTGTTCCTGTCCTTGGCTAACGGCATTCCCTGTCAGATGAGGACAGCGGCTTTCCATTCATAGAGGCACCCCACGCCATCTGGTACAGGTAAGTACTTCTGTGTGGGGCCTCTGTCTGGGGTGGCAGTCCTGTGTTGCTGTGTGTCCCCCATGTCTGTGCCTGTGTGGGGCTCCCTATGGCGATACCTGCGGGGGTATTTTGTACATGCGGTGCTGTGTATTGTTGGGGGCCCCTTTCCCCTGTGTCACTTCGGTGTTTTTTACTGGGGGTGCAGACGATGTGTGTGGCGGCCGCAGCGGGGTAAAACCGCGCCGTCCGCCATCTTTAATATGGGCAGGCATGTCTGGCTTCACTGTGGGCTACATTACATGCTGTTTTGGCGCCATCCGGCGCCATCTTGCGTGTGGCAGACCAATCGTTCCGAGCACATGTTCGGCGGCCATTTTCCCGAAGCCTCCCATTCAGTTCTATAGGCAGCCATTTTCCCTGGGTCATTGCAGCTTATAGTTCAGCCTCTTCTGACCTCACTTCCTTTTCCTCTGAAGCAGCGATCGATGTGGTAACACTCTGTGGGGCTCTGCAGACTGTCTCTTCCATAACTTTCTGTTGTGTCTTTCCTGGCTCAGTTTCTTCTCCTGTTGGGGGTCATTAGTCACTATACATATAGCGGTGGGCTGCGCACTCCGCAGCGATTTTAAAGGGCCAGTACCTTTTATTGCACTGTTGTTTTCTAACTTGGGCAATGGAATCTCAGGACAGCAAATTCCCTCCAGCTCTGGTGGGGGACCCCAGTCCTGCTGGGGCCCCTGTTATACCTGATTTTGTCGCCGTAGTGGCGTCTTTAGTCTCCAAAATGGAGGTACTGATGGCTGAACGTGCTGCTAGGAAGAGACCCAGATTATCTATCTCCTCTGATTCAGATGGTGATGTGGCTGCTGCAGCAGGCGTGCCCTTTTCAGGGTCTCGCTCATCCCTGGACCCTCTGGGGTCTGAGGGGGAGGTGGAGGGGGTTGAAGTTTCTCCCCCGGGGTCGCCTGAAGAACGCGTGACCATGGATGAATTGATTGTTTCTGTAAAGGAAACACTACATTTGGAGGATGAGCCCAGTCCTCCTAGCATTGTGTCATCTTTTGGTACACACAGGACCCGCAAGTCGGCGCAGGTTTTTCCCTGCCTCGCTGAATTTCATTACACTGTGAATGAACTGTGGCGCACTTTAAAACGTCCATTCGTGGTTCCTAGTCGGATTAAATTACTTTATCCCTTTGCGCCGGCTATGGAATCGCGATGGTGTGTGCCTCCACAGGTGGATCACACTGTGGCCGTGTTAAACAAGGCTACCTTGATTCCTACTGAGGAGACCCCGGTTTTTCGGGATCCCACGGACAGAAGGTTGGAGTCTCTAGCCCACCATTCCTACACGGCGGGTTCCTCGCTCAAACCTGTTTTCGTGTCCGTTCTGGTGGCTCAGGCGGTGGCAGATTGGACTAAGGTGCTTAGATGCAACCTCGCATCTGATTCTGACCCCCCCCCCCCCACCCTGCCACGCTAGCTATGGTGGATCAAATTCACCAAGGAGTCATGTATTTGTGCGATGCGGCCTTAAATGAGGCCCCTTTGGTAGCACGCCTATCTAGTGTTGCGGTGCTTAACCGACAACTGATCTGGCTGAAGAGCTGGTCGGCTGACCAGACATCACGAAAAACAGTTGCTGATTTTCCCTATGCTGGGTCTCGCCTTTTTGGCGAGGCGTTGGATACCTTGGTGAAAGGCGTCACGGGGGGGCAAGAGCACCATGCTGCCCCAGAACCCGAAGAACAAGTCCTTTTGTGGCAAGCGGGGTTCCACCTCTCGACCCGATCAAGGGTCCTTTCGTGCCTTTCGGAATCAAACCAAGGGCAAGCCCTTCAAGGGCCAAGGTAGCCAGAAGAAGCCCTGGACGGGCAAGCAGAAGTCTGGCAATACCGGTGCGGCGGGTCAATCCGCATCTGCCTGAAGGGGCACCCTCACCCGTTTCTGGGGTGGGGGGACGTTTGCGAGGTTTCCTCCAACCTTGGCTGCTCCGAATTCCGGACAGGTGGGTTCAGGAAATCATTTGATCAGGGTACAAGATCGAATTCCTTTCCCGGCCAGCGGACAGATTTTTTTCCCTCAAATCTTCATTTGACCCCAGGGCGCCTGCAGGACCTGCATCAAGCAGTACAGGACCTCCTTGCCCAGGGGGTGATTGTCCTGGTGCCTCATCGGGACAGGTTTCGGGGGTTTTATTCCAATCTGTTCACTGTGCCCAGAAAGGAGGGCAAGGTACAGGTACAGACGCTCCAGGAGTTCGGCTGGGCCATCAACGTACAGAAGTCGACCTTGTCTCCTTCGGTTCGGCTTCCCTATCTGGGAATGGTTCTGGACTCAGCTCAAGCAAAGGTGTTCTTGCTGGAGGACAAGCTCTGGACCTTACAGGACGAGATCAGGTCTCTCAGGGACAAGCTATCCTCGTCACTCAGGACCTGCATGCGGTCCCTAGGGTTGATGGTATCGGCCTTCGAGGCGATACCCTTTGCTCAGTTTCACACGCGGTCTCTTCAAGTGGAGATCCTGGCCAGGTGGGACAGACTACCTCAGTCCTTAGATCTGAGTGTCTCATTGAGTCGCCGGACCAGAATGGATCTTCTGTGGTGGCTTCAGTCCCCCGCTGTGTCAGAAGGAAAATCCTTCCGTCCGTTGCTGTGGACGGTGATTACCACGGATGCCAGCCTATCGGGCTGGGGTGGAGTCCTGGGCAACTTGTCTGCCCAGGGCACTTGGTCGGGGGAGGAATCCTCCCTTCCGATCAACATATTGGAATTGAGAGCGATCAAACTCTGTCTATTCCGGTGGTCGGATTGACTTCGGGGCCATCCGGTTTGGGTACAGACGGACAATGCTACCGCTGTGGCTTACATCAACCACCAAGGGGGCACCAGGAGTGCCTGGGCGGCCCGGGAGGTGACCGACATTCTGTCTTGGGCCGAGACTCATGTCCCGGCGATTTCAGCAGTTCACATGGAGAATTGGCAGGCCGACTATCTGAGCTGCCAGACCCTGGACCAGGGGGAATGGTCCCTACACCCGGAGGTCTTCCTAATGCTGTGTGCGAAGTGGGGATCCCCGGACGTGGATCTGTTCGCGTCTCGGCTAAACCACAAGGTGGAAAGGTTCGTGGCATGAACGCGCGATCCTCTGGCAGACGCCTCGGATGCGTTGGTGGCCCCTTGGCATCAGTATCGTCTGATGAATTCCTTTCCTCCGATTCAGTTGTTGTCCAGGTTCCTTCGCAGGTTGGCCTCGGAACCGCACCTGGTGATTCTGGTAGCGCCGGACTGGCCACGCCGGTCCTGGTACGCCGATGTTGTTCACCTGGCATTGGCGCCTCCTTGGCGGCTGCCAATGCGGGAAGATCTACTGTCTCAGGGACCGATCTTCCATCCTGTTTTACAGTCGCTGGCTTTAGCGGCCTGGCTGTTGAGACCCAGGTCCTGAGGGACAGGGGTCTCTCCCCTGAGGTCTTTCCTACTCTGATCAAGACTAGGAAAACCTCTTCTGGTAAAATCTACTACCGCACCTGGAAAGCTTATTTCGCCTGATGTAAGTCCAGGGGATTCTCCCCTCGCTCGTACTCGGTGTCGAGAGTGTTGGCTTTCCTCCAGTCTGGGGTGGACCAGCGTCTGGCGCTGGCCACGATAAAGGGCCAGGTGTCTGCACTGGCTATTCTTTTCCAACGTCCTGTGGCGTCTCATTCCTTAATTCGCACCTTCATTCAAGGTGTGCGACATTTGGCTCCTCCCAGGAGGGAGCCTTTACCTCCATGGGACTTGAACTTGTGTTACAGCGTGCTCCCTTTGAAAACATCCGGGAGATATCGTTGCCTCTGCTGTCTAAGAAGGTTGCCTTTATAGTGGCGATCACTTCGGCTCGCAGAGTATCTGAGCTGGCGGCTTTGTCTTGCCGCTCTCCTTACTTGGTAATTCACAAGGATAAGGTGGTCTTGCGACCACATTCGTCTTTTCTTCCTAAGGTGGTCTCTGAGTTCCACCTTAATGAGGACATTGTCCTGCCTTCGCTTTGTACGAAGCCTAAGCATCCTAAGGAGGTTGCTTTGCATTCCTTGGATGTTGTCAGGGCGATCAGGGTTTACCTGTCGTCTACGGAGTCCTTTCGGAAGACGGATTCCCTCTTTGTCCTTCCTGAGGAACCTCGGAAGGGCATGGCTGCGTCTGCAGCGACCATTGCCAAATGGATCAGACAGACCATTGAACAGGCTTATGCTTTGAAGGAACGGGTTCCACCCTTCCCTGTTACGGCGCACTCTACCAGATCTTTGAGTTCGTCCTGGGCCTATTGACATCGTGCCGTCGGTGGCCCAGGTGTGCAAGGCTGCGACTTGGTCGTCGGTGCACACCTTTTCCAAATTCTAGAAGGTGGATGTTCTGGCATCAGCTGATGCCTCCTTTGGCCGCAAAGTTCTCAGTGCGGCAGTGCCATAAGGGACCCTTGTTTTGTTGTGGGTCCCTGACTGTTGGGGTTATTTATCCCCTAGGTTATTTGCTTTCTTGGGCTGTTGCTCCTGTTGAGCTTTTTCTGTTGCCCAGAAGGTTCTCTTACTGTGTGTAAGGTTCCTTTCTCTGATGTGGGTACTGCGTTGCCTTTTCTACGGTTGCGTCTCCCACCCCTCATGTCTACACTTCTTTGGGATATCCCAATAGTGATGATTTAGAGGTGGCAGCGACTGTCGGAGGACGTAAGAGAAAACGGAATTTTTGTAAAATCTTACCTGTAAAATTCCTTTCTCTCAGTCCTCCGACAGTCGCCGCCCCCCGCCCCTCTTTTGGGGGTTTTTTTTGTACACTTACTGCTATGCTACCAAACTGAGTTGGGAGTGATCACTGCAGGGGGGTATTGACCAGTGGGTCAGCCCCCATGGGTGTGTCTATGCAAATGCTTTTGTTCTTTTGACTAAGTCTTATGCCTAGCTACTCCTGCGGAGCGGAATTCAATACCAATAGTGATGACTTAGAGGTGGCGGCGACTGTCGGAGGACTCAGAGAAAGGAATTTTACAGGTAAGATTTTACAAAAATTCAGTTTTTTTTTATTTTATTTTTTTTTAGGAAAAAATAAAAAACCCAATGGTTATTTAAATACCACCAAAAGAACGCTCTATCTGTCAAAAAAAAAAAAATGATAAAAAATTTTCTTTGGGTACAGCGTTGCATAACTGCGCAATTGTCATTCAAAGTGTGACAGCGCAGGAAGGGGGTGAAAGTGCCCTGTATTGAAGCAGTTAAGGTCTTCATGTTATTTCGTTTGAATACCATGTCATTGATATATTACTTATAATTGTAAAAAAAGGTATTTTAAACTTTTTGTTAATTTTTTTTTTTTAAGGAAAAAAAAAAAAGTAAAAACGGCTTTGGAAAATTTTTTTTCCAAGCTTTTCCATCTCTAATCAAAGGACACCCTGGATTCTCTTTATGCATACAGACAACTTTAGGAATCAGACATGAGCCCTTCGTTTATCTCCTCTCTTACAAACTCCCCTACCATAAAAAAATTGCCATGTTCGAGAATCCCCTTATTTGACCCATATCCCATGATCGCTCTTCTTTTTTGTTAACTTCCCCAGCATGGCCGGCAATAATCTTTCAAGAGACTTTGCATAATACTTGAGCAGGATACCAATATGTTTTGTTACTATGGCACACCAAGCTTCTGTCCACAATTAAACCATTTATCATCCTTCTCTCATTGTAACCCCATTGTATTTTTGCTTGAATAATTTTGCATGTTATGCTGATACTGTTTATTAAGAGCAGATTAAGGCTCCGTTTCCACTATTGCGACTTTTTTCGCGACTTGACACATGTCAAGTCGCACAGCAAGTCAAAAGCCATTAATTTCAATTTGGCCCGTCTTAACTGCTGCGACTTGAGTCGCAGCAACTTGAAAAATAGTTTTTGCGCTACTTTTGGGCCGACTTCAGTGCGACTCCTCATAGAAGGAAGGTCGCACTGAAGTCCCCAGAAGTAGCCACAAACAAGTCACACTACAAAGTCGCGCTAGAAGTAGCGTGACTTTGTAGCCGCAATAGTGGAAATGTAGCCTTAGTACTGATATTCTGTTGTGACCTAGGCTTTTTCAAAACTGTCATATCTACAAAATAAGAGACTGAAAACTTCCCTTTTCCACCACCCGAGTTCCCAGAATGCTGCTTCTCCCAGTAGAAATCTTCTGATGGCCACAGTATAATTGGTTTTTGAGGAGGAATTCTACTGATTTGTGGCATGTCCAGTGCATAGGTGAAGTATCTCCTCCCTTATTTTGCAGCTATGCCTGTTTTTGGCAAAGCTCTAGTACACAGCCACGCAGGGGAGGACTGGGCCAGGGCTCAGGGGGGCAATTGCCCCCTGGGCCGCTCTGATGCCCTGTAAAAAGGCTGCACTGGTTCTGCCACAGACATGCTTAAAGGATTCCTGGTGAAGTGAAGTAAAAAGTCCCCACTGCTGACCTACTGAGTGCGGGATAAAGACAAGGACAGAGAGTAGGCCTCTCCCCCAGGATGGATGGGGGAAACTATGTCTGAGCAGAGGCCAATTCCATGCCCCACTGGAGACTCTCTTCCCCTGGCCAGCCCCGACCAAGCTGTCCCAGCTCCACACTGGTGGCCAGGTCAGGAACCTGGATTCGGCCAGTGAGTTGAGAGTACTTGGAGTGGAGCTTCAGCCTGGAATGGGGGTCAGGAGGAGGCCAGGAAGCAGGAGAGTGGGAAGAGGCACCATGGGCCTCTAGTTTGTACTTGCCCCCTGGGCCAAAAGTTGCCGGTCAGCCCCTGCAGCCACGGCCAGTGGAAAGTAAGATTTCGGCCATGCGATGTGAAGATTGTAACAGGTCAGGGCCATCACATTCTGGTAAGTTTGCATCTTTTGGGTTTTGGGGATAAAGGTGGGTTACTTTTTGATTGATTTTGTTTGTTCACAAGAAATTGCTCTTGAAATATGAAAACATTTTATTGGTTGCCGTGAGATACTACATTTACTGTTCTTTACATGAGTGTATTAAAGTACCATTGTAGATTTAAAATGTACATGCCTTGTATAGTGAGATTTTACTATTCTCTCAACCTTTGCACTGCTTTGTAGAATTAGTCAACTCCAAGTTATGTTTTAGATTTTCATGCTTCTTGCCACTGAGTTACTTCGATGTTTTCTAACCATACATAGTCTGTTTTGTTATTAATTAACCCCGTTACCAAGATCTTTGTCCTCTGGATTAGAAGATCATGTCTGTCACATCAGGTCTTCATTTCAAAATACTGTGCTTGTGTTTTGCATGTGGATGGCTCCCATTCAAGCGAACACTCGACAACCAGGTCTACTTCAGCCATAGGAGACTTCTTCTCTGCCAGAATGCACACACTACACTTTTTAACACTAATTAGGAACAAAGTCCAATGTGTGCTTTTTTTACCTGCTTCTGCACAGAGAAGGTGGGGGGGCCCATTCTTTTTCTCCAGCTTAGGGGTAAGGGGAATTCTAAGCTCTTACTCACCACTCTATGCTTTTACTGCCCACGTACAGGACAAAATGGCAAAGCAGATTCAAGCCCGGAGGCTGGAGGGAGTGGATGAAAACATTTGGTGAGTATGGATTTGCATTCTTTGTCTGTCAGGGGGCCAGTCAAAATTTGGTTCTGAAAGGCAAAGGTCGGAGTACATTTTAGTGCATGTGTCTACGTACACCATGGGGTAGGATGCCTTTAACTGGAGCACTCAGAATCTGCTGCAACTGTACATGGTAGCCAGTCAGTTTCTAACTTCAGCTTGTTCATTTAAACTTTGGCAATAAAACCTGGAAGCTGATTGGTTTCTTTGCAGAGCTGCACCAGTGCAGAATATTTTGCACGCTCTAGTTGTAGTAAACACACACACACATATTCTGTTTATACTATAGTTATGAGTTTCAGCTATTGAAATTGTTAGTACACCAAGGGGTATATACTGTGTGTCTATATATATATATATATATATATATATATATATATATATATATATATATATATATATATATATATATATATATATATATATATATATATATATATATACACATACACACACACACACACACACATATTTATATATATATTAGTGATCGACCGATATCGTTGCCGATACCGATATTTTGGCCATTGCATATCAGTATTGGCCGATATTTTCGTACATTTAAAAAAAATAAATACTTTTTATTTTTATCACATGGCAGGTACTCTTGTGGAGGGATCTGGGGGTCTAAAAGGTCCCAAACCCATCCTCTGTACTTAAAAGCATTTAAAACGCCAAGTTTGGCTGTTTTGAATGCTGTAATTTTTTTTAATCTGGCGCCGAGTACCCGGAAGTGATGTTATGACATCACTTCCGGGTTTTTACATGGAGACCCGATTAGAGCCGAATGCGGCTTTGATTGGGACTTCCGACGGCCATGCAGGCTGGTTGCCCCGGTCTCCGCGGAAGGCAGCGGGAGGGTGGGGGACGTCCCCTCCCCCACCTTGTAATGACAGCCAAGCGGCTTCTCAGCCACATCCGTTGTCATTACAAGACAGCCGACCGTCGGCTATGGACGGCAGTACCAGGATGATGCCTCTAGCTGCAGGCATCACTCCGGTACAAGCACTTTCCCGAAATATCTGCAATATCGGTCACCTTGGCAGCCGATTCCGATATATCGGGGGGAAGTGCATATCCGCCCTCGATATATCGGCTTTGCCGATAATCGGTCGATCACTAGTGTGTGTGTGTTGTGTATGTGTGTGTGTAGTGTACAATGTGTAGCGCTAACATTAAGACATGATGTTCAAATGAATGTGAAACATAAACAAGAAATATGTAAATATATAAAAAAAACAAAAAAGAGACTCTGAGTGAAACAATATCAGTGAAGTCCAGAAATCACCACCAGAAATTGATAATATCGCTGAAAAAATAGTCCATGAACAAAATCAAACCGTGCAATACTTGGTGAATGAGCCACAAGTCCCAGCAGAGATGTGATGGGTAGGAGGCCTTTTCCCAATGTAGATGGAAATCAGAAAAAGCACCCGTGAGTAGGATGTAAAAAATGGCTGCTTACCAGAAATCAGTGGCCCCCAAAACTAATGGGTAGACCATATGCACAATGAACACACAGATGATGCAATCGGCAATGATCAATCCTCATATCAGGCACCAATAGGGACGGCCATATATGCGACAGGAGATGTGGGTAGGGGCAGTTGGATGCACCAAATATAGCTCCTCTTAATATACACCACAAGAGCCAAGCTGTAGGTATAAAGGGGAGATAGAAGGAACACATAGCGTAATACTGCCCGGATTAAAATAAACCCTTTATTAAAAAAATTGCTTACAAACGTCCGGATAAAGTGTGCATGTCAAACACAACAGACAAGAAGGTAAATCGGGGCGTGATGCCCCGGACGACGTCAACCTATGACGAAACACGTCGGGCTGTACCAGACATGACGTCACCACGCCCCCTTGAATGCCAGCTTTGCATTGTGAATGCAGGACCCTGCGATTTACCTTCTTGTCTGTTGTGTTTGACATGCACATTTTATCTGGACGTTTGTAAGGGATTTTTTAAAATAAAGGGTTTGTTTTAATCCAAGCAGTATTACGTTATGTGTTTAGTTTTTTTCTGCCTAGTCAGGAGTAAGGACCTAGTTCCTTGCTGGGATCTCTGGTCCTGGAAATTTTTTTTAAATAGAATTTTTATTCTCCTGTTTTTTTTTTTCTGTGAGATCTACAATCAGTTGCCGGACTGGGCGACAGGCTGGATAATCTAGATCCAGTGGTCACCCCATCTGGCCAGTGAGTGCACTGGACAGGGGGCTGGCCTGCGAGTTAAACACCTCGCAGGTCGCAAACGGCCTGGTCTTGGCCACATTTCCATGGCGAGGGGAATCTGTCTAAAGTGGTGCCCGCCTGGTTCCTGGTATTGTGAGTAGCTGTCCCCCCTCTCCCCCTGGAGGGTTTTGGGGTGGACGTGGGCTCCTCCTTGGGATGGTCGGACTCCCAGGTTCCCCTCCTTCCCATCAGGCACCCCCATTTCATCTGTCCCCCATTCTACCCCCCCTCCCACTTATGCTGGGGCTGTGAGGGTGGTCTGACCCACCTCCTGGGATGGGGGCAGGGCACTGTGCTGGCAATGGGGGCCGGGGGGGTGTGCCGCTGGTGACCAGATGATCGGCTGTGCAGGGGGGTTGTACCTGGTGGCAGTTCCTGCCAGGGCCCAGAGTCCTGCATGGGTCTGTCCTTGAGGTCTAGGGATCCCTCCTGGGAGCCTTGTGGTGCCGCCATTTTGATGTAGCCTGTGTGTTTATATGCATGGCGGGCAGGTCTGTGTAGTCCGGGGGCGGTGGTTATGACAGTGGAGCCCTGAGGGCAGCGATTTCGGTGGTGGGAGCCCCTCCTCATCCACTGGTACTCACTACTGGATCTTTTCACTTCCTGATCGCTGCATGTGGAGTGCAGACTATCCTGGATGCTGCAGTTGCCTGTTTCTGCTGGGTGGTGAGTTTGGTTGGGTTCTCTCCCTCTCTGCTGAGGATCACTTCGTGCTTGTGCCTGGCGACTGGGTGGTGCTGCCAACGTGGTAGGGGTTGTCCCTTTGCAGTGTTTTACACTTTTTGTGGGGTCTCCCTGGTGACTAATGGAGTCTTTGGAGCACATCTCCCCACCTGATCCCCTCTCTGAGGCTGCGTGGCTCTCTGGGTCCCAACCATCCATCAATGCACTGAGGGCAGTCCTGGAGTCCTTTGTGTTCTGGGTGGAGGTGGTTTTTGGGCGATGGGCTAGCAAAAGGCATCCCCCCGTCTTCCCCTGTCTCATTAGATCCTGAATCTGATTTGACCACGCGCCCCAAATCCTCCAGATAGTGAGGATGATTCCTCCACATCTGCAACCGCGCACGAAAAGGCGCTGGTGGAAACACTGATTGTATGTGTGCGTGAGACCTTGATGATGGGGGGCGCTGCTGCGACTGAGGCGCAGGTTCCCTTTGGCACTCACAAGCCACCCAGAGTGGCAAAGGTGTTTCCTTTCTCTGCCGATTTTGACAAAATTTTAACTAAAGAGTGGGAGTGACCAAAGCGTCCCCTTGGGGTCTCCTCATAGGTATTACCCCTATGAGGAGTCCCTTATTAGAAAGTGGACTATTCCACCGGTGGTGGACCCTCCAGTTTCCAGATTGAACAAGGCAACCATGATTCCAGTTGAAGAGTCCCTGGCCTTTAAGGATCTGGCTGACAGGAAGGCTGAGGCTGCGGCCCGCAATATGTACACTCTGGCTGGTTCGGCACTGAGGCCATTATTCACCATTGCCCTGGTGTCGCAAACTCTGACCAAGTGGGTTAAGCTTTTACGCCGTGACCTGGAGGGAGAACAGCTCCCCACCTGCCTTTGCTGAGCTGGCAGACCAGCTAGTCTAGGGGCTACAGTTTATCTGTGATGCCTCTTTGGATGCGGCTCCCCTAGTGGCTCAGCTCTCTGTTTTGGCAGTGGTCCTTCGGCGTGTCTTTTGGCTTAAATGCTGGTCTGCGGACCAGACTTCTAAAAAGGCCTTGAGTGATCTCCGCTTTCAAGAGGATCGCCTGTTTGGGGCTACCCTGGAGGACATCATTAAAGGTCTCACAGAGGGAAAGAGTACTTTTCTTCAGCAGGCTACTAAGGGCAAGGAACCTTGTCGTAGACGTGGGCCCTCCTTCTCGGCTCATAAGGTTTTTTGTTTTTATTTGGCCCTCAGGGTCAACTGACAAGGGCTTGAAGCTTTTCAGGGCCTCCTCTGGAGGATCCAAACGAACTTGGTCTGGCAAGCCAAGAGCGGGCTTCTCCAGACCCGCCACAAGGTTCCTTCACCATGAAGGTGCGCCCTCACCGTATTGGGGGTGGGGAGATATCTTCGCTGGTTTCCAGACCCCTGGACTTCCCTGGCACAAGACAAGTGGGTCCATCAAGAATCCGTCCGGCTACAAGATCGAGTTTTTCTCTTGCCCACCAGCAAGGTTCTTTCCTTCCAACTTGCGCCTGTCCCCGGACGGCTTACAGGGTCTGTTTTGGGGCGGTACAAGACCTGTTACTTCAAGGGGGGATTGTCCCGGTTTCGACTTCTGAACGTTTTCAGGGTTTACTCAAACCTGTTTACAGTTCCCATGAAGGAAGGCAAGGTGCGTCCAATACTGGACCTCAAGGCGATGAACTGCTTTGTGTGGGTGCAGAAGTTCAAGATGGAGTCCATTCACACGGTGGTGGCATCCCTGCATCAGGGGGATTTTCTTGCCTCCATCAACATCAAGGATGCTTACCTTCACATTCCAGTATGTGCCGGTCACCAGTGCTTCCTCCGCTTTGCCATGGAAGAAGAGCATTATCAGTTTGTGGAGTTACCCTTTGGTCTCGCCTTAGCTCCTCGGGTCTTTACAAAAGTGTTAGCCCCGATTCTAGCATTGTTACTCCAGTGCGGGATCGCGGTACTGGGCTACTTGGGGGACAGCCTTCTGCGAGGGGAGTCTTCTACTGCTCTGGTGGAAAACTTGGAATTTACCATACAAACTCTAAAGTAGTTTGGCTGAATTCTGAATTTTCAGAAGTCTGCTCTGGTTTCGTCCACAAAGCTGGACTATCTGGGTCTGACCCTGGACTCGGCCTTAGCCAGAGTGCTCCTTCCTTTTGACAAACTCCAGAAATAGCAGGCTGCAATTTGCCTCCTGTTGTCCAGCAGATGGTCGTCCCTCCGGACTTGCGTGCGGGTGTTAGGCCAGATGGTGTCTGCCTTCGAGGCGGTTCCATTTGCACAGTTACATATGAGACCCCTGCAAGGGAGATTCTGGTCAAATGGGACAAGACTCTGTAGTCTCTGGACAATCCGATCCAGCTGAGCCAGGGAAAGAAGGAGTCCCTGATATGGTGGCTTCATTCTCCGACACTTCGGTTGAGCAAATCCTTCCTCCTCTTGTATTGGACAGTGGTCACTATGAATGCTAGCCTGCCTGAATGGGGAGGTGTCCTCCTGCAAAAATTCTGCTCAGGGGATCTGGACACTGGAAGATTTCAGACTAGCAATCAATGTTTTGGAACTCCAAGCGATCAGATTGTGCCTGAACCGTCCTCAGGGATGTCCAGTGCACATTTAATCGGACAATGCCACAACTGTCAAAAAGTGTCCTGGTGGCTCGTTGGGTAGCCGGCATTCTAAGGTGGGCAGAACAGTTTGTTCCAGCCCTCTCCGTCGTATACATTTCTGGGGTGGAAAACTGGCAGGCGGATTACCTCAGTCGTGTCTCTGGTGGGGCATCCCCGAAGGGGATCTGTTGGCATCTCGGCTCAACAGAAAGGTGTAGAGGTTTGTGGCTCGGTCACGGGATCCCCTGGCGGACGCCACAGACGTGCTGGTGGCCCTTTGGGGGTCAGTATCGTCTGATATACGCCTTCCATCCTCTCAAGCTTCTGCCAAGACCTCTACTCAGGATTGAGGCAGAAGGAATTCCAGTCATCTTAGTGGCTCTGGACTTGCCTCGCCAGGTTTGGTATGCCAAACTAGTGTGGCTGGTCGCTGTCCTTCCTTGGAAGCTTCCTCTCAGGGAGGATCTGCTGTCCCAAGGACCAATCTTCCATCCTTCTATCCTTCTTTACAGTTGCTGGCTTTGACGGCTTGGCTGTTGAACGCCAGGTGCTGATGGATAGAGGTTTATCTGAGTCGGTGATTCCAACACTGTTAAAAGCTAGGAAATCTACTTCTAGGAAGATCTACCATCGTACGTGGAAGATGTACATTGCGTGGTGTGAGTCTCTTGGGGTTCATCCTGGCTCCTTCTCGGTGGCTCAGATCTTGATCTTCTTCAACAGGGGGTTGAACAGAAATTGGCCTTGAGGACCATCATGGGCCAGGTGTCGGCTTTGGTGGTCTTCCAATGACCCTTGGCCACACACCCTTGTGTATGCCTATCTTCAGGGTGCCCAACATTTGGTTCCTCCAGTGCGGTCTCTGTTGCCACCTTGGGACCTCAATTTGGTGCTTTCAGTTCTCCAGAAGCCTCCCTTGGAGATTCCCTTGCTTACGCTGTCTCAGAAGGTGGCCTTTTTGGTGGCTATCACCTCTGCGTGCAGGGTGTCAGAACTGGCAGTGTTATCCTGTCCATCTTACTTGGTGATTCACAGAGATAAGGTGGTTCTTCGCCCCTGTGCGTCGTTCCTCTCAAATGTCTGATTTTAATTTGAATGAAGACATTGTGTTGCCTTCCCTGTGTCCCAGGCCAAAACATCCGAAGGAAATTTCATTGCATGCCTTGGATGTGGCCTGCGCAATTAGGGTGTACCTGGCAGCTATGGAGTCTTTTAGGAAGTCAGACTCCCTTCTTGTGCTCACGGATGGGCATCGGAAAGGGTTGTCCTCTTCCTCTGTGACCATTTCCAGGTGGAGCAGACAGATGGTGATTCAGGCCTATTCCATTAAGGGTCAGGTTCCTCCTTTCCCTGTCAAGGCGCACTCTACTCAGACGCTGAGTGCCTCCTGGGCCTTCCATCATCAGGCGTCAGTGACGCAGGTTTGCAAGGCGGCACCTGGTCATCGGTGCACACTTTTACCAAGTTCTATAAAGTGGGTGTGTTGGCATCTGCGGATGCTTCTTTTGGCTGCAGGGTATTGTTTTTTTCAGGTGTTTTTGGTTGAGCTCTTGTTGCCTAGTTGGCTACTGTTTAGCCTGGGGAATTTTTTTCCTGTTCCCACCCCTCATGTTTAACACCACTTTGGGATGTCATAATGGTTAAAGATCAGGAGCTGTGTCCATCAATGAACGAAAGAGAAAAATTGGATTTTTGGTTTACCATAAAATCTTTTTCTGATGTTTATTGACTGACACAGCACCCACCCCTCTGTGGAGTTGTAATTCTTCTGACACTGCTTGTAACAAAACTGAGTACTTATAGCAGGGAGAGGGAGTATACCCCCTAGGACTGCCCATAGGCATAGCCAGATTCTTTTTCTGCCTAGTGTCCTACTCCTGTAGGGGGCAGTATAACCCAATGGTTATGACGATCAGGAGTTGTGTGAACATCAGAGAAATGGATTTTACGGGAAGTAAAAAATCCCAATATTTGATCCCCTGCAGATTCTGGTCGTTTGCCCACTTACAAAGAAATGAAGGGTCTATAATTTTTTATCATGGGTGTATTTCAAATGAGGGAGACAGAATATAAACCCAAAATACAGAAAAACACATATTACAAATGTTATAAATTTGAGTTGCAGTTCAGTGAGTAAAAGGTATTTGATCCCCAAGCAAAACATGACTTAGTACTTGGTAGAGAAACCCTTGTTGGCAAGCACAGAGGTAAGATGTTTCTTGTAGTTAGTGACCAGGTTTGCACACATTTTAGGAGGGATTTTGGTCCACTCTTTTTTACAGATCTTTTCTAAATCCTTAAAGAAATTGTAAAGTCAGAAGGTTTTTTTTCTTATTGCATTTTATGCAATAAGATAAAAAATTAAAACCTTCTGGGTTTAGCAGCCTCCTCAGCACCCCTAATACTTACCTTACCCCATCTCTGTCCAGCGATGTCCACAAGTCCCTCGGCCATCTGAAGCTCGCCCTCCTGATTGGCTGAGACAAAGCCACAGTGCCATTGGCGCCCATGGCTGTCAATCAGGAGAGAGAGGGGGCAGGGCCGAACTGCAGCTCCGTGACTGAATGGATACAAGTAGCTGCAGCTTGGCTCAGGTGCCCCATAGCAAACTGCTTGCTGTGGGGGCACTCGACCGGAGGGAGGGGCCAGGAGCAGCGAAGAGGGACCCGAGAAGAGGAGGATTCGGCCTGCTCTGTGCAAAACCTCTGCACAGAGGAGGTAAGTATAACATTTTTATTTAAAAAAATAAAATAAAAAATGAGACTTTAAAACCACCAAAAGATAGATAAAAAATCACACTGTATGATTGTAGGTAGGACCAGAAAGGTTACAGTGGATTTAAAAAGGTAGGACTTTAATGGGTAAGGTCTGGCAGTCAGGGAGCACACATGGAATGTAAAACATTCAAAAAATCTTTATTTTAAATGGATAAAAACATTACAGTGCACATGTAAAATACATTACATCTTATGACAGTACATCAAGGCAACCACCAAAGGACAGTCACAATATTTCATAAGGTTTGACACGTTTCGCCAGAATGGTGAAAAGTAGCTTCATCAGGAACCATTATGATTGGTTGGTGACCTTTATAACATATAAAAGAAATTACATAAACCAATAAGGAAAACTTTTTTTTTTTTTTTTCATAATATACAACTAGATATATCTAGAATCTAGAGTGTGCATATCTTAACAGTATACAAAATATAAACACTAGATGGTCTTTCAGTGCTCACCTCTCAACAGAAGGCAATCAACTCTGACAACTGCAATTCCGAATTGCCCATATGGTCTGAAGTAAATAGGCCTCCAAAATTGACCCTACATTTGGTCAAGCGAACCATGTGGACTGGACCAGGCCCACAGAACAACCAGAGAAAGTAATGGTGACCGACAAGGGGGGTATGTCCAGGGAGATATAATGATAGTGAGCGTTCCATGAGACTTTAAACCACTGAGACCGTGAGACTTTAAAACCACTCCTTTGTTGCTTTGTTGCCTTGTTTTGGGTCATTGTCATGCTGAAAGACCCATCCATGACCCATGTTCAGTGTTCTGGCTGAGGGAAGAAGGTTCTCATCCAAGATTCTACAATACATAGCCCTGTTCATTGGCCCCTCAATGCGGCAAAGTTAGTCTGTACCTTTAGGAGAGAAACGGCCGCAAAGTATCATGTTTCCACCTCCGTGCTTGACTGTAAGTATGGTGTTCTTAGCCTCATAGTCAGCATTTTTCTTCATCCAAACATGGCATGTCCCCATCCTCAAGAAGCCACATGTACAGTCATGCCAATGAACATCTAATTGATTCAGAGAAGGATTGGGAGAAAGTGCTGTGGTCATATGAGACAAAAATGTGACAAAAATGTAACTCTTTGGCATTAACTCGACTCGCCATATTTGGAGGAAGAAAAATGCTGCACGCCATCCCTACAGTCAAGCACTGAGGTGGAAACACGATGCTTTGGGGCTGTTTCTCTACTAAATGTACAGGACGACTTTGCCCCATTGAGGGGTCAATGGACGGGGGACATGTATTGTAAAATCTTGGACGAGAACCTTCTTGACGCAAAACATACCACCAAGGCAACAAAGGAGTGTCTCAAAAAGATCAATAAGGTCATGGAGTGACCTAGCCAGTCTCCAGACCTTAATCCTATAGAAAATGTATGGAGGGAATTGAAACTTCAAAATGCCAAGGGACAGCCAAGAAACCTTAAGGATTCAGAGAAGATCTGTAAAGAGTCGACCAAAATCCCTCCTGACATGTGTACGGGCCAGACAGATTGGGATTTGTCAGTGCTGTTTGATGGTGCTGACCAATTAGAATCCATCTGGTCTGTACTGGAAGTGCTGTACAGAGAGAAGAGAAACCAGCAGGGGATTAAAATCCTGGGACCGTTGGATTGGCTTGCGGGAGCCTCGACAGCTGATGATCGCAGGAGGTAAATATAGTGGGGTGGGGAGGGGGTCCAGTGTTGAGTCAAAGATTTTCTGTAAATTTGAACTACTACTTTAAAGCCATGAAAAGTATGCTTAGTTGCTTTTTTGGTTTTCATCTTGGATTTAAAGGTGAACTCCAGGCAAATGGATTGGGATAATGTTAAAAATACATACATTGGAGCAGCAGTGAGGGTTCATGCTCAGTGGTTTTAAACCCCATTCATGAAATTTGACCTAAGCACATATATCTATAGTGTTTTTAATTCTCTCTCTCCAAAGCTCTAAGTGCCGTGTATTTCTGCTGCTCCATTCCTCTATTATCAGCAGAATCACTTCTGACAAGGTCTCCGACACACGAGATAACAGCAGCTGAAAATTTGTGTTGGGGAGGTAGCTTAGAGGTAGATAAGCAACAGGGAGCTTGTCTAATCAGACTACAGCTCTGCACGTTCCTTCATTCCTCTGCCTATGTGGAGAGGGGATGTGTCCCTTTCTTCCAATCAGCTCTCACACAGTGTAAGTCCAGACTCCACACCTAGTGCTGAAACAGGAAACAAGATTTCTAATACGATCTGCACTTTCCAAAGAGTGTAGGAAGGGAAATACAGGAGATATACAAGTAAAACTGTAGGGAGATTTCATCTGTGTATCGTCTGAGGCTGTTCATTTCAGTGGGTATAGGAGAGGGTTTACAACCACTTTAAGAAAACGCTGCTCCTAGAGGAGTTTAGAGTTTTGCCTGTTAAAGCAACTAATGGTATCCTATGTGTCCATGCACATTACAACGTTTAGAGGCATATTTTAAGCTCCGCATTTAGAGGCAGAAAAAAAAACTTCTGTTTTGGGTTTTTGAGAGCGGTTTTCTAGCAGAAAAAAATGCTAAACGCTAGTACAAAAGACATTCAAAGTTTGCATTTTTTTCTGCCAAGAGCACAAGCATTTGCTTAAGCCACTGTGTATGGACCCTGAAAGAACAGTACCACCTTGCTGATGCAATCACTCTCCTCTGTCCTCTTCTTCTCACAAGGTTCCCAGTGTTGGCAGGATAGCAGTGCTTAGTGTAGAATGTTGATAATATCATAGATGCAGGTACTAGCTTTATGTATAAAATACATTTGATTTATAGGCATACTAAGTCTAACTTGTTTTACCTTAATGTATTCTCTGCATTAAGGTAAAAAAAATGCCCCACTACTTGTCCCACCCCCCCCCCCTCCCTCTTCCCTTTGTCCCTATACATTTACCTGGCTCCATGTCCCCGCTCCATCGCTTCCTCTGCCTCCAGCACCGCTCCCCTGATATTGTCAGTCAATCTCCTGTGAAGAGCAAGAAGGGGTGTGGCTTACGAGCGCTGTGTGTGCCTATGGCCACACACAGCCTGGTTCAGGAGCACCCAGCTTGCTATAGTTTGCACTGCTGCCACTGTTGATAGACAGATCCAGGTGAATTATTGATTTGACTCTTCGTTTTTCTTGCAGGGTGGAGTTTGTCAATCTTGCTGCTCAGTATAAAACTGTGAACCTAGGACAAGGCTTTCCAGATTTCAGTCCTCCAAGTTTTGTAAGAGAAGCTTTTGCAAAAGCCATCACTGAGGAGCACACCTTGCTGAACCAGTACACCAGAGTTTTTGTAAGCATGCTGCTTCACTGCCTTCGCCAAACACACCACCTTTCCTGTTAGGTCAATATCTGTTATCTAATATGGGACCTGGCACTATGGAATTCTGAAGATGCTAGTGGTTGTTATGCTGGCCTACTTCTTTTTGAGCTACTGACCTGGAAAAATCAGAAAAGTCAGGGGAAGGTTACAAGTTCTTTTCTACATACAGTAATTGTTCAGTTACTCTAGAGCAGTGATGGCGAACCTTGGCACCCCAGATGTTTTGTAACTACATTTTCCATAATGCTCAACTACACTGCAGAGTGCAGGAGCATCATGGTAAATGTAATTTCAAAACATCTGGGGTGCCAAGGTTCACCATCATTGCTCTAGAGTATTAAATACAATAAGTTAACATGGAAAGACAGAAAACTAACATTCTCAGAAGGAGCTCAGTAATGCCAATGGCTGTTCTTCATTTGAGAAGTTTCCATGCGTTAGTAGCTTGGCCCAATGTAAGTTGCTATGTGCCATACCTTGCCAATCCATATGGAAGCTGTAAATCACTCTAGTAGACCCCACTACTACAGTGATTGCCGCTAGCTTTCGGGTCCCATGCCAAACAGCTGCCCTGTACACACAAGAGTAAGCTGCTCAGTACAGGCGTCATTTAGAAAAAATCTTCTCCATTAATTTAAAGTGTTTTCTGACTGGACCATTGTGATGTTACCACCCTGCATGTCCACCTCATCCAATCAGAAAATGCTTTGCATTCATTGAGAAAATGCAAAGTGTTCAGTGGGTGCCGCCTTTCAAGAATGACCTCCTGTGTCCATAACACAGCAGGGTAGACGCACACCATGCAACTTAGAAGATAGTGGAGATCACTGGAGTAGCAATGATGTCCAGCTTCTATGCAGATCCCACAGGTATGATACATGCATACTTACATTGGTCCATGCTGGACCGTGTAACTATGTAAACATTGCCAAACTGTCCATTTACACCTGGCTGCCCTCTGATCCCGACGGCCGAATGGGAACAGATTCCCCTCTTTTTTTTTTTTTTTGTTTTTTAGTGGATCAGATCGGACCCAGAGGTAGCCAAGTGTAAGTTTGTTTATATCCCATGCTCCATAGAGAAGAATGTAGGGCCCGATCGGGTCCTGCCAAAAACTGACAGCTGAACCTGATTGGATCTCTCATGTGGAGGGGGCCTAGAATTAAAAAAAATACACTTTACTGGGGAGGGCCTTTTAAAATGGAAATATGTATTATGACATAGACAACAAAAGATCTTTCTACCTCTGTAACAAGAAAAGTGAGCAGGCATTTCCTGTCTTGAATCCATATTCTTGATTTCCATGTCCTGAAGGTCATAATAGCGACTGGTTGGAAACATTCAGTCCTGAAAGTTCAGTCTGTGGTTTTCACTGCTACTTAAAGACATAATGATCACTATATGATCTGACAGAAATCATGCAAATTGGGCAACAGTCATTGTATGTCTATAGGTACTGGACCTGTAGGGCTCAAAATGTTGTTACAATGAATATCCCAAATAGTAAATATAGATGATTTGAATATCCCTAATGTAGACAATTGATGTTAGTCATCAGTGGGTGATGATATCATGAGATGTCGCTGCTGATACAAATATTCCATCCAACCCTAATAGATGTATTATTTTTATTTTTTATGTCTTTATTAAAAAAAATACTTTGCTAAATTCACATCACTGGCACTTCTGTTTTCATGGTTACAACACTTACTTGCTGCCTTATACTGCAACAGGTGAATGTTGTCAACCTGCCCTACAACCAGGCCGCCTCTGCAGCAGTGAGTGACATCATTGGAATTGACATCTTCTTCCCACACCCAGAGCCACTAGAAGAAGCTATAAGGTGGTCATGTGACCAAGAACCAGCTCTCTAGGTATGGGTATGGCACAAAACTTTTTTGAATCATCAATATAAACTCTTTTATTACTTTGAGTCTCAGGACCAGAACGAATCTACAGATAAGCAGTTATACTTTCTTTTTTGGCTTTTCTGACCCACATAATTGATCTGGGTCTTGGAGCTTTTGGATTACCATGTGAGCTAGCCAGCTAGCATTTTCTGAGAAGGTCATCAGTGGCGGCTTCCATATTTCTCTATGAACAGGTTTGCTTTAACACCTTACACTAACCTCAAACCCTAAAATCCTGGACTGACTTTTGTGTTACATTATTAAATGGTCATATTAAAATGCTATTGAACCTCATCCTGGATACCAAATGACTCCATGCTTTGCGTACTTTACTGATGTAGAGTCCTGGAGTGAGCAGACATTCAGCACACTTCTTCTGAACTTTAGGCAACTTGTTTCCTTTAATATTCAATTCCTGTTGTTTTTTTTTTTTTTTGTTGCAGGGGCATCCTCCATTGGTGAAGATTCTTGCCAAGTTGTTTGGCCAACTTCTTGGAAGAGAACTCGACCCTCTTACCAATGTCTTGGTAACAGTGGGTGCATATGGGGCTCTTTTTTCTACTTTCCAAGCTCTGGTAGATGAAGGTGATGAGGTAACCACCTAAATTTTCCTTATTACAGCACTATACTGTATCCGTGGTATGTAAATGTATTGAAGTATTATTTGTCTTATCAAAATTATGGCCTTCTGATAGCAATAACAGATATATTCAATTTACTTACTACTATGACACATTTGCATGTGAATGTACAATGTATATGTAAAGCGCTACGTAAATTGACAGCGCTATATAAGTACGTAGTATCGCTATTTTTAACGAAGGGACTGTTTTTTTTGTTTTTTTTTAGGTCTCCTTCTTGAATATATGGGTCATTATGACAAGCAGTATCTAGGCAGGTTGCCTACTGTGTTCATTACGTTAGGCTGCATAGGTTAGGGGATCCTTCTCTGCTCTAATTTGTGGGTTTTTCTTGGGCTCCGGCCTCCTGTCTTGTTATATATAAGTGTAGCAGGTTTTTCAGGCATTGAGCCTGATGTGGGTCTGCCATTGTTACCGGTTACCTCTCCAGCCCATGTGAGCTGCGACCCTGGGTGTGAGAATTGACACATGGACAACTCCGGCATCTTTGTTTCGTGGTTTTATTGTAGGTAAGGGGTTGGGAGAAGGGAATGAGTGGGATACTCTTTTTAGACCGCATTCACACTAGTCCGACTTGGACCACGACTTGTCAGCCTGACAAGTCGCGGTTCGTCAGGCTCCCATTGTGCGGTACAGGAGCCATTCTAATAGGAGAGACACAAGTCGCTCCGACTTAGAAAAAGGTTCCTGTCCTACTTCGGAGCGACCTGGAGGCGACTTGCATAGACATTCATTTTATGAAATCCGTGCAAGTCGCGCCGAAGTTGCGCTGCACGCGACTTCACAGGTCGCCCCCTAAGTCGGAGCGACCTAGTGGGAACCGGCACTTAGGCTCAACTAAGTACAACTTGGGACTTTATCCAGCAAAATGTCTATCAACGCTGCCTTGACGACAGCCGATGCTAGCCAACGCTCACTGACGCTTAGAACACACTGTAACTTGAAAGAAGTGCTGAATCCTCAACTCCAGGTCCAAAAGACTCAGGACTGTGGAGCATAGAACTGCTGCACGGCAAAGTCACTGACTACTCCCTCCAGCCTGGCACCGGCTAGAGGTAGCTTGTTGTGATTTCCTGTATGGCTGCAACTCTCAACTGGTACTCTGTACAATTCGGGGCCCAAACGGCAGGCACCCCCTTTACACTTTTAGTTCTTTAGAGTCCACTGACTATGTACCCCCTCTGCTACTTCAGGGTCCTCAACCTAGGTACCCCCTTTACAGCTAGCTGACACTGGATCCCAGAACCTCCTCCAGAGTGGTCTCCTCTAACTCCTTCAGGCAGACCCCCAGGGGCAATCCTCAGTACTCATGACCTGTGTAGGCTTTCCTGGGACTGGACCCCTCTCGCTCTCCGCTGGTTCTCGGCACACCGGATCCCCTCAGCTCAACTTGGCACTCTCTCTGGATCCTCAGGCGACACCCGATACATCCACTTCCTCAGACAGGAGGAGAGACAGCCATTCTCTCCCTCCTGGGACTCTGCTCCCACCAAAGATGCCGAGCCATGCCCCCCTTTCAGACTTATATCCTCCCCCAGAATCCTCAGCGACAGAATCGGCCTCCTGGGGTAGATACAAATCTGAATGTATCTCTGATTGGGTTTCCTCCACTGCCCTATCAAAAGCCTCCAACAGAGCCAGTGGGGAGACTCCCCTCCTCAGAAGACACACTTGGGAGTCATGACAACCTACCTGACAAAAAGAAACATGGCCCTGCTGTTAGGCAGACAAGGCCCACTATGCTTTTACCTAGCACCCACCTGTAGGGTGCTACTTAAGAGGGAGAGGTTCGGGGAGCTTGAGGCTAGTAGAGATCAATGCTACTACCATAATCCATGTTCCCACTGCAGACTGCTGAGGTCCTCACATCATATATTTCAATACGGGCCACAGGTTGGGCACCATGGCTCTATATATACAGACACAATATTAGTAGGGAACTATGGATGCTTATGTTTTTTTAAATATATATTTGTTTAATGATGTACTGTAATTTTTTTTATAGTATTTTATTTTTTACAGGTCATTATCATAGAACCATCATTCGACTGCTATGAACCAATGACGAAAATGGCCGGTGGACAATGTGTGTATATTCCCTTAAGACCTGTAAGTGGCTTTTTTTGTCCAATAGCAGGCTAGTTGGCTATCTGAGACATACTGTGTAAAAGGCATTAGACAGCCACGACATCCCTGCATGCCGATTTGAACAAGCTGCTTTATTCCATTGGCTTATATTACGGTATGTCTTCTGTCACGTATATGTTGACCCCCTAGGCCGAATAAACCATGTATAATAATATAGCACTAATCCCATAGGGACTGCTTGATATTCACTCTGTAGGTTCCCCCTAGTTACCAGCACCCAGCCATCAGTAAAGACAGGTCCTTAATTTTCCTTGGCTCACACTCCAATAATCAATCCAGGGGTATTTGGTTGTTTTTGGTGTTTATTGTAAAATGGGGATAGTAGAAGGAAATAGTGGGATACTCCAACTTTACCTATTTACAGTGATTGAGGACTCCTATCTTCTTTGCTTCTCTACAGGTGTAAAACCGCCAGGCTGTTGATTCATCCTGCCACTTTGGATGAATGTGGATTAAGTCTCTTATCCTTAAGATGACTTGGTGAACAACTAGTTGTCTTCAGGACACTCTCCCTAGTATCCCCTCTCTCTTCCTCCGCTGACACCCGTCCATTGACTGTCTCACTAGCAGGGGTGGCCCCCTCAGGTCAGGCTCCTTGACACAAAGTCCCTGTAGTCACGATACTGCAGTCCAAGGGTCTCCAGTGTCTCCCCTCTCAGTCAGCTTCCTTGGACCTCTGGGTTCAGCTCCTCTCAACCGCTCCTCCTGCCCTCGGGGTGACCTCCTGTGACCGCATGACACCGCTAAAGAGGAGGAGGCAGCCGCCCACTCCCTCCAGGACCCCCTCCCAGCCAAAGACCCCGCAGCACATGTTCTCCTGGCTTTTATACAGTATCCCAGAATGAACCGAGGTGACCTGCCCTCTGCCAATCATCAGGACTGTATCAAAAGCCTATACACCCGTTCGTCAGGTTTCCTCCCACTGTCCAACATGCCTCCCTGATTTATTTAACTCTTAATGTGTAAATGATAAAGATTTCCATTCTCAAACAAGTCTTTTCTTCTGATTCACAGAAGCCTACAGATGCAGGACAGCTACACAGTAGTGGGGACTGGAGGCTTGACCCGGCAGAGCTTGAAGCGAAGATCACCAAACACACCAAGGCTCTTGTGTTAAACACTCCAAATAACCCACTGGGAAAAGTGAGTGAGTATAGAAATGGGTTTGTAGCTCAGGTTTTTACATGAAGCCTATCTTCTTAAGGCAGATTAATGCAGTTGTGTACTCTTCTAATTTTCTAAATTAATTAATTTTCATACCGCTAACATTAGTACCTGAATCTGTTTTGATATTGGCTCCAGTCATCCCCCTGCACAGCAACAATTATGTTGGGTATACACGTATATTTTGTTCAGCCACCAGAACAAAGGAATCCTCCAAATGTGCTACTGTATTCTGACAGCGGGACTCCTCCGCTGTTAGAAGACACTGATCAGCACTGCAACTGATTAGCTGCAGCAGCTGATCGAATCCAACATTTTCCAGCAGCCCAATTTGACAGAAATGTATCTACTGATTGACTTCTGTTAGATAAGGAGGGCCACACACAGATCGAAATTCATCTGGTCCCTGCCGAACCGGCCGAATTTCGATCGGTGTGTACTCAGCTTAAAATTGGCCAATAACACTCTCTTGTGTTCACATGTGCTACGTGGAGAGGTCTGCAGAGTTAATGATCTATCAATGTTTTATTCTTCTATTGTCCAGTTATGAGATTCCAATTACTGCATTCACAGTTTGTGTGTTTTAATGCTTTTAGGTGTTCAGTAAGGAAGAACTGGAGGAAATTGCCAACATCTGTGTGAAATATGATTTACTGTGCTTCTCTGATGAAGTTTATGAATGGCTGGTTTATGATGGAAAACAACATCATCGAATTGGTATGTATCGGGTGCAATGATTATAGTGTATGTTCTCATTTTTAAATGCTAATAAATATTGGGAGGTACTAGATACATTTTTCAGAAAATGGTGCCTGATCTTCTACAAAACATTTTTTTACCTTGCCTTCTTCCTCTTCTCTATACAGCTAGCCTACCGGGAATGTGGGAACGTACCATCACGATTGGAAGTGCAGGGAAGACTTTCAGTGCCACAGGATGGAAGGTAATCTATTAGGTTTGAAAGGGAACCATTCACAAATAGGCTTTCCTGATAATCTGAACCCACATTCTTAAATCAATGCAGCCACAGGCCCCTTTCATATGGGCTGTCTGATCAGGTCCGCTTGCCAGTTTTTCAGACGGACATGATCGGACCCTCCATTCACCCCTATGGAGCGGTGGATGTCAGCGGTGACATGTCCACTGACATCTGCCGCTATCTGATCCGATTCTGTCCGCAAAGTCTGGCAGGTCAGATATGTAAGGCTGAAAATGGACAGGTGGTCCATTTTCACCCAATCTCCCCATAGAGAAGAGCGAGACTGGGTCTGTCTCCACTCTGCACAGTGAGCAGAGATAGACCTGCCATCCGCCTTCTCAGCAGGGATTAGCGGAGTGATCCCCCGCTGAGCAAGGGGAGTATGTCCAACAGAGGCACCTATGTGAAAGGGGCCTAACTGCTCAGCGAATAATTCATTCTTGATTATTTACTTGTATTTTCTCTCTGTCAGAGCAGAAGTGTTAAGTTGTGAGGCTGTCTTATATCCTATAAACCAATAATAGTGATGCGCCAGTCAAAAAATGATAACCAGTGATTGAATACATTTATAAGTCAGTGTCCATATAAAATAAATCAATAAATAAAATAAACTCCCAAGTGATCCTGTGTAGAACTTTCAGTGAACTGTGCACTCCCACCACCAAGTGAAATTTTTATATTTTGTCTTATATCCTACTCACTCATAAAGCTGAACTATAGCAAAGGTGCTGTCAGAATTACAAGATGTGAAATGAAAAGCTTTAAAAAAAATTAAATTTCTTTTCTCTTCAGTGGCAGCAAGGATTGATCCCCTAAGGGGCCGCTGATTTTCACAGGTTCTTTTATTCCCAGATCAGTACACAGGCAGCCAGGCACACAGCAATAGACACTCTTTCTGGCTCAGTAAACAGTCCAGGGGTGTCTTTTTGAGGCTTTATTACTAAATGAACTTGGATAGGGTGCAGGAAGCTGTGGTATACTCCAGCCACACTGTTCAGTAATAAGAGGACACTTTTCTTTGTCAAAGCTTCTTTGTACAGTCCCTCTAGAACAGGGGTGTCGAACTCCATTTCATTGTGGGCGACATCAGCATTATGGTCGCCCTCAGAGGGCCGGCTTTATCTGTAGCCCACCACCATCAGAAGTCGAGTCCCCCACCCTCCCTTACCTCACAGCACATTCCCCTTACCGAAGCAGAAAGTGCATGGTCTGGAGGTGGACCAGAGGAGTGCTGGAATAAGCTGCTGGAGTCTGCTGAATGCTGATACCAGTGGAGGTGGAGACAAGGGGGTGCTGTGGCTGCACAGAGAGGTGCAGGATCTGTAGGAGTAGTTGTGTCCTCCTCTCTGCTGCTAACTGCTGGGGTGGCAGGGGGATGGTAGAGACGAGCCTCTCTGTGGCTGCACGGGGAAGCACAGGATTTGGCAAAGGAGTTCTGTTAATCTCTGCTGCCATCTGCTGTGACAAGGTGGGGGCAGTGCCGCAGCAGAGGAGCAAGGGCCATTTAAAATGGCCTGGAGGGCCGGATTCGGCCCGTGGGCCTTGTGATTGACACATGTGCTCTAGAAGCAGCTAAGGCAATGAGCAACACCGAGACACCATAATAAATGTCCCAGTCTAAGCAAGCACTGGCACTGTTGCACACGGGATAGTAGCAGCAAACAGTCACTGGGATCCCACACTCAGGTCTGTACTCACAATGTCCCTGGATACTTGGATGCCTCCCTCCAATATCAGTCAGACATTTCTTCTGTGAACTCTCTAGGAAAAACAAAGAGGCCAATACGCTGCTCCAGGTGAGAGGTGTAATCCTAAGGACAGGCTTGACTGGGTGATAGCCCCGGCTTGCATCAGTGTATACAACTTGGGAAAGAAATTGGCTGCACACCTCCGCCAGTCCAATAGATTTTTTGAAACGTGTAAAACTGCTACAGGGACAAGGACAGAGACCATGGAAAGGTTGATGCATTTCACACTGACAACGTGCTTCTTCAAAACATTTAGGTTTTGAAGAAGCATGTTGTCAGTGTGAAACATGTCAACCTTTCCATGTCCTTGTCCTGGTGGCAGTTTTACACATGTTTTCAATAAATCTATTGGACCAGCGTAGGTGTGCAGCCAATTTCTTTCCCAAGTTGTGAACTCTCTAGACCAGATCCTCAGTAAAATCCCTTAGTTCCAGAAATTCTCAGCAAAGCGGGCCCCCCAGCTCTAACATAGCTGGTACCTCAATGAGCACATGTGGAATGTCAGCCGGGCTGCCCTTGTCTCCTCTTGGACAAGAACTGGGCAGCTGCAGAGCCCAGACTATTTATACATGCCCCAGCCACCTTCTGTGCACCCCACCCTCCTTCCTTTCCCTTCAGGGATTGGCTAGGACCACCTAAATATTCAGGTTGCTGATTTGCCTTTCCAGCCCACTATATTCTAGAATCCTCCAGAAGGCAGAGGGGAAACAATCAAATCTGCATCCCGTGAAACCAAAAACTGCTCAAAGCAATCACAAGCTGATTACAGGGGAGCCAAAAACAAAATTTACCTACCCATCCTAAAAACCTATTTGGGAGGATGCTACACTAGGTAAACATTGTTGCTTTGCCAGGGAGAGAATGCAAGTGAAGATCAGGCTACACATTGAGGGGAAAGGCTGCACTAATATAACATATAACAAGAAAAATTTAGTGATTCCAATTCTTACAAATTCCTCCTGATTAACTGAGATTCTTTAAGAAGATTTTCCACTAAACTGACCATGGCTCATTTTCTTAAAAATCTTAATTTATTTGTTGCATATTGCCTAATAATACCATTTTACAATACTGGCCAGAATGATAAAAACCTATTCTAACAAAATGAATCTTTGTAGTTAGCTATTTTTTTTTTTTCATGAACATTATAAATATGGTCCTAATGTGGAAGGTCGTAGTGTGAACTGATATATATATTTTTTTAAACAAATCTTATCAGTTCCAAGGCAGCAGATCCATTAAATAAGGGGGGTAAATTCATGTCAATGAATCTGGTTTTTCTAAATTGTTTCCTTGATTTGTTTTTTTTATTTTATTGATAGGATGAGATCTCCCATACTTTAGTCTTCATTGTTGAAGGGTAGATATTGGCTAATTGTGTTAGTCAGTCAGTCTGTTTCCAGGGTTTTGGGATGCATGGTTTTTCAATAGGTGGATTATAAGGTAGCCGGTTGAGATGGGAAAGGCCCATATCTCCCAGATCAACGTAATATACCGGTTTAAATATTAAATGTTTTGTTACAGGTTGGCTGGGCTTATGGGCCTGATCATCTTCTTAAACATCTCAGAACAGTCCATCAAAATTCTGTATATCACTGCGCAACTGGAGCCCAGGTAAGGCAGCATGCTAGAGGACCATCATCTTAGTATGGATCCCAAGCAGACAGATAGCATGATCTCACATAGGGAATAGGCTTAAAGCGGAGTTCCGCCCCCCCCTCTCCCCCCCCTCTACAAATACTGTAGCTGCTGACTTTTAATATTGGGACACTTACTTATCCAGGGATCCCGCAATGTTGGCACCCTAGCCAATTTTTGGATTGGCCCTCGGGTGCTGCCGCTGCCATTTGTGGCAAGGGAAACTGACCGCTCCCCTAAAGTGCATGTGTGAAACGCGCTGCCCTTTATAACTGGCGGAGGAAGGAGGAGGGGGGGCCAAGTCTGAGGGACCTCGCCGCAGCTGAGTCTCATGGAAGTCGGGACGGGTACCTGTCAAAAACAGTTACCATTCCCCCCCCCCCCTTCTCCGAAAGGTGGCACATGTGGCACCAGAGGGGGGGGGAGGAAGCAGGTAAGCGTAGCTTCCACTTTTGGGTGGAACTCGGCTTTAAAGTGTAAATAAAGGCAAAACTTTATAAAAAGAAAGTTTTGAATAGAGTGGAGAGGAATTAGAACCCCTGTTAGATTTTTATTGCTGTCTGTGTCCCTCTTAGGGAGATTCACCCTCTCCATTTGTCCTGTTTACCGGTATCATCCAAAGTAAAAGAAAATCCCAAATCGTGGGTTGTCCCCCAGAAAGGTAATAGAGGGGCAAACTTCCAATGGGGACACTAGTTCTGGTGACACACCTGAATACCCTCACTTTGAAGAGATTTCCCCTCATTTCCTGTTTCGGCTATGGGATAGGAAGTGAAGGGAAAACTCCTCCCCTATCGGACCCAGATGCCAAAAAAATGACTGGGGTTGTAACTCTCACCTTACTCTATCCAAATTTGAAAAATAAAAAGTTTTGACTTTTGTTACCTTTTCTAATTTCTAAGTTACCCATCAGCTTAACTCCCTTGTTTTAATGGCTGTGAAGACATAGGATACTTAGTGATGGTGCGGGCCTTGCCCAAGAGTAGCTAGTTTTGGATCGGAAACAAAAGGTTTTATAAAGGCTAAATTGAAAATTTTAATAAAACTTTACTACTTCAACACCTCTTCTGAGTTACCCTGTACATTGATTCTTTAACCACTTGCAGACCGCCGCCCGACTATATACGGCGGCGGTCAGCCCCTCCCTGGCAAAGTGACCTACCGGTACGTCACTAGCCTGGGAGCGAATAGGGGGCGAGCGCGCGCCCCCGGAGGCACGCTCCCGCCCCTGCTCGTACCCGATGAAGCCGGCGCGTGTGACCGGCGGACCCGATGTCCGCCGGTCACTTGCGATTGTCGGGTAGAGAGGGAGAAAGGCAGGCGGCTAATGTAAACAAAGCCGCCTGTCATTCTCCCCTGTGTAAAAGCACAGATCACTCAGTCCTGCTATGTAGGACCGTTGATCTGTGCTGTTACACACACAGCAACATCCAATGACAGTTAGAAACACGCCCCTAGGGACACACTTAACCCCTCCCTCTCCAATAAAGTTAACCCCTTCCCTCCCAGTGTCATTATTACAGTAACAGTGCATATGTATAGCACTAATTACTGTAGTAATGTCACTGGTACCCCCAAAAGTGTCAAAAATGTCAGTCAAGGGTCCGATCTGTCCGCCGCAATGTCGCAGTACCGCAAAAAAAAACGCAGATCTCCGCCATTACTCGTTCAAAAAAAAAACCAACAAAAATGATAAAAATCTTTCCCTTAGTTAGTAAACGCAATAACTTTTGCGCAAACCAATCAAAATACGCTTATTGTGATTTTTTTTTTTACCAAACATGGGTAGCAGAAAACAAATTGGCCAAAAATTTTAAAAAATTTTGATTTTTACATTTTTTTGGGGGGGGAATTTCATGTTTTCATTGTTATTTTTGCAAAATTGTTGCTCTTTTTTTGTTTATAGCGCATGATCAAAAAATCGCACAGGTGATCAAATACCACCAAAAGAAAGCTCAGTTTGTGGGAAACAAAAGGACGTCAAATTCATTTGGGTACAGCGTCGCACGACCGCGCAATTGTCTGTTAAAGTCACGCAGTGCCGAATCGCAAGATACCCCCTGGTCGTTTAGCAGCCAAATCCTCCGGGGCTTAAGTGGTTAATGGCTGTGAAGACATAGGATACTTAGTGATGGTGCGGTCCTTGCCCCATAGTAGCTAGTTTTGGATTGGAAACAGGTTTTATAAAGGCTAAATTGAAAATTTAATAAAACTTTACTACTTCAACACCTCTTCTGAGTTACCCTGTATATTGATCTTTAAACGGCTTACAAAAATGACTCTTGCATGTACAGTACTTGCAGTTGCCTGATGGACAATAGTAGTCAAATAGTAGTAAAAGATTGAAAAAACAATGGCGCATCGAGCTGTCGTTGGAAATATTCTCCTTGACTAATCACGATCCATTGTTTGCCCTTCAGGAGGCCGTAGCTCAGGGATTTCAGAAAGAGCTGGAAAGACTGGGACAGCCAGAAAGTTACTTTATACAACTGCGGAATGAGCTGCAGAAGAAGCGAGAGCGACTATACCGCTGCCTTACAGAGGTGGGGATGAAACCGGTCATGTCCCAAGGTTCTTACTTCATGATTGCTGACATCTCCCGCTTCAGTAAGTCTGCCTGTACACTATATTTATTAATACTTTAGTGCAGCCAGGGTTGTGCTGCTAGAATTTATTAAAGCAAACAATATGTATATTTTTCCTCAATTAGCAGCAATATTAGCCTACTGGAGCACTAGTTAACACGTGGTGTTTTTAAAGAAATCATATTAAGGACAGTCACGATTGAATTTGATTACAGGATATTCGCATATTACTTAAGGAGCAACACTGTATTGTTAATTTCATTTCATATTTTTTTCTTTTCTTTTTTTTTTTTTGTGGACACACATTGTTTAAAAAAGCTAGCGTCTCAAACACAAAAGATTTTACATGTTTTTTTGGCGCATACCAAAAATTGATGGCATCTGCTTACTGAGTTATTAGAAAGTTCAATAGGAGGCGCCATTTTATTTTTTTTAATAGAGATACTAATGTTAGATTCTAGTTGGAGGATGAGGACTATAGCACAATTTTTCATTTACACAGATTACTATGAAATAAAACCCTGGACAGGGTTATTTAAATGTGTCATTAATTGTGTTCTTGAACTTTTTTTTTTTTTTTTTTCTCACAGAAGCTGAAGTTCCTCCTCCCACTGACAGCACTTTACCTTATGATAACTACTTTGTGAAGTGGATGATGAAGAATAAAGTAAGTATTCTGTAAACCTCTTCTAATGGTGTACTCCAAAAATTTCACCCACCATAAAATTGGTGGTCCTTTTATCTAAAGCTGCAAAATCTAAAATAAAGCCCAAAAACCCACACCCAAATGTTGGTACTATCTGGATTCATAACAAAGCTGCAGAACAGATACCATCCATCTACTCTTTTAATTGATAGCTGATGCTAGATTCTTAAAAAAAGAACTATAGGAAAGTTTTTTGGATAGAGCAAAGGAGGGTAGTAACCCCCTGTCAGATTTATTTTTTGCAATCCATTGCCAAGATTTTCCTTCACTACCTGTCCCTGTCTTATAGTTTACATACACTTTAAGCCTGGGTTCACACATTTGCAATGCGGGAACCAGCGCGATTCTAGTGCGGGTTTCCGCATCGCATCTCTTATTGCAGGCAGTTCACATTGCTCTCTGCGAACCGCTGCGGGTGTCAATGTAAAGAAAATTGCAGAAAGGCAATACAATAATAGTAAAACCAACCACCGCGCCAAAAATTAATAAAAAAACAATATTGAATGATTATAGAAATAGCACCTATAGTAAAACTAGAAATGTCTAAATGCTGCCATTAAATAAACATATATGGGGAAAACATGCAGAAAAATGAAAATCACCAAACAGCTAAGGCAGCGCTGGTAAATAAACTAAATGCATTGAAATAACCAAGTCCATGCATTGTCCATAAATGAAGCAGTAAGACTATCACCAAACGTGATAGGTGATAAGCAGAGATGAATTACTGGGTTTAGTCCTGTCAGTGCCTTCACCACACCTCATGTGATCATCTCCCCTTTGAATAGAATACTCACCGTATCACGGACATAAATGCGCCTTGATTAAGTAATGGTGTATTGGAATCACCCAGCGTCATAAATCCACCTTACATTCACATAGACAGCTCACCCATCAGTCCATCCATAAACCAATGTGCATGCAATGAAGAGATGAGGTATATGGCATAATATAGTTTTAAACCTTTCTTGCCCCCAATCGCCCATTAAAATTGCACCTACCATATATACTCGAGTATAAGCCAAGTTTTTCAGCACATTTTTTTGTGCTGAAAACGTCCCCCTCGGCTTATACTCGAGTCATAAAAAAAAAAAATGTTCCCGGCCGGCCCGACATGCACGTTCGGGAATAGCCAAACGTATACGAGCTTTCCAGAGCGGCGGCGGAGCATGCTCGATGACGTGTTGGTGCCGGGCGGCGCCATTTTTAAATCTAAGGGGCCTCAGGAACAGGTAAGTGAGACTCCTCCACAGCCGCACAACCTGCTGTTATGCGGGGCTGCGGGCATACTACAAGAGATGCAGCGCTGCGGGCATGGTATACCTGTACCATGCCCGCAGCACTGCATCTCCTGTAATATGCCCGCAGCCCCGCATTCTCTTGTACCATGCCCACAGCCCTGCATTCTCCTGTACCATGCCTGCAGCCCTGCATTCTCCTGTACCATGCCCGCAGCCCTGCATTCTCCTGTACCATGCCCGCAGCCCTGCATTCTCCTGTACCATGCCCGCAGCCCTGCATTCTCCTGTACCATGTCCGCAGCACTGCATTCTCCTGTACCATGTCCACAGCACTGCATTCTCCTGTACCATGTCCGCAGCACTGCATTCTCCTGTACCATGCCCGCAGCCCTGCATTCTCCTGTACCATGCCCGCAGCCCTGCATTCTCCTGTACCATGCCCGCAGCCCTGCATTCTCCTGTACCATGTCCGCAGCACTGCATTCTCCTGTACCATGTCCACAGCACTGCATTCTCCTGTACCATGTCCGCAGCACTGCATTCTCCTGTACCATGCCCGCAGCCCTGCATTCTCCTGTACCATGCCCGCAGCCCTGCATTCTCCTGTACCATGCCCGCAGCCCTGCATTCTCCTGTACCATGTCCGCAGCACTGCATTCTCCTGTACCATGTCCACAGCACTGCATTCTCCTGTACCATGTCCGCAGCACTGCATTCTCCTGTACCATGCCCGCAGCACTGCATTCTCCTGTACCATGCCCGCAGCACCGCATTCTCCTGTACAATGCACGCAGCACTTCATTCTCCTGTACCATGCCCGCAGCCCTGTATTCTCCTGTACCATACCCGCAGCCCCTGTTTTGGGTCTTTTGGTGGTCCAGTTGGGTCCAGTAGCTGCTGCATTTCCCACCCTAGGCTTATACTCGGGTCAATCATTTTTCCCATTTTTTTGTGGTAAAATTAGGGGACTCGGCTTATATTCGGGTTGGCTTATACTCGAGTATATACGGTACATGGTATACAAAAAACACAAGCTATAAACGCCACTGTGATTGGCGTAAACTGAGTATCTCACAGCTACTTGCTGACGTACTGCAAGCCTGGTGATTCCCGGGTTCCTCCAAGTCCGCCGTCACACTCCACTCGTCACTTGGCTACAGAGGCCACGTGATCACGCCGCGGACGCGTTTTGTCATTCCGTCTGATATGATCCGGAGTGAGCCGTGATAGTATAGGCGCAGTGGCCGCTCACCTCACTGCACCTTTTAAGGTGCTTTTTTGCCGATATCTAGCCCGGGGGTAAGATGCTGGGCTTCTCTGATAGCTCCGACCTCCACACCTTATTTCATCGATCCCGACTTTGCTCCAACGGTACCAGTATACTCCGGAAAAGAAAGTAATAATGCCCAATCGTGAAGCATGTAACAACTGAACACTACCAACTCCACTTTGTAATGATGAGTCCATTAGGAGTTGGATTGATGTGTGCGATTCGGATTTTATGATCTTCTTACATCTTTTATTGCTTTTTAAGTAGTAGTTTTATACAATTTACAGTGATATATTTATGGAATTATTTATGGAATATTTTACATGGTGATTCCCGTTTTTATCTTATCATAGGAGTTCTTATTGAACGTGTGATTTTGGGTAGCTCAGCCTGAGCCCCGTTGAGATTTTTCCCACTAGCGCAGACTCATTTTGCATATTAACAATAATATTGGTATTTAGTGAAAATACTAGAGCCGGCTGCATGTGGGATAGGATTTGATCCTAATCTCACAGCCGTTTAAGTTTCTCCATTAGCCGCAACACATTTTAGGAATTCCTCCTATTCAGATACTCAAGTGACAGCGCGCATATCACCCCCTTTCCATATTAATTAGATTACCCACCATATATTAACCCACAGGTCTGCTCCTAGAGCTTTGTTCTGAAGTCTACCACTTCAAGCTAATAATAAACATATGTTTTTATCTTATTGAACATGTATAATAAAACCCTTTCAAATGTGCATTTAACAGACTAAACCAAAGCAAATAAGAGAATGTTTACTTGCTGCCTAAAATATCTCACTGACCTTTAAATTCAAAGTAATGAGATAATCCATGTATTTACTGAAGCTCAATCAGTGGTCATAAAGTTATGGCTGATTAGTGAACAATGTTGTCTAACAAAACCCTTTCAATGCTGCATTTAACAGGCTAAATGAGCAAAAGGGAGAATTTTAATTTGTAGGGTTTACATACACTTTAAGCCTGCGTTCACACATATGCGATGCGGGACCCAGCACGATTCTAGTGCGGGTTCCTGCATCGCATCCCCCTTTGCAGGCAGTTCACTCTGCCCTCTGCGAACTGCTGCGGGTGTCAATGTAAAGTTAATTACACCCCCAGATCGGTTCGCAGATCGCAGTGCAAATTGTGAATTCGGACAGGAATCAGATCGCATGGGTGTGAACAGTGTGGGGAAAAAAAAAGGTTCCTGCCATACAAATGTATGCATTGCACCCAAAAATTGGGATATATATTACGTTTGTGTCCATTAAAATTAAATTTAGTGTATTTTATATATTATATATAAACCCTTGCATTTTGTATCGTGTGACATAAAAAAATGGAAGCTACCACAATTCTACTTTCCAGAGTCTTTGCTTTCAATAAATATATCTTGGAGCTTTTAACGAATCTGCAGGCCTAAAATGTGCATATAATATATGCGCGCAAAAACGGATCTGGCAGCAAGAGGGTTTAGATAATAGATCAGCATATAAAAAGGCAAGTGACTAAGTATCCTTTCACACGGGCGGTGCGCCAGAAGGAGTCAGTTCTGCTCATCGGGGGGATCGATCCACCGATCCCCGCTGAGCAGGCGGATGACGGCTACATCTCCGCTCTGTGTGCAGAGACGGAGCTGTCAGATCCCCGCTCTCCTCTATGGGAGATCGGATGAGAACGGACCACCTGTCCATTCTCATCCGATCCTCCAGACGGAGGAAAAATGGGGTTTCCATCCATCCAGATTTCAGACTGGATCTGATCAGATAGCAGCGGGTGTCAGTGGAGATGTCTCCACTGACATTCGCCGCTCCATAGGGCTACATGGAGCATCCGATCCGGTCCGCCTGAAAAACTGACAGGCGGATCGGATCAGAAAGTCCGTTTGAAAGGGGCCTTACAAGGCAGAGGACGACCATCTGAATAGCAGCTGGTATTGATGGATGTATTCAAGTGTAAGCTCACAAGATTATAGCACAGTGTATTATACAGTTGGAGTGTGAGTTTGTCCTCCTATCTGATTTGGCTTTCATATGCCAATCAGTCAACGTGTAATGCTCTTTGAAAATTGTCTCGTATTCAATAAACTTTACTCTCTATTTCCTTTGCAGCAGCTAGCAGCGATCCCTATGTCTGCTTTTTACAGTGTACCGCACAAGACATTGTTTCAAAACTACATCAGGTTCTGCTTTGTAAAGGTAAGTGGATACAGTGCATCCTGAAGGTATTCACAGCCCTTCACTTTTTCCATACTTTTTGTTACAGCCTTATTCCAAAATGGATTAAATTCATTGTTTTTTTTTTTTTTAAATCTTTGCAAATTTATTAAAAATAAAAAACAAAAAATAAAAAATTACAGGTACAGAAGTATTTACAGCCCTTGCCATGACACTCAAAATTGAGCTCAGGTGCATCCTTCTTCCACTGATCATCCTTGAGATGTTTCTACCACTTGATTTGAAGTCCATCTGTGGTAAATTCAGTTGACTGGACATGATTTGGAAAGGCACACACCTGTCTATAGAAAGTCCCCTCAGTTAACCATGCATGTCAGAGCACAAACCAAGTCGAAGGGATTGTCTGTAGGCCTCTGAGACAGGATTGTATCGAGACACAGATCTGGGGAAGGGTACAGAAAAATGTCTGCAGCATTGAAGGTCCCAATGAGCACAGTGGACTCCATCATCAAGAAAATAGAAGAAGTTTGGAACCGCCAGGACTCTTCCTAGAGTGGGCCGCCCTGCCAAACTGAGTTATCGGGGGAGAAGGACCTTAGTCAGGGAGGTGACCGAAAACCCGATGGTCACTCTGACAGAGCTCCAGCATTTCTCTGTGGAGAGAGGAGAACCTTCCAGAAGAACAACCATCTCTGCAGCAATCCACCAATCAGGCCTGTATGGTAGAGTGATCAGAGGGAAGCCACTCCCCAGTAAAAGGCACATGACAGCCCGCCTGGAGTTTGCCAAAAGGCACCTGAAGGAGTCTCAGACCATGAGACCATGTGAAACAAAATTCTCTGGTCTGATAAAACAAAGATGGAACTCTTTGGCCTGAATGGCAAGAGTCATGTCTGGAAGAAACCAGGCACCGTTCATCACCTTGCCAATACTATCCCTACAGTGAAGCATGGTGGTGGCAGCATCATGCTGTGGGGATGTTTTTCAGCAGCAAGACCTGGGAGACTAGTCAGGATCAAGGGACAGATGAATGCAGCAATGTACAGAGACATTCTTGATGAAAACCTACTCCAGAGCACTTAGACTGGGGCGAAGGTTCATCTTCCAACAGGACAATGAACCCTAAGCACACAGCCAAGATAACAAAGGAGTGGCTACGAGACAACTCTGTGAATGTCCATGAGTAGCCCAGCCAGAGCCCAGACTTGAACACACCTCTGGAGAGATCTGAAAATGGCTGTGCACCGACGCTCCCCATTCAACCTGATTGAGCTTGAGAGGTCCTGCAAAGAAGAATGGAAGAAACTGCCAAAAAATAGGTGTGCCAAGCTTGTAGCATCATACTCAAAAAGACTTGAGGCTGTAATTGGTGCCAAAGGTGCTTCAACAAAGTATTGAGCAAAGACTGTGAATACTTATGTACATAGGATTTTTTTTTTTAACTTCTTTCAGGTTGTCATTATTGGGTATTGTTTGTAGAATTTTGAGGAAAAAAATTAATTCAATCCATACATAACAAAATGTGTATGGTAATACTTTCCAGATGCACTGTATGTGAGGCTTCAGGAGTATGCAGTTGGCAACAGCATCACATATGCTTAGCTAGCCATAAACTGATTAAAATTCAACCAGTACAGCAGAGACCTTCCGAATTTAGTCGTGTGTCGCTGTCGCCACCCAACAGAAGTAGATGATTTCACTGATTTCTGTTGAAGGGACATATTGGAAAATTTTCCTTGATCAGCGGCTACAGTTAATCAGCTGCAGCCATTGATCAGTTTATTCTGACAGTGGATGATGCTGCTGTCAAAATACAATGTTCAATGTTCGGGGAGGATGCCTTAAACAAACTCATTTGTGTGGATGGAGGTATCTGGATGAACAAAAAAGAAAATAAAAAAAAGCTAACCATGCATGGTCAGTTTAAGGATAACAAGTTAATTATCAGTTTTATGCTCCAATTTACTAATACTAACAAGCTCTCAAAACATTTGAATTTGTCAGTAATGTCCAAAGTTCCTTTGTTTTAAAGTGTTACTAAACCCTGGACCCTTCACTCACTATATCTGGTCTCCCCAGGAGCCTGCAGTCACTATATCTGGTCTCCCCAGGAGCCTGCATTCACTATATCTGGTCTCCCCAGGAGCCTGCAGTCACTATATCTGGTCTCCCCAGGAGCCTGCAGTCACTATATCTGGTCTCCCCAGGAGCCTGCAGTCACTATATCTGGTCTCCCCAGGAGCCTGCAGTCACTATATCTGCTCTCCCCAGGAGCCTGCAGTCACTATATCTGGTCTCCCCAGGAGCCTGCATTCACTATATCTGGTCTCCCACAGTACACAGAACATGGAAATGCAATTATTTTAGTAAATATAAATTGCTAAATCCCTTTTTTCATCAGCAGTATTTAGCAGTCTTGTGACTTCTATCAGTGTCCGGCCGAGCACTGCTTAAAGCTTGTAAGTGGAGTTTTTATCCTCTTCCGACTGTCCTATGAGGCTCCCTGACCCCTGACCCTCTGTCTGGAGAGTGCTGATTAGCCCTGTGCTGATCACATGCACCCTCCCTTCCCAAATAAAAAACCTCTTTAGAAATACACACCAAACTGAGCATGTGCAGAGTGCCCCCAAGACTCTGTACTATCAGCAGATGGATTGAGGACTGTGGAAGAAGGGGAGGATCAGAGAAGACCAGATCAAACAGCCTTTTTACACAATGCGGAGGAATAACCCCTTAGGTTCAACAATGATTATAATGAGCATTTTACTGCATATGCAGACTGATTTCAGTGTTGTGGGTTTAGTAACACTTTAACTGAGATAAAAGTTAATTTACAGCCTACAAAGGCATTCTTCATTTTTGACCTGTTTGTTTTCAATAATAATTAATATGAACCTGTACTGTGCCACACTAGGCAACAGGATCTGTTTGACCAAAAACAAGACTGTCTAAAGGCTCGAAGAAGCCCTGTGACCCTTTCTAGCCAGGAGCCAATACAGTGGGGAAAATAATTATTTGATCCCCCGTAGATTTTTTAAGTTTGCCCACTTACAAAAAAATGAAGGGTCTATAATTTTTATCATAGGTGTATTTTAAATGATAGAGACAGAATATCAACCAAAAATCCAGAAAACACACATGATACAAATGTTCTAAACAGAGTTGCAGTTCAGTGAGTAAAATAAGTATTTGATCCTCAAGCAAAACAAGTACATGGTGGAGAAACCCTTGTTGGCGAGCACAGAGGTAAGACGTTGTAAATGGTGACCAGGTTTGCACACATCTCAGGAGGGTATTTGGTCCACTCTTCATTACAGATCTTCTCTAAATCCTTGAGGTTTTTTGGCTGTCGTTTGGCAACTCGAAGTTTTAACTCCCTCTATAAATTTTCTATAGGCTAGGCCACTCCATGAACCTAATGTGCTCATTCTTGAGCCACTCATTTGTTGCCTTGGCGGTATGTTTTGGGTAAAAAGAGATTTACACCGCTCAGGCAGTTGGAACTTCACAGCCAGCCATTGGTGCAGGACCTCGGATCACCACCTCAAACAGGATACAAGAGAAATAGCCGCACACCAAGCGATGGCTCACGATGAAAGGCTTTATTAAACAAGGATGCAAGGTACAGCAAAATGGATGGTAGACATGTTTCACACGACTCACAGCGTGCTTGCCTTTCATCGTGAGCCATCGCTTGTATCGGGTATGTTTTGGGTCACAGTCATGCTGGCAGACCCATCCAAGACCCATCTTTAGTGTTCTGGCTGAAGGAAGAAGGTTCTCCTACAAGATTTTGCAATACATGGCCCTGTCCATTGGCATTTGTATCATGTGTTTTTTCTGTTTCTGGATTTCTGGTTGATATTCTAGCAACACAAAAAAACGGGTATGATGGCGCTCCCGGACGAAATGACATGAAAAAGAAAGAAAAAACTTATGTGCTGCTCAGGATCTGGATAATAAACTTAAACTTGTTTATTAAAATCAATAAAATTGGCTCCCGGTCAAGGAAAAAACAATGGTGTGCCAGGGGAGTAATGCTGAGCATGTAGACTCAAACAGCAAGGAGGACCCAGAGGCAGGGAAACAACGCCTTACCACCAGTAAGGTCTGGACAGTGTGTCACCTGTAGATGGGCTGACCGACAGCCTCGATCGGATCGGGAGCCTTTGCTGCGGGTGAGTCTCCAGATGGAGCGATGCCTGGGGTGAGGAGAGGTTGATGGAAGGATGGTGTCCTCAAACCCCGACCTGCAGATCCGGTGGTGGTGCGCGCCCGAGGTGGCAGAGGCCGCTGCTCGTCAGTCCCTGCTGACGCGGCGCCGGGAGATGACGTCACCAGGCGCCTCGCGCCGATGTGCACACCAGGGGCTGAGTCCACGATGTAACCGGAAGTGTGGAGGTGGCTCAACAACGACCCGGCTCTTGCATCACCAAAGAGTCACCTGGCGGAGCTAATGGAAAATGCCACAATTGGAGGGAAATGACATGTTTCGGGCCAAGCCCTTCTTCAGATCTCCTGTGGCTAACTGATAATGGCACATATGTAGGGTATGGGGAGGAAGAGGCGCTGCCCCCCACTCTCTGGCTCCACCTTGTGTCCAATCATGATAAATATAAAACCATAACATAATGACATACAAAACAAAAACATACCAACAAATATCATGGAAAATGAATGGAAGAAAAATATAAAGACAATATGTGAAGATTGTGTGAGAAAAAAAAAAAAAAAAAAAAAAATTTTATTTTAAAAAAGACAAAAGACAACCTTGAGCCCAACTAAGAGGAAGTTACACCACAGTGTAAGCATCGAGCTCCTCGTTCAACCCATGGGGAGACAGAGTGTTAAGCTTATAAATCCAGAACGTCTCTCTCTTGCAAAGCAAGGAGAGACGTTCATTACTGGACAAGGAACCCTTGGGTACGCACTCAACCGCCCACACCCTAAGGTCCTGTACTAGGCTCTTATGGTGGGTGGCAAAGTGTCGGGGCACACTATGGGGTGGTTTCCCATTTTTGGTATTTAGTCCCTGCAAAATACCTCTACGGTGCTCACCAATCCGTGTGCGCAAATGACGGATGGTGCGGCCTACGTAAAGTAGATTGCAAGGACATTGTAATATATATACCACATATTCTGTGGTGCAAGTGATGAATTGGCGTATGCTGTAGCTCTTGCCAGAGGAGTCACAGAAGGATTCACGGCCATGCTGAATGAAACAACATGTGAGGCACCCTCTTTTCCTGCACTGAAAGGTGCCTACTTTGTCGCTGAAATATGACCTGATGTCCAAGGGCCTATTGGATGTGGATGCGTTGATTTTGCTGGGAGCTATGACATTCTTGATGGTCCGTGCCCTCCTGTAGACCACATGGGGGGCTGCTGGAAGATGGGGGCCTAATCTGGGATCAGAAAGTAATATTGACCAATGTTTCTGCAGAATGTGGGAAATATGTCTGAAGTTATTGTTAAACCCGGTAATGAATCGGGCTTTAGGGATGGTTTGCAAAGTGGAGGTGGGCCCAGATGGGCGGGAAGGGGATGTGTCCCTGCACTCAGTGAATGCCTTTAGAACCAACGCCTCCGGGAATCCCTTTTCCAAAAAACTCACTCTCATGAGTTGACCCTGGGTTTCATAATCTTCCAGACGGGAACAGTTTCTGCGTAACCGCAGAAACTGTCCCTTAGGAATATTAGTCTTCCAAGATGGGTGGTGGCAACTCTCATAATGGAGATAAGAGTTGCCAGCCACCGATTTGATGTGATTGAGGGTCACAATCGCGTTTTCGGCGTGTGTGAGCTCCAGGTCAAGGAAGACCAGACGCACAGGGTCTATAACATGGGTAAAGGATAACCCGAAGGTGTTGCTGTTACAGTGGTCAACGAAGGCCTGGAAGTTGTCGAGGTCCCCGTCCCAGATGATCAGAACATCGTCTATGTAGCGGCCATAATAGACTAGATGTTTGGAGAACGGGTTGTTGTGCCAGACCTGGAACTCTTCCCACAGTCCCATCGTCAGGTTGGCATAGCAGGGTGCAAAACTTGCACCCATCGCTGTGCCATGGGTTTGTAAATAAAATTTGTCCAAAAAGGAAAAATAATTATGTTCAAGACAAAACCGTGTACCCTCCACTAGAAAGGCAACCTGGCGGGAATTAAGTTGGCCATCCTTGGTGAGAAAATGTTTTTTCTTTCTTTTTCATGTCATTTCGTCCGGGAGCGCCATCATACCCGTTTTTTTGTGTTGCTATTCTCTCCACCCAGTTGGAATCTGGGTTAGGGTAGGCAGCAGCCCAGACTTGGACGTGACATTGAAGGTGGACCCTTTTGGGACATTGTCCGACCCCATTATCCCAGCCCCGCCGTCTGATTATCGCAACCACAGCGCCAGGACTTTTTTGTTTACACTGGTTGATATTCTATCATATCATGTAAAATACACTTATGATAAAAAATTATAGACCCTTCATAAAATTATAGACCCTTCATTTCTTTGTAAGTGGGCAAATTCACAAAATCTGAAGTGGATCAAATACTTTTTTTCACCCACAGTATGTGAAGCCTCCTAGTGCATTGAAGTTCTGATATTTGACAGTTTCAATACAGGGAGTAGGGTCTTAATCTCAGCTTGATCAAAAATTTGAGGATCTATGTACAGCCTAAGCCTAGGATTTAGGAGTGCACCACGGGGACTTGGGAATCAATGTGAAAGTGGAACTAAACCTATCTTTTTAATGGTTCCGGAAAATTGTGACATTCCAAAGGATGCCATCAATGATAACTGTCAGTTGCTTGAGTTCTTAACCGTCAAGTTTTTTTGAAAAGTTGATGGCTGCGCTGGACTGACCTGCTCGATTGAGGGTTTGTGGGTGGGTGGTAGGTGAGAGAGGGACACTAGGGGAAATTAACTCCCAATCAATCTGGCCCGACTGGATGAAAAAAGGCAGTGGACCCTTGTTAAGGGGCCTGGGCTGCTACCTTAAGCTACGGCCTAGTGGTCTTTCCAAAGTTTCTAGTGGTGGTCGGTTAAAGGAGCACCCAAGATCAGCAATAAGAATCCCATTTGAATCAAAAGATCGTCGTTTTATTATGCTGTCGGTTGCAGATTCGAATAGCAACATTTATGCCCTGAAGAAGGGGGGAGTCTCTGTTCTCCTGAAACGCGTTGGCTTTACCATGTTCTGCTACCAATAAAGCGACGATCATTTGATCCAAGTGGGATTCTTATTGCTGATCTTGGGCGCTCCTTTAACCGACCACCACTAGTAACCAACTGTCAAGGCACCAAATGGCTGGTGTCCATCACAAATGCAGCACCATGGCAACTGCAGATCCAGAGGTTAAAATGGCAGCTTCCTTGGCTGTAAAGGGTAGGAGGATTTAGTTCCACTTGAAGATTAACACAGGTTCTTACAGATTCCGTGGGGTGTTTTTATCTTTAAATAAGGTGCGTTGGGACACTGCGCTGACTTTTTTTGCTTTTTTTGTTTAGGAGGATGCTACATTGGATGCTGCAGAGAAGATATTACAGAAGTGGACCACTGAGTCAGCTGGACAAAAGGAACTGTAGTCAACCATGGCTTCTTAAAGATGAAGCAGCTTATAAGTATAAGAGGACTGACTCCCATCTGATTTCAGTACTGTAGTCGTGTACTACTCCTTTGAAATAAATAGTGCTGCTGTTGGAGCCTATAGTCCATGGTGATGGTGATATCCCTGTAAGACTGTAAGCCAGATAATGAGTTGATAACTACACCCCTCACATCTATGTAAATATTTTATTATATTTTATATCATGAAAAGATCTAAAATATTTACAAAAATGTGAGGGGTGTACTCACTTATGTATTAGTTTTTTTAGTTTCTGTTACTGATTAGGTTCGGTAAGCAGCCTACCTTCATTTAGTCTGCTACAGAGTATGTATAGTTTGTAGGTCACTAAATATAGGAATTAATCTGCAATGAAGGTTAGTTAAACGTAAAGTGATATACATAGCTACCGAGAACTGCTGTGTGATCTCCATTCTAAATGGCACTTTTTGACATTGGTTAAAGCCAGCCAACACTGGGCTCCAAGATTTGCCTTACCTCTTATAAATATTGTAAAATACCGGAACCTACTGTAAAGCCACTTTTCTTAGTAGAATGGGTATTTGAAAAATGTGCAATAAAAGATTTTCTCTTTAATTTCTGAGTAATGTTTGATTGAACACTCTGGGGTTGATTTACTAAAACTGGAGAGTGCACACTCGGCTTCTAACTTAAGCTTGTTCAAATAATCTTTGACAAAAAAATAAACTTGGAAGTCGATTGGTTTTCTTCAAGGTGTTTATCAGGAAAAGATGGGGGACTGATTGCTATAATACATTGTGATCAGTATAACAGACAAACAATTATGTGCTTTTACTGAGGCGGCTAACCAAAACCTACCTCCTAAAGCCCCGTACACACGAGTAGAAATTTGGCCGGGAAATTTTGTCCGACGGCCGATCTGACGATTTTCGGCTTGTTAGTATGGTGCTTCCGACAACCGACTACGACTTTTCGGCTGAAAAAATCCTGGTGTGCAGGCTATATAATTTTTGTCGACCGTCAAAACACGGCCGATTTTCGTCTCACTAGTACAGATTTCGATGGGGAAAAATCTAATGAGCAAGACTAGGCATGCTCAGAGATGAAAGAACACAAAGAAAGCAATCCAACACATGACATCACTTCTGAAGTAGAATTCTGTCGTGCGGGAAAATTCGTGTGCAGTCTAGAGCACATTCCAACCAACAAAACACCACTCTGGACAAAAGACGGACGACCGGTCGGCGGAAATTCGTTGCGTGTGTACGAGGCTTTAACTACCATAAATCAAAGGCCACAATAGTACAAAGTTCAAAGTACAGGGCATTGTTCCAAGTTGCAGCACTACTAATGTGAAAGTATGAAGATCCTTGCTATATCAAAGTGTGACTAGAATTAATTATACTCTAAATGTGTAAACTTTATAATACACAATAGTTCATACAAACCTATAATTGTGAAGTGATAATCATTATATTAAAATGAAAGGGAGAGAATATGCTTGCCACAGTTAACAGTGACACAAAACTGTATGTATAAAACTATAAAAAAAAATAAGTCAGTGAAGAAACTTTTCAACCACAGTAGCATAATATTTGAGAAAAAAAACAGTCCCCTTAGGTGGTGCTGGTTCAAGAATCCTTCAATCCAAAGGCCCGTACACACGATACGAAAATCGGAAGGGAAATTTCCTCCGACGAACGATCTGCCGATTTTCGGATTGTTAAGCCTAGTACTCGCGAAACGAATTTCCGCCAACCAGTCGTCCGTCTTTTGTCCAGAGTTGTGTTTTGTTGGTTGGAATGTGCCTAGACTGCACACGAATTTTCTCGCCCGACAAAATTCTACTTCAGAAGTGATGTCATGTGTTGGTTTGCTTTCTTTGTGTTCATTCCCAGTCTTGCTCATAAGATTTTTCCCTGTCGAAATCTGTACTGACGGCACGAAAATCGTTTTGACGGAGGACAAAAATTTTATAGCCTGCACACCAGATTTTTTTCGGCCGAAAAGTCGGAGTCGGTTGTCGGAAGCACCCTACTAACAAGCCGAAAATCGGCAGATCGGTCGTCGGACGAAAATTCCCTGCCGATTTTCGATGCGTGTGTACGAGGCTTTAGTATGGTGCTTTCGGCAGCCGATTATGTATTTTCGGATGACAAAAACTGGATGTGCAGGCTATAAAATTGTTATCGTACGTCAACACAACGTCCAATTTTCATTTAATTAGTACAGTTTTCATCTGAAAAAAATCTTAAGAGCAAGACTAAGCATATATAGAAATAGAAAGAACACATACAAAACAATCCAACACATGACATCACTTCTGAAGTCGAATTCTGTCGTACGGGAAAATTCGTATGAAAATAACCTTCACTTTCCACATCAGACGAGCATGCAACAAAAAACGGACGACAGATCGTTCGATAATCTGATCATGTGTACGGGGCTTTAGGCCTCCAGTGTGACAACCCCACACTCCATATTCATGAAAAGCTTACCAGATAATGTGTGATCCTCAAAAAGAGTGGTCACAAAAGGCTTGATTAATTAAGCCTTCGTTCCAGATGGAAACATTCTCTCCTGGTATCTCCCAACACCATGATGGAAATGGAGCAAACAGCCACAACCATTCTTCTCAATTCACTAAGGAAGACCGCTCTCCCAGGGATCAGCATCTCCCTAAGAAAGATGAAACAGAGAAGACGTTCCCTGTTGTGTAAAATCGCAGCACAGCCTTGTCCTGCTCAGTGACCCAGCTCTGTCTCTTCCTCCTGAATTATTATTATTATTACTATACAGGATTTATATAGCATCAACAGTTTACGCAGCGCTTTACAATATAAAAAGAAGACAATACAGTAACAATACAATAAAATACAAGCGGGTTAAGAGGGCCCTGCTCAGATTTTTACAATCTAAAAGGTTGGGGCAGGTGCTACAAAAGGTTGCAACTGTGGGGAATGAGCTGATGGAAGTTGTGAAAGATTAGTTGGAGGCGTGATAGGCTTCCCTGAAGGGATGAGTTTTCAGGGATACCCTGAAGGCAGCTAGAGTAGGAGATAGCTGGACAGATTGAGGTAGAGAGTTCCAGAGGATGGGAGAGGCTCTGGCAAAATCCTGGAGATGAGCATGGGAGGAGGAGACAAGGGAGCTTAAGAGCAGGAGGTCTTGAGAGGAGTGGAGAGGACGGTTTCAATAATATTTGGTGACAATATTGGTGACAATATTGGTGATGTAGTTTGGGACAGAGTTGTGAATGGCTTTTTATGTTAGTATTTTGAATTTTATTCGCTGGGCAATTGGAAGCCAGTGTAGGGATTAGCAAAGAGGGGTGGCAGACACTGAGCAGTTGGTAAGGTGGATGAGTCTGGCAGCAGTATTCATAATGGACTGAAGAAGGGATAGCCTATGGAGAGGTAGGCTTATGAGGAGAGAGTTGCAATGGTCAAGGTGAGACATAACAATTGAGCGAATGAGTAGCTTGGTGGTTTCATTAATTTAAAAGGGGCTAATTTTAGAAATGTTATGGAGGTGAAGTGTACAAGCTTTTGACAACGATTGGATTTGGAGCTGAAAGGGACAGGTCAGAGTTTAGGTGTTAGGGTGCTGGTGGTAACCTGACAGCAGAGATAGGCCCCGATGTTTGCTAGAGGGCGGAGCTTGGACAGGAACTCCCAAGGTAAGTGACACAGGCTAACCTGAGGTGCGGAATCTAAGTATCCACCGGTTTTTGCCAGAGCCTCTGGTGGTGAGGATGGACTTCGCTGCGTGTGGATACCAGGTCGCGGTCCTCAGGGTCGCCCCACCAAGGGAGAACCGGTCAAGGTCTGAAGGCAGGTAAACAGACAACGGAGATCCGAGAGAATGGTCAAACAAGCCGGGGTCAGGACGAGCAGCAGACGAGCGGAGTCAGGAACAAGCCAAAAGGTCAACAGGAAATCAGCAGGAAACCAGTCACAGGTTCAGGAACAACGGCAAGAGCTGAAGACAAGACAGCAAAGTGCCAATGCATCAGCTGCCTTTAAATAGGCCTTCTTTGTCGCCAAAACGTCTGGGTCAGTGCGTGCAGCCAAATAGCAGTTGCTAACAGGGGCTAATTCGCGCATGTGTATTAGCCAATTAACAGTTTCTAACATTAGGATTACACCTAGTACTCTGGCGTGAGGGGATGGATTGATGGTTGCATTATTGATTTTGATGGAAAAGTCATGGAGGGGGGCATGGGCAGGAGGGAATATTATCAGCTCGGTTTTAAAGAGATTTAGCTTAAGGAAGTGGTGTGACATCCATGCTAATATGTCCATTCGTAAGTTAAGAAGGCGAGAGGAGACTGAAGGAGTGAGGTGAGGGGTAGAGAGATAGACTTGGGTGTCATCGGCGTAGAGATAGTATTGGAAGCCGTGGGAGGTTATCAAGTGACCAAGGGAAGAGGTGTAGATAGAGAAGAGAAGGGGTCCAAGGACAGAGCCTTGGGGGAATATACTGTATTACCCAGAGATCCGGAACATTGTTGCAGGCTGCACTGTTCTGGTGAAACTGGGACTTGATTGGCCATGATCAGGAACTATGTTTCTGGCTACTCTGGTCTGTTGACAGTGGAACTTGTGTAGTGGTGGTCAGGAACACTGTTACTGGATTACACTTGTCTGCAGACACTGGCACTGGTGTGGCAGTGATAAAGAACAGTGTTGCTAGCTTACGCTGATCTGCTGACACTGGGACTTGTGTGGTGGCACTGATTAGGAACACTGTTACTGGCTTACACTTCTCTGCAGATACTGGCACTGGTGTGGCACTGATCAGGAACACTATTGCTGGCATACACTGGTCTGGTGACACTGCAACTAGCATGAGGGTGATATGGAACACCGTTAGCATACACTGGTATAGTGTCACTGGGACTGTTGCTGGCTTCACTGGTGTGCTGTGGTGGAAATCAGGAATTAGGGCTCGTTCATACATGAGGTTGGTGGGGCGGTAGGGGCTAGCACTTACTATTTCTGCAGTGTTACCTTCTGGCACCCCAACCTGATTCCCCGTTGTGACAGCGGGCGGGGGATCTTCTCCTCACACCCGCTGTCACAATTCAAATATGGCATAGCCATGTGGAACTCCACCCACGTGTCCGTATCATTCATTCACAGTTTCCTGTGAATGCATAGAAGTGACTGTAGGTGGGCAGCAGGAATGGATGTGGCTCTTTGCAAGCAAAAGAAGTAGCAGGGAGATGCTTTCTCGATGCTGTATGGCAGGAAACAGAGCATGTTGCATGCGTGAGACTTCTCCCATTGGATGAGGCAGCACTCCATTCCAAAGAGTTAACCCCTTCTATGGCAAAGCCAGCAAGAAACAAGGAATGTTAAAGGTTTTCAACAACCTATGTAATTGATGTAGCGCTTGATGCTCAGCCCTTGTGGCTTACTAACAATCTTTAGAAACAAGGCAATTGCAATGCAATGCCATCACAGCTCTGGACGTGAAAAAAACTATTATCAGAACAAAGTCTGGAAAACACCCCAAGTTGAACCCAGTTCCCAAAGATCATTTATAGGCCATCCCTGCAACATCCAGTCCAAACAGGACTGTACAAAAGCCAGACTGAGGTCAGCTGCACTGGAAGACACATACTCTAGCAGCAATACAGAAATTTTAGAAGAAAAATCTTCCAGTCCAGGCCATTTTTCAGTTTCAGCACTGTCCTAATTTGACTGACCATTACTAGTCAGGCCAACTCTGTATTTAAATACATTTTTATCATTTTGTAGAACAGATCTTTCTTTTGGTGATATTTAACCCCTTTGTGCCAGCGCCTCCTGGCACTTTAGCGGTTTAAGATGCCAGGAGGCAGGGTTTATGATTATGTGGCCTCCGTGATTGGCTATCCAAGCTGTCACATGATGGGAAAGCTCCCAATTGCAAGCAGCGATCGGGAGCTTTCAATTAGCTGCTGGTAACTGTGCTGGGAAGTGTTTGCAGTGTGGTACGCAAATATGGCCCACCCTCCCAAGAGGCCGCATATTTGGGTACTGTCGGCGTGAAGGGTTGTTATTATTATTATACAGGATTTATATAGCGCCAACAGTTTGCGCAGCGCTTAACAAAATGAAGGCAGACATTACAGTTACACTACAATTTGGAACAAAAGGAATCAGAGGGCCCTGCTTGTTAGAGCTTACAATCTAAAAGGGAGGGTCAATTGATACAAAAGGCAATAGCTGTGGGGGATGAGCTGATGGAGCAAGTGAAACAGTGTTATTAGTTAGTAGCCGGGTAGGCTTCTTTAAAGAGAAGGGTTTTCAGGGATCGTCTAAAGATGGATAGATTAGGGGACAGTCGGACAGATTGGGGTAGAGAGTTCCAAAGAATGGGAGAAGCTCTGGAGAAATCCTGGAAGCGAGCATGGGAAGAGGTGACAAGGGAGCTAAAGAGCAGGAAGTCTTGGGAGGTCTTGGGTTAGTCACACTGGTCTTTTTTCTTGGTTGCATAACAAAAAAAAAAACCCAAGTGGACCCCCAAAATTTTCTTAGTTTCTCTTATAAAGTTTTGCAAATAAATATCTTTCCTCCTAACGCTAGGCAAAATGTATTCTGCTACATTTCTTTGGTAAAAACAACCCAAATCAGTGTATATTATTTAGTCTTTAGGAAGAGCCTTGCTTTGTGCACTGGTGCGCAGTCATGTTGGAAAAGGGAGGGGCCATCCCCAAACTGTTACCTACAAAGTTGGGAGCATGAAATTGTCCAAAATGTCTTGGTATGCTGACGCCTTAAGAGTTTCTTTCACTGGAACAAAGGGGCCAAACCCAACCCCTGAAAAACAACCCCACACCATAATCCCCCCTCCACCAAATGATTTGGATTAGTGCACAAAGCAAGGCCCATAAAGACATGGATGAGCGAGCCGAGTTTGGGGTGGAGGAACCTGACTGGCCTGCACAGAGTCCTGACCTCAACCCAAAAGAACACCTTTGGGATGAATTTGAGCGGAGACTGCAAGCCAGGTCTTGTCGTCTAACATCAGTGTCTGATCTCACAAATGCACTTCTGGAAGAATGGTCAAACATTCCCATAGACACACTCCTAAACCTTGTGGACAGCCTTCCCAGAAGAGTTGAAGCTGTTATAGCTGCAAAGGGTGGGCCAACTCAATATTGAACCCTACGGACTAAGACTGGAATGCCATTAAAGTTCATGTGTGTGTAAAGGCAGGCGTCCCAATACTTTTGGTAGTATAGTGTATATTTGAAAATGTGGTCATTCCTGATGTACTGACGGCTTCTCTCATATCTTGAGGCTCTAAAATGCCAGGACAGTACAGATCTCCCCCAAATGACCCCTTTTTGGAAAGCAGAAAGAGGTACCTGTGTTGGGTGCTATTGGTGGTGCCACATCCCTATAACAATTCAAGAAAAAAAGTTTCCCCTATTGGTGGGACTTTTTAGGCACTCACATGTACACAAAATTTTATAAAAAGTATAAATTTTATTGAAAAATTACAATTTCATGGATATGCATAAAAAGCAAGTAAAGTAAGATACATCACATGTGCATTTGGGAAGTGACCACACAAGTACAGGGTGAAGGCTCAAAAGCCGACTAGTTTCGGAGCTAAACAATTACTCCTTCTTCAGGGGGGAGACGAGACCCTGGGTGGTGGTCTGTAGATAATTAATTAGGTAGACATCAGTCAGATATAACAATAATGCAGTCATGTATACATTACAATAATTAGTAGAACAAGAAATTTCCTCAAGATAAAGAAGAATTGTGACTTACATTCTATGCAGTGATGAATGGCACTATAAACCTGCCGGGATGTATTAAAATCAGATGCTGTCTGTGCTCCACCGAACCTACACTCTGGCTGAATCACAACATAAAAATGGGGTACTCAGACCTCATACACATGTGTTGTGAAGGAAACGAGTATGCCAATTTCTCGTGGGTGGCTCTCAGGAAGCACCAGGTAAGGATAGCTGGATCCCAAATTAGTGGCTGATCAGCTGGAAGGAGGAAATGTGAAATTGTAAGGAACAAGTAACTTCAAAAATCCAGTGATTGGAGGTGGCTATTTCTTTAAAAAAAGAGAGTGGATAATGCATAAGGGAATAAAGAAAGGATTTAAACATTCTTACTAGAATGTACATATTATATTTGGAGGCATGAGGTTTCATATTCCTCCAAAGCTTCAAAACAAAAAAAGGGTAAAAGGAGGGGTAAATTTACTTGGTCTTACAGAGCAGGTTATTCTCTATACCACGTTCTGAAAGTTATTTGATTTATATCTCTTCATTTTAGTATAGCCAATAGTATAACATAGTCACCTCCAAAACACAAAGATAGAAGGTAAAAGAGGGTTTTTTTTTTATAGGTGTAAAAATGGAGTATATCAGTTACCTTGTTCAGATGGTAAACGGCCTGGATCATGCCAGACAAACAACCCTCGGTGTTCACAGCAAGCGAGCAATTGGCTCACTGCTATGATTCGGGGGTTTAAATGTGAAGTCAGATTGACTTCACAGCTGTGTTTACTTAGCTGGATTGGTTTGCGTTCTCCTTCCGTTGATTGCCTGGTGGGGTCCCTGGTGTGGGGGGGCCGGGCGCTCTCCCCATCCACTGCTCGGCTGTCGGGCACGGCGGAAGTGCGGTCGGCTCCTGCGCACCAACGGCACGTCGCATGACCCGCTCGCGTGGAACGCAGGCGGGGCATAGTGTGAGTCATCGTCTGGACGTCTCGCAATTCGCGAGATTGGTGCAGAGCCGAGGACTCATGTTGCGGCTCGCCACTAGGTGGCGGCCGCTTACCGTGCCGGGCTATTTACCTGGAGCGAGCTGAATGGCCATACATTTACCCATTGTTTATCTGGCTGTGGGCAAAGAGAAATTTAAATGAGGTGTATATAAATTATGCGGTTCTTTCTCTGTTTTCTTGACAAAGTATCATTCAACAAATAAAGAGGAATGGAGCAAAAAGGAAAAATGTATGGGGATAAAATCCAGAAAGGATTTTCTAAGTAAACGCCCCCTTGTGGCTCATTGCAAGATCATTTAACCTTTAATATATGTCAATTTGCTTGCCAGGGGAAGAAAGGCATTTCCTATGGCCTAGAGGTGGTTCAGGGAGACATATAGGCATCTGCTGGGAGATTGGGATATATATATATTTGGATATACTATATTATATTTGGAGGCATGAGGTTTCATATTCCTCCAAAGCTTCAAAACAAAAAAAGGGTAAAAGGAGGGGTAAATTTACTTGGTCTTACAGAGCAGGTTATTCTCTATACCACGTTCTGAAAGTCATTTGATTTATATCTCTTTATTTTAGTATAGCCAATAGTATAAGATAGTCACCTCCAAAACACAAAGATAGAAGGTAAAAGAGGGGGTTTTTTTTATAGGTGTAAAAATGGAGTATACCAGTTACCTTGTCCAGTCCTTAGAATAATAACAACATACTCGGAACAATATCCAACTATCAAAAAAATAGTATCAAAATACTGGCACGTGCTGGCCATGGATCCTACACTTGGCAGACACGTCCCAGAACACCCCCACTTTACTTACAGGAAGGTACCGGCGCTAAAGGACAAACTAGTCCAGAGCGAATTCAAAGATGAAAAGAGACAAGATCCTTGGAAATATAGGGGGACCTATATGTGCGGCAGCTGCAGATATTGCAAATATATGCTGACTTCAAAAAATCCAATCTTGCCGAATGGCCAAACATTCAGGCCCAAGCACTTTGCCAACTGCCGCACTCACGGAGTGGTATATTTACTACTCTGTGAGTGCGGCTGTTTTTATGTCGGCAAGACTAAATTAGAATTTTTTAAACGTGCCAACAGACACATTAGAAGCATTGAGACATGTGACCCAGACTTGCCCCTTGGGCGACATGCAGGACTTGTTCACCAAAGAAAATGTCCAAAAATCAGATTTCTCATCCTAGATAGAATCCACCCTAGCTCCAGAGGGGGAGACTGGAACAAGGTTCTCTTGCAAATGGAGCTACGGTGGATATATCTTCTCAGGGCCACTGAACCCCCAGGATTGAATGAAATGATATCCTTTAAACCTTTTTTAGAAGGTTTCACTTCAGGAGGAATGGAAAAATAGAATTCTTTTCAATTTTTCCTCCTTTAAATGATCCCATTCTTTTCTAATTAAAAAAACAATTTGCTTTCGCAGATCGTTAACAGTAGAGGTCTGCAACAATGTCATATTAACATTCAAGACCACAGATATATATATATGATACATGCAGGCAGGCTCTGATTCCTTCATCCCTTTTTCTTTCTTTTTTCCTTTTCTTTTCTTTTGTTCCCAATCTCCCAGCAGATGCCTATATGTCTCCCTGAACCACCTCTAGGCCATAGGAAATGCCTTTCTTCCCCTGGCAAGCAAATTGACATATATTAAAGGTTAAATGATCTCGCAATGAGCCACAAGGGGGCGTTTACTTAGAAAATCCTTTCTGGATTTTATCCCCATACATTTTTCCTTTTTGCTCCATTCCTCTTTATTTGTTGAATGATACTTTGTCAAGAAAACAGAGAAAGAACCGCATAATTTATATACACCTCATTTAAATTTCTCTTTGCCCACAGCCAGATAAACAATGGGTAAATGTATGGCCATTCAGCTCGCTCCAGGTAAATAGCCCGGCACGGTAAGCGGCCGCCACCTAGTGGCGAGCCGCAACATGAGTCCTCGGCTCTGCATCAATCTCGCGAATTGCGAGATGTCCAGACGATGACTCACACTATGCCCCGCCTGCGTTCCACGCGAGCGGGTCATGCGACGTGCCGTTGGTGCGCAGGAGCCGACCGCACTTCCGCCGTGCCCGACAGCCGAGCAGTGGATGGGGAGAGCGCCCGGCCCCCCCACACCAGGGACCCCACCAGGCAATCAACGGAAGGAGAACGCAAACCAATCCAGCTAAGTAAACACAGCTGTGAAGTCAATCTGACTTCACATTTAAACCCCCGAATCATAGCAGTGAGCCAATTGCTCGCTTGCTGTGAACACCGAGGGTTGTTTGTCTGGCATGATCCAGGCCGTTTACCATCTGAACAAGGTAACTGATATACTCCATTTTTACACCTATAAAAAAAAAACCCTCTTTTACCTTCTATCTTTGTGTTTTGGAGGTGACTATGTTATACTATTGGCTATACTAAAATGAAGAGATATAAATCAAATAACTTTCAGAACGTGGTATAGAGAATAACCTGCTCTGTAAGACCAAGTAAATTTACCCCTCCTTTTACCCTTTTTTTGTTTTGAAGCTTTGGAGGAATATGAAACCTCATGCCTCCAAATATAATATGTACATTCTAGTAAGAATGTTTAAATCCTTTCTTTATTCCCTTATGCATTATCCACTCTCTTTTTTTAAAGAAATAGCCACCTCCAATCACTGGATTTTTGAAGTTACTTGTTCCTTACAATTTCACATTTCCTCCTTCCAGCTGATCAGCCACTAATTTGGGATCCAGCTATCCTTACCTGGTGCTTCCTGAGAGCCACCCACGAGAAATTGGCATACTCGTTTCCTTCACAACACATGTGTATGAGGTCTGAGTACCCCATTTTTATGTTGTGATTCAGCCAGAGTGTAGGTTCGGTGGAGCACAGACAGCATCTGATTTTAATACATCCCGGCAGGTTTATAGTGCCATTCATCACTGCATAGAATGTAAGTCACAATTCTTCTTTATCTTGAGGAAATTTCTTGTTCTACTAATTATTGTAATGTATACATGACTGCATTATTGTTATATCTGACTGATGTCTACCTAATTAATTATCTACAGACCACCACCCAGGGTCTCGTCTCCCCCCTGAAGAAGGAGTAATTGTTTAGCTCCGAAACTAGTCGGGTTTTGAGCCTTCACCCTGTACTTGTGTGGTCACTTCCCAAATGCACATGTGATGTATCTTACTTTACTTGCTTTTTATGCATATCCATGAAATTGTAATTTTTCAATAAAATTTATACTTTTTATAAAATTTTGTGTACATGTGAGTGCCTAAAAAGTCCCACCGATAGGGGAAACTTTTTCTTGAACCTTTTTGGAAAGCAGACAGTCTAATATATTTAATAAGAGGCATAGTGAATGTTTTTGTAATTTTTGTTTGACACAAATTTTTGTTGTAATCTGTCAATTTTTTTTTGGAAAATTAAGAAATTGAAAAAATTATTTATCACAAAATTGTCATTTTAAAGAAGTTTTTTTCTCTCACACAGTATGTGAATAATTACGATTACACCCCAAACACATTCTGCTTTGCCTCCCAAGTATGGAGATGTGTGAGACTTTTTTACAGTCTGGATGCATATAGGGGCCCAAAATCCAAGCAAAACCTTCAGGCGTTCCAGGGGCATAAATTATGCATAAATTACCCATCTAATTTCTTGACATCCTATCACATTTTTGGAGGCCCTGGAAGCTGTCCATCTGGTTCCCCTGCTGCCTGTCCCCCCTCGTTCCGGCACAGCTCTGTCATCTTCCCTCCTCTCCTGCCAGCTGCTGCAGGGGATGTTTTCAGGATGGTGATTCCTTTTCTTATTGAGCACAGTTAGTGATCTGTACCGATCTCTCCTGTGTCCATTCATAAGTGAAGCGTTTACTATGCTTCAGTTTAGGAATGAAAAAGGGGCCTCTGTCTCCTTTTCATCCATCTGCAGTGCAGCTGAGGCTACAGAAAAAAGGACTGAGGAATTTCTGTCCTCAGTCCCTTTCTCTGCTTCAAAAGTGAGACTTCAGGGGTTTGTTACGACCCCTGATAATATACCAAAATCCTCCAACAGAGTTGTAAAAAAAGATTAAACATACTAAAAAGTTACATTTTAAAAAATCTAAAAAAATAATATGAAATAAGCTAATAACAATAGAAAAAACTACTGACACCGCCGAGACACCATCCACTACCCTACTGACACCATGCACTGCCCCCTTAAATAGACCCCTGATGTCGTCTCACTTCTCAGACAGAGAAAGAGACTAAAGACAGAGATTCCCCAGTCCCTTTCTCTGCAGCCAAGCGACAGGGAAAAGCTGCGCGAGCGCCTATGACTGTAACCGTATCTCACAAAAGGGAGTACACCCCTCACATTTTTGTAAATATTTTATTCTATCTTTTCATGTGACAACACTGAAGAAATGACACTTTACTACAATGTAAAGTAGTGAGTGTACAGCTTGTATAACAGTGTAAATTTTACTGTCCCCTCAAAATAACTCAACACACAGCCATTAATGTCTAAACCGCTGGCAACAAAAGTGAGTACACCCCTAAGTTAAAATGTCCAAATTGGGCCAAAATTGTCAATATTTTGTGTGGCCACCATTATTTTCTTAACCCTCTTGGGCATGGAGTTCACCAGAGCCTCACAGGTTGCCACTGGAGTCCTCTTCCACTCCTCCGTGACGACATCACGGAGCTGGTGGATGTTAGAGACCTTGCGCTCCTCCACCTTCTGTTTGAAGATGCCCCACAGATGCTCAATAGGGTTTAGGTGTGGAGACATTCTTGGCCAGTCCATCACCTTTACCCTCAGCTTCTTTAGCAAGGCAATGGTAATCTTGGAGGTGTTTGGGGTCGTTATGTTGGAATATTGCCCTGCGGCCCAGTCTCTCCCCATGACACCAGGGAGGGAAAATGGCTAATTGGGCCCAATTTGGACATTGTCACTTAGGGGTGTACTCACTTTTGTTGCCAGCGGTTTAGACATTAATGGCTGTGTGTTGAGTTATTTTGAGGGGACAGCAAATTTACACTGTTATATAAGCTGTACACTCACTACTTTACATTGTAGCAAAGTGTCATTTCTTCAGTGTTGTCACATGGAAAGATAGAATAAAATATTTACAAAAATGTGAGGGGTGTACTCACTTTTGTGAGATCATTTATATACTGCAGATGAGAAAAGGTATTTATCAGTTTATATTTACTAAAATAATTGCATTTCCATGTTCTGTGTACTGTGGGAGACCGGGATATAGTGAATGCAGGCTCCTGGGTATAGTAACACTTTAATAAAAGTAATTATGGGGGAAAAAAATAATTGGTAAAGGCTATAAACCATAACACAGTCTTTTATTGAAGTGCAATTCTACAAATGTCCACTAGATGGTGCTAATCTTTATTGAGGTTGAGGCATGAGGTTTCCTGTGCCATGTCTCTCTTGTTCCTGCAGCATGACATTTATCTATCCTACTCCTTTCATGCATTGACAGATCTTCTGTGAGTATAGATATTTAATGTGGTTTGTGTATTTTTTCAGCCTTCCTTCCTCTTTATTCTACAATCACTGTTGTTAGACTTTTAATTGTAGGCACTTTCTCTCTGCTGGGATAGAAATAGGTATTTGGGTGTTTGTTCTTCCTATCAAGTCAAGGGCATACAAGTCATAAGTCCAGCACCGCACTCCAACAAGAGCTGCGCAATCTCGTTTCTACAGATGGAACTACAAGTCTCAGCATGGCTGGCCACGAAAATATTGGACAATTTGTATTTTTCTAAATGTGCTGCACTGCGAAGAGATGGGAACACACACTATCTTTAATTTCTGACACACGTTGTTTACAAGTTAAAATCAGTATTTTTTTGCTAGAAAATTACTTAGAACCCCCAAACATTATATATTCTTTTTTAGCAGAGACCCTAGAGAATAAAATGGAGATCGTTGCAATACTTTATGTCACACAGTATTTACGCAGCGGTTTTACAAATGCAATTTTTTTGTAAATAATACAATTTTTAACTAAAAAAAATAAGAAAACCGTAAAAGTTAGCCAATTTTTTTTTATAATGTGAAAGATAATGTTACGCCGAGTAAATTGATACCTAACTTGTCATGCTTCAAAATTTCGCACGTTCATGGAATGGTGACAAACTTTGATACTTAAAAATCTCCATAGACTATGATTTTAAAAATGTCTACAGGTTACCAGTTTAGAGTTACAGAGGAGGTCTAGTGCTAGAATTATTACTCTCGTTCTAATGACCGCGGTGATACATGTGTGATTTGAACACCGTTTACACATATGGGAGCGACTTAAATATGCGTTCGCTTTTGCGCGCAAACTCGGAGGGAATGGGCTCTTTCAATATTTTTTTTTTTATTATTTTACTTTTACGCAGTCCTTTAACCACTTGCCGACCGCCGCAAGTACATTTACTGCGGCAGTCAGCCCCTCCTGGGCAAAGTGACGTATATATACGTCACTCGCCCGCGAGCCAATAGGGGGCGAGCGCGCACCGCTCCCGCCCCTGCTCATTCCCGGACATGTCCGCGCGTGTGACCGGCGGAACCCGATGTCCGCCGGTCACTCGCGATCTCCCGCTGGAGAGGGAGAAAGGCAGGCGGCTGATGTAAACAAAGCCGCCTGTCATTCTCCCTGGTGTAACTGCAGAGATCATACGATCCTGCTATGTAGGATCGTATGTCTCTGGTTACATCACTAGCCACACCCCTTGACAGTTAGAAGCACGCCCCTAGGGACACATTTAACCCCTGCATCTCTAATAAAGTTAGCCCTTTCCCTGCCAGTGTCATTTTTACAGTAACAGTGCATATGTATAGCACTGATTACTGTAGTAATGTCACTGGTACCCCCAAAAGTGTCAAAAATGTCAGTCAAGGGTCCAATCTGTCCACCACAATGTCGCAGTCCCGCAAAAAAAATCGCAGATCGCTGCCATTAATCGTTAAAAAAAAAAACACCAAAAATGACAGAAATCTTTCCCTTAGTCAGTAAACGCAATAACTTTTGCGCAAACCAATCAAAATACGCTTATTGCGATTTTTTTTTTTTTTTTTACCAAACATGGATGCAGAAAACAAATTGGCCTAAAATTTTTTAAAAAATTTAGATTTTTACATTTTTTTGGGGGGGGGGATTTCATATAAAAAATGTGAAAAATATTGTTATTTTTCAAAATTGTCGCTCTTTTTTTGTTTATAGCGCAAAAAGTAAAAATCGCACAGGTGATCAAATACCACCTAAAGAAAGCTCTGTTTGTGGGGAAAAAAAGGACGTCAATTTCATTTGGGTACAGCATCACACGACCGCGCAATTTTCAGTTAAAGTCATGCAGTGCCGAATCGCAAAATACCCCCTGGTCTTTATGCAGCCAAATCCTCCGGGGCTTAAGTGGTTAAAAAAAAAATAAAAAATGTTTTGGTCACTTTATTCCTATTACAAGGAATGTAAACATCCCTTGTAATAGAAATAAGCAGGACAGGGCCTCTTTAATGTGAGATCTGGGGTCAAAAGACCTCAGATCTTACATTTACACTTAAAAGAACTAAAAAAAAAAAAAAAAATTATCATTTATTTATCCCCCCCCCCAAAAAAAAAGAGCCCTTTAGGGCCAGAGGGGACACAGGCTGGATGATGAGGGGGCACAGGCTGGATGATGGGGGAACAGGCTGAATGTTGGAGGACACACTGATGTGGCATGGATGAGCGCTGATGTGGCATGGATGAGGCACAGATGAGCACTGATGTGGCATGGATGAGGCACAGATGGGCATGAATCAGACACAGATGGGCATAAATGAGGCGCGTATAAGGCACAGATGGGCATAAATGAGGCTTGGATGAGAGACAGATGGGCATCAATGAGGCACAGATGGGCATCAATGAGGCAGGGGTGGTGCGTTCGGTGTGTACAGCATGCGAGGAGAGGAGAGAGCTGAACCAGACATGCATCGGTTTGTTGACAACTGATCGCTTCATCATTGGATGGAGTGATCACGTGGTAAAGGGCCGCTGTCATTGGCCTTTTACCCCGATCTGCAGGAAGCACGATTCTGGGAGGACGTCTCTGTACGCCCTCCCAGAAAAAGCTGATCATTCTGTAGCCATCATTTGGCTATGGCCTGGTCGGCAAGTGGTTATTCCCCATAGTCTTAGCTATCCGATAGTACCCGTGAAGCGGGGCTTTGCATTATCTATGTTCATGTTCCGCAATAATTGGCCAAATTCAATCCCCATTCCAGTCCCTGTGAATATTAAAGTGGAGTTCCACCCTGGGAATACTTTTTTTAATAAAAATACCCCCGGGACAGTCGGGGCTAGTACATTCCACAATGGATAGCCTCTGATCTGTCCCAGGTTGCACTTACCTTTTAGAAGAAATACTTACCTTGAAAAAGTATTGTCCAGCGCTGCCATCTCAGGTGTGGGCAGCTTGAAGCCAGCGCGATCCTCTTCTGTGTCTTCTTTCTTCTTCTTCAGTCCCACGATGCACTGCACCGGCCCCGCCGCAACTTCCGGTTCCGCAGCGTCATCCCTGCACAGCTTCTGGGCATGCCCAGAAATTGTTTAGCAAGGTATGACGGCGCCTGCACCGGAACTGACGTCGGGGCCGGTGCAGGCGCATTGATTCCTGGGAGCGATGACGTTCAGCTCCCAGGAATCATTGCAAGCCAGGAAGTGACGAATCGCCATGGCCGCCGAGGGGAATAAGAGGAAGTAAGGTGAGTATATTTTCTTCTAAACCAGGTAAGTAAAAAAAAAAAAAAAAAATTGCGATTATCCATTTGTTTTTCAGGTGACCCCGAGCATGAAGATGGAGGTAAGTTTTATTTTAGGGTGGAACTCCGCTTTAAGCATTGCCCCAGAAAAAATTGTGTGACTATTGGAGGTCCTCTAGTATGGTGCCCTGAACCCCTGTGGTTTGGGCCCTACATTTATAGTAGCTTGGCCTGCTATGGTAATCTATGGCAGGGTCGTAGTCTGGAAATTATAGGGGCTACAGCTTGGACTCCAAATGAGTCCAGGGGGCTATTTGGCACAGAAGTAGGGGAGGCCTTCCTTTACCACCCCCAACTATTTTGGGGTTGCTAACCCAAAATTTCCTAGTCAACTTTTTCTGGGGCCCCTTGAGAGTTTGTGGCCTCTGGGCTGTACCGTGCAGCAGGGAGTGCACCACAGGAATCCCTTGACTCTCAGCTATTCAACGGTACCTGCAGAGCGGGGTTCCACAGTTTCCATGTTCTACGGTGGTCAGCCAAAGTCTACCCCAATGCAGGCCCCTGGGAATATTAAACATTGGCCCCAAAAAAATGTATGTGGCCCCTGGGGATCATAGAGTATCCCTGTGCCAAATCATCAATGTCATCAATGACTTTTCCTTTCCAATGTATATCCCAGTAGTTCTGTATGATGCAGCATTCAAGATGTTCCTTATTGCCTCATTGACTCAATTGTCACATGTATGTATCATGCATCCATTTGCAATGTTATATTATGACAATATTTATTATTAAATCTTTTACTTTATACCAGGTGACTATACCATTTTATATGCCAACCGACTCCACACACCTCACACAAAGTCCCATTTTTTTCTCCCCTTCCCGTCTTATCTAAATAGTAATACTGGGTTATTGGCTGTTTTTTCAAGAATAATACCAATATTATGGATTATATTATTTATTATATATCACTTTACCCAATATGCCGATTCCATTGTACCCTTCTAGTTACCTATTTTATTCCCTCCCCCTCCATATTTACCTGACCAGGGATGGAGGCATCTAGCCTGAGATGGGCAGTGCCTCATATAAAGTCCCAACTGGTTTGTTTTTGTTGGTTTTTGTCCTTGTTCTGGATGTCATAGGGGTTTATCTGAGATGAGGAAATGATACAATTTGATTCTTTGTTTTGCAGGAACAGGATTGAAGAATGTGCCCTCTTCTACTTGAATAAGGAAGACGCGACGGTGCCGGAACACTTTCTGCTAGCTTGAAAATGAGATTTAGAAGCCAGATTCTGGTTTCAGGGGTATCCCTGGCATTTGGTGCTGTGCTGGGTGCAGGGGTGACCAATTGGAGGCTACATGACAAGTCTGGATCCGATTCCCTTTATCCAATCGTACAGGCCGCATCTGAGGTGTCCCTCCCCCCTGTTTCTGGCATCACTAGATTTGGATTACCAGGCTTCAGCCAACTTAAGACTCGCCAGTCCCACATGCTCAGCTATGACCCCAGGCTGCGCGGCCCAACGTGGGTTCTAGAACAACTGAATGGTGAGCGCATACGGGGCGCGGCTGATCGGATTCACTGTGACTTCATAGAAGATGAGTCCGTACACCCTTATCACCGGGCCACAAACTTTGACTACAAGAGAAGTGGATTTGACCGGGGACACTTGGCAGCAGCAGCCAATCATAGATGGAGCCAGCAGGCCATGGATGAAACTTTCATATTAAGTAATGTGTACCCGCAGGTCAGTAATATTGCTCTCAGTAATCAGAAATTAGCTTACACCAACACTTAAAGCGGTAGTATCCCACTTTTTGACACTTTTAACTACAGGTAAGCCTATAATAAGGCTTTCCTGTAGGTACAATTAATATCTCCTAAATCGGCACGGTTTAGGAGATATTTGCAGTGCATGCAGCCGCTCACGCGAGCGGCGCATGCGCTCTGAAGGTCCGGCGGAAAATCACTTCCGCGCGCATGCGTGGGAGTGACGTCATCGCGGCTCTGGCCAATCACAGCGCCACAGAGCCGCCAAACCCGGAAGAGACGCCGAGGGATCATGGCAGCGCCCGCAGCGATGTCCGGGGGTCCATGTCGGGGCTTCGTTCTAAGGTAAGTAATACATAATGAGCTAGTATGCGATGCAGGTTTTTTTTTTTTTTCGGGTTTACAACCGCTTTAAAGTAATAATAAAGACTACATTTTTTTATTGGTAAACTAAAAAAGAGTACTTAAACTTACCTGATCTGTGCAACAGTATTGCACAGAAAGGTCAACTAACCTCCTTTTTGGCAGTCCCCTGCCAGCACTGCCCACTCCTTCCTCCTCCGGTTGCCTCCTCCGCAAGCCAGGTGCCAAGGAGGCAGGGCTGTCTGTGTCCATAGACACAGTAAGATGCAAGAGCCTGATCAGGGCAAGTAAAATAGATTATGAAAGGCACATTGCTGAGTAGAGTAAAATAAATCCCCAAAAATGTTTCAAATATAATTAATAAAAACCCGAAATGAGAACATATTGCCCTCATAAAGGATGATCAGGGGAAGTTGGTCACACGTGACATGGAGAAGCCAACTGTAATAATTACATTCTTCTCCTAGGTTCTGTTCAGTATAACAATATATTGAATGTGGCTGACAGAAACCAGTGTTCAAAAAAGACTTGAAAAACGTGATGTGAAGAAATCACTAAGACTGGATGGTTTACACCCACAAAGAACTTGCAAATACAGACCATTCAGCCTAACAACAATAGTATGTAAACTATTGAAAGGAATGATAAGGGACCATATTCAAGAATTTGCTAACAAGAATAGTATCATTATTAATACCTAACATGGACTGAAGAAAGACTGTTCTTGCCAGACCAACCATTTAACATTCTATGAGGAGGTAAGCTGTACTTTGGATAGAGGAAGACCTGTGGACGTAGTATAGCTATATTTTGCTAAGGTATTTGATAGAGTACCCAATAAACAACTGATTAACAAATTGAGAACTTTTGGCACTGATCATTTGGTATGTGGCTGGATAGAAAACTGGTTTCAGGAGAGTTTCCGAAGGGTCATGATTAATGTCATATATTCTGAATGGTCTGGAGTTGGGAGCATTGTGCACCAGGGCTTTGTCTTGGGACCAATTCTGTTTAATGTGTTCACAAATGATATAGAAGTTGGAATAAATAGTTCAATTTGCCCATGATACAAACCTAAATAGGGTAATACATTCACAACAGGATGTAGCAACTCTCCAAGAAGACCTAATTAAAATAGGGAACTGGGCAACTATATGGCAGATGAGGTTTAATAAAGAAAAATGTTACCTAATGCACATGGGAGCTAAATATAAAAATGCAAGTTACACGCTAGGGAGAGACCATCTTGGGGAAACAAGGATGGAAGAGGATCTGGGGGTCCTGGTAGTTCAGACTCGGCAATAGTATGCAATGCCAAGCTGCAGCAACGGTATTTATTCCACTTTACAAAACTCTGATTCTGCCACATTCTTGAGTATGATGTCCAGTTCTGGTCACCAGTCCTCAGGAAGGATGTGTTTGAAGTGGACAGAGTCCAAAGAAAGGCAATAAAGCTAATAAGGGGGATTGAGGATCTCCGTTATGAGGAACAACTGCTAACATTACACTGTGTTTCCCCTGGAGAAGAGACACTTAGGAGGGGACATGATCGCAATTTACAAATCTTTGAATGGTGACTCTAGTATTGGGAGGAAACTATTTAACCTAAGGTTTCTAAAGAAGAAAAGCAGCCGCACAGTGAAGTTGGATGAAAAGCTGATCAATCCTAGTTTAAGGGATTGTTTACTGTTAGATCAATAAGGGTGTGGTACCCCCTCCCCAGTTGATGTCAGGCGGTGTCGATAAATTCCCAAACTGTAAATGTGTTTCTCAGCAAACAAAATGTACAGGGATATTGAAAATGGTAGTAACATAACACACAGGTACATTCAGGTTGAACTGGATGGGCTGATATATTTATTCTGCTTGGTGTCTATATTCAACAATGTAAGAAAACTTTTTGGAAATAGGCTCCTTTCACATGGAGCGGATCTGTCCGAGCGGAATCTGCCTGCTCAGAGGGGGATCTACTTATAAGAGCGGACATTGACCCAGCCCTCTCTCCTCTATGGGGTGGTCAGTTTCCAACCGATTATCATCTGATCCACTGGACGGATGGTGGACATATCGCTATACGTCCATTTTATCAGATCAGATGCCCGGCAGGTGACAGTGGACATCCAACACCCCATAGGGAACAATGGGTGGTCCAATCGGGTCCACCTGAAAAACTGACAGGCGGACCCAAACGGTCCGCTGGTGTGAAAGGGGCCTTAAACATACAGTATATGCAGGGACTGCATTAAGATGATAGGGGGGGATATGATATCAATGTACAAATACTGTACTGGTGACCCTAGCATAAGGAACAAACTATTCAGAGAAAGGGAATACAATAAGACACGTGGCCACTCACTAAAACTAGAGGAAAGATGGTTTACGTAAGGGGTTCTTTACTGTCAGAGCAGTAAGGATGTGGAATTCTCTTCCACAAGCAGTGGTATCAGCAGGGAGCATCGATAGTTTCAAAAAATTATTAGATGGGCACCTTAAAGACCACAACATACAGGGGTATACAATGTACGGTTAACAGCAAACACACACACACATCATAGGTTGGACTGGATGGACAGATGTCTTTTTTCAACCTCACAAACTATGTAACTATGATAGGCTTACTTTAAATCCAGATACTCTTATGTAGGCATTTTATATTTGTAAAGGACCAGTTTTATCAGAAATTGATGTGATACTAACGTTCACTCTTTCAGAATCCAAATCTTAATCAGTATGCCTGGAAAAACCTGGAGAAATACTGCCGATCGCTAACCAAGAGTAACAGGAACGTGTATGTGTGCACCGGTCCCCTATTCTTACCCAAGTAAGTCAAATGCATACAATTATACCTAAGATAAACAGGAACATCCAAGTTAGAAACTTGAAATTGGACCTTAAGCAAAACATACTGAAATACTAAAGATACTGAAGTACTTGCATTTGCTTGAAAAACCAGTGCTCACACTCAGTCATATTCTAAAATATCAACTATACCACAGCTCTTTTTTTTTTTGATTAATGTCTCTTACTGTTGTTTTCAGGATTCTTTATTCCCTGTGCACACTCCCCATCCTCCTTTTACACGCACATGAACTTTAATGGCATCCCAGTCTTAGTCCATAGGGTTCAATATTGAGTTGGCCCACCCTTTGCAGCTATAACAGCTTCAACTCTTCTGGGAAGGCTGTCCACAAGGTTTAGGAGTGTCTATGGGAATGTTTGACCATTCTTCCAGAATTGCATTTGTGAGGTCAGACACTGATGTTAGATGACAAGGCCTGGCTTGCAGTCTCCGCTCTAATTCATCCCAAAGGTGTTCTATTGGGTTGAGGTCAGGACTCTGTGCAGGCCAGTCAAGTTCCTCCACCCCAAACTTGCTCGTTCATGTCTTTATGGACCTTGCATTGTGCACTGGTCCAAATCATTTGGTGGAGGGGGGATTATGGTGTGGGGTTGTTTTTCATGGGTTGGGCTTGGGCCCTTAGTTCCAGTGAAGGCAACTCTTAAGACTTTACCATACCAAGATATTTTGGACATTTTCACGCTCCTTTTAGACCCCAGATCCCCCCATAAGAATACCTGTCATGTGCCTATTGCTGTCACAAGGTATGTTTACATTCCTTGTGACCACAATAAAATTCATCAAAATCCCTTCATATGCTAACACCTTAAGAGTTCCCTTCAGTGGAAATAAGGAGCCAATCCCAAACCCTGAAAAACAACCCCACACCATAATCCCCCCCTACATTAAATGAATTGGACCAGTGCACAAAGCAAGGTCCATAAAGACATGGATGAGCGAGTTTGGGGTGGAGGAACTTCACTGGCCTGCACAAAGTCCTGACCTCAACTTAGAGGCTTAGGCTGCGATCCAGGCCTTCTCGTCCAACATTAGTGCCTGACCTCACAAATGCTCTTCTGGAAGAATGGTCAAACATTCTCATAGACACACTCCTAAACCTTGTGGACGGCCTTCCCAGAAGAGTTGAAACTGTTATAGCTGCAAAGGGTGGGCCAACTCAATATTGAACCCTACGGACTAAGACTGGGATGCCATTAAAGTCCATGTGTGTGTAAAGGCAGGCGTCCCAATACTTTTGGTAATATAGTGTATGTATAACATGCCAACACCTGGATTTATTCTTTATCCAGTTACATTAGTATGCTGAAAAGTAGGGTGGGTTTTACCGGCCTAGCCCCAAACTTCTTGTTTGCCAGCATCCAGGCATCCTGTAGTCAGAAGTATACTTCACTAGTCTCTGAATTCCTGTGTTCCTCAATAGATGTGAAAGAAATAGAGTTTTACTCACGCCTATAGACCTATTCTGAACATTTTTTTTTTATTCTAGGATGGAAGCAGATGGTAAAATGTATGTCAAATACCAAGTGATTGGCACCAACAATGTGGCTGTCCCAACACACTTCTTCAAGGTTGTCGTCTTGGAGAAATTCAATGGCGAGATTGAACTTAGACCCTACGTCATGCCAAACTGTCCTGTAGATGAAAAGATCCCCCTGGAGCGCTTCCTGGTGCCCATAGAAAGTATTGAGCGAGCTGCTGGTCTGCTTTTTGTTCCAAACATACTCAAGACAACAAATAACCTAAAAGCCATCACCGCTGGTGGGAGATGACCCCATCCTGATCTGTTATGTCAGCTTTCAGTGGACCTGTGCTCTATGCCCTGCATTGCAGCTTGCAATTATGGGCAAACAGCAGGTTTACTTTAATGGTAGCCCCACGTATGGCCTTCCCTTCCATCAGGAGCAGAGAGAAGAAGCCTTGTTACACAGAGCTGTGGAATTTCTCCTCACCTCCATGTGACATTATTGGGTGACTAAGCAGCCAAGCACCAGCATTGTCCATTATAAGGCATGGGAGTGAATCGTATGCCCCCCCCCCCCCCCCATTCCTGGATGTATTGGATTGGTGGTGGGGACAAGGAGAAGGTGATCATGTACTGCCAATGAGGCTGCAATGGAAGGAAATTGTTGGTTTGCCCTGCATGGGCAAAGCCCATGTTCACTTGAAAAATACAGAATCATGCTGCTTTTTACATTATGTACAGTGTAGATGTGTATGACAATGCTTATGTCAATCATGGAAAACCTAACATGGAATCTTAATACAAAATGTTTTTGCTTTAAGTAATGTCTCCCTCTCTTGGATTATGGTGAATGAACGCATGTCTGCAATATTGAATGATAAGATGAAGGTGTTTGATAAAGTGTGGGAACCACGGCTCCATTATTTAACTGGTAACTCATAAACTTGTAGCCTGCTGTCTGGGTTCTGGGAGCGTTGGGTTTGGGGCGAGGGGTCTGGTCCACTTTTTTCTTTATTCTCCTTCAATCCTTCTCCTTTTCTTCTCTTTCCTTTCTTTACTCTACTACTCAGTAGGCAGAGGCGTAACTAGAACCTTTAGGGCGCCAGTGCAAGAAACCATGAAGGGCCCCCTGGATCCCTGGTCAGCGCCCTTCCTTTCAAGCCTGGGGCTCTTCCCACTGATCCTGGGGCCCTTTACCCTAGTTGCGGGGCCCTTTATTATGGTCCCGTAGAGGGACCCTTTCACAAGTTCTGCAGTGGGCCCCCTTCCTGCCATCTTGGGGCCTCCCCACGGTGGTGGAATGTCAGGGCCCCATTGCACGTGTGACCTTTGTGATCCTGGAAGTTCACCCACTGGTGTCAGTAGTTTTTATTTTTTGGTATTTTAATTGTATTATTTTTTATCATTTTATTTTATTTTTTTACAATGTCACTGACTATGACTCTGTCCATTCAGAAAAGGAAGGAGCTGGTAAATTACATATTTACCGACCCCCTTCCTGGTTCTTTATTGTGACACATCCCCTGCAGCAGCCGGCAGGAGGGGGGAGGGAGCACAGTGGGGGGGGAACCAGGGGAGCACACAGGGGCCCAGAGACAGCAGAACACAAGTGAACTGGATAGGAGGAGTGGCGGGGGTAGCATACAGAGGAACCAATCTCCTCCATTTTCCTCCTACAGCTACAGGAGGAAAAAGGAGGACAGTGATTTCTCTACATGCTGCCCCCGCCGCCCCTCCTATCCAGGTGTGCAGGGGAGCTGCACAGGCCCCCTAGAGCATGGGGCCCGGTTGCAATTGCAACCCCTGTAGTTACGCCCCTGTCAGTAGGTATCCTTATTGGATACTCCCAATTGCCGAATTTGCACATGCCAGCGTCTCCTGTCCTGGAGATGGGGTACTGAATCTGTTTTCTTGCTCAACAATGATAGTTTGGGGTGCCTATATAAAAATACTGCAGTTTGCTTAGCATACAAATCAATACTTACCACTTTAGCCCCGGAGGATTTTCCTGCTTTACGTCCAGGCCACTTTTTTCAACTTGGCACTGCCAATGACAATTACGCGGTCATTCAACGATGTGCCTGAACGAAATTTGCATTCTATTTTTCCCACAAACAGAGCTTTCTTTTGGTGGCATTTTATCACCTCTGCGCTTTTCATTTTTTGCGATATTAACCACTTGTCGACTGCTGCAAGACTATATACGGCGGCAGTCAGCCCCTCACAGGCAAAGTGACGTATGGGTATGTCACTAGCCTGTGAGGCTCTAGGGAGCGAGCGCGCGTGCCCACTCGCTCACGGACCCCCCCCCCCCCCCCGCGCGAGTGAGCGGGGGACCCTGATGTCCGGCGGTCACTCGCGATCGCCGGTTACACCGGGAGAAAGGCAGGCGGCTAATGTAAACAAAGCCGCCTTTCATTCTTCCCTGTGTAACAGCAGAGATCATACGGTCCTGCTATGTAGGACCGTAGATCTCTGCTGTTACATCACTAGCCACATCCAATCACAGTAAGAAGCACGCCCCTAGGGACACACTTAACCCCTCCCTCTCTAAAATTAACCCCTTCACTGCCAGTGTCATTTTTACAGAAACAGTGCATATGTATAGCACTGATTACTGTAGTAATGTCACTGGTACCCCCAAAAGTGTAAAAAATGTCAGTCAAGGGTCCAATCTGTCCGCCCCAATGTTGCAGTCCCGCAAAAAAAATCGCCGATCGCTGCATTACTCGTTAAAAAAAAACCAATAAAAATGACAAAAATCTTTCCCTTTGTTAGTAAACGCAATAACTTTTGCGCAAACCAATCAAAATACGCTTTTTGAGATTTTTTTTACCAAACCTATGTAGCAGAAAACAAATTGACCTAAAATGTTAAAAAATTTAGATTTTTACATTTTTTTGGGGGGGAATTTCATATAAAAAAATTTGAAAAATATTGTTATTTTTGCAAAATTGTCGCTCTTTTTTTGTTTATAGCGCATGATCAAAAAATGGCACAGGTGATCAAATACCACCAAAAGAAAGCTCTGTTTGTGGGAAAAAAAGGACTTCAATTTCATTTGCGTACAGCGTCGCATGACCGCGCAATTGTCCGTTAAAGTCACACAGTGCCGAATCGCAAAATAGGCCCTGGTCAGGAAGGGGGTAAAATCTTCCAAGGCTTAAGTGGTTAATAAAAAAAGAGCGAAAATTGTGCAAAAAAATTTACATTTTCTACTTTGACAGTTAAAAAATATACAATATATTCAATTTTTGGCATATATTTAGGCCAAAATGTATTTAGCTACATGTCTTTGACAAAAACAAATTCTCAATGAGCGGATTTTTAACCACTTTAAGACCGGAAGATTTTACCCCCTTCCTGACCAGGCCATATTTTGCGATTCGGCACTGCGTTACTTTAAGGGACAATTGTGCGGTCGTGCGACGCTGTACCCAAATGACATTTATGTCCTTTTTTTCCCCACAAATAGAGCTTTCTTTTGGTGGTACTTGATCACCTGTGCGATTTTTTTTTTTTTTTCATTTTTGTAAAAAAGAGCAACAATTTTGAAAAAAAAAAACAATATTTTTCACATTCTGATATATATCATTCCCCGAACAAAATTTACAAATCAAAATTTTTAACATTTTAGGCCAATTTGTTTTCTGCTACATATTTTTGGTAAAAAAAAATCACAATAAGCGTATTTTGATTGGTTTGCGCAAAAGTTATCACGTTTACTGACTACGGGAAAGATTTGTCATTTTTATTGTTTATTTTTTTTTTTTACTAGTAATGGCGGCGATCTGCGATTTTTTTTTTTTTTGCGGGACTGCGACATTGCGGTGGACAGATCGGACCCCTAACTGACATTTTTGACACTTTTGGAGGTACCAGTGACATTACTACAGTAATCAGTGCTATAAATATGCACTGTTACTGTAATAGTGACACAGGCAGGGAAGGGGTTAACACTGTTGGTGATCAAGGGGTTAAATGTGTGGCTCATGCTGTGGGGGGAGGGGGTTGTGTGACACAGACACAGATCGCAGGTTCAGCTATGCTGAATCCTGTGATCTGTCCCTGCCTGTCACAGTGGAGATCCGACGCTTTGTTTACACAAGCGGGTGGATTTCCTCACTCTGTCCCCGATGATTAGGGAAGAGCGGCAGTGATCACCGCCTCTCCTCCCCTGGCCCGACTCCCACTGTGTCTGAATACAGCGGGAGCGAGCCTCCGGCGGCGCGCGCGCGCCGCCGAGAGAGGGAGGAATCCAGCGACGTAAGTCTACGTCGCTGGACCCAGGAGAGCCGCACTGCTGCAGTAGCAGCAACGTGAGCGGTCGGCTAGTGGTTAAACTTGACAAGTATTTTACAGCTTGAGTAGCTCTTTTTGATGTCTCAGGGAAAATGTTGTATGTGTTGGGGGCTTGCAAACCATAATTTTTTCTGCTGTTCTCTTTTTTTAATATCTGATGGACAATTGGGAAAGACATGTTACTGTTTGTTAGTTCATTGTATTTTTGTATATTGTCCTTCGGGAAAACCTTAATAAAAACCATTGAAAACAAAGATCAATGTCTCCTTCAGCCTGGAACTCTCTTGAAACACCTATGCAAATACAGGCCAAAAAACCTCCTAAAATTTAAATAAAGGACTTTAAGTCCCAGTTCACACTACCGCGACTTGTCAGGTGACCTGTCAGCCTGACAAGTCGCGGTCCATTCAGTGCTACGGGAACCGTTCTTTTAGGAGCGACTCAAGTCGCTCCGACTTAGAAAATAGTTCCTGTACTACTTCGGGGCGACCTCGGAGCGACTTGCATTGACTTCAATTATGTGAAGTCCGTGCAAGTCGTGCCGAAGTCGCGGTGCACGCGACTTCACAGGTCGCCCCCGAAGTTGTGCCACGGTAGTGTGAACGGACTCTAAAGGTACCTAAAAAAGCACACTGGGTGCAAAATGTATTGACAATGTAGCAGGTTTTCCAGGCATTGGGCCTGATGTGGGTCTGCCATTGTTACCGGTGACACCTTCAGCATATTTAAGCTGAATACCCAAGTGTGAGATTGGAGACAATGACCATCCCGGCATCTTTGGTTTGTTTTGTTTTTTTGATAATGGGGATGGGAGAAGGGAATGAGTGGGATACTCCTCTGGCTCAACTAGGAACAAATGGGACACTTTGTAGGAAAAATGCCTTTCAGCGCTGTCTTGACGCCGGCTGGATGCCGACCAACGCTTGCTGGTGCTTGAAAAGCACTGAATTGCTGAACTGTACTTGAACTTGACTTTTGACACTCTGGTTAGCACAAAAAGTCCTGGACTGTACTGTGAACTGACTTCTGACAATCTGGTTAGCTCAAAAGTCCTGGATACAGCGCCCTCCAGTCCTTCACTGACTGAGGTAGCTTTCTGTAACTGCTTTGTGCTGCTGCAACTCTCAACACTGTACACTGCACACCGCACGCTGTACACTTTAACACTTCAGGGCCCATCACTGGTGCCCCCTTTACACTTCAGGGTCCTCTCACTAGGCACCCCCTCTACACTCCAGGGTCCTCTCACTAGGCACCCCCTCTACACTTCAGGGTCCTCTCACTAGGCACCCCCTCTGCATTTCAGGGTCCTCTCACTAGGCACCCCCTCTGCATTTTAGGGTCCTCTCACTCAGCACCCCCTCTGCATTTAAGGGTCCTCTCACTAGGCACCCCCTCTGCATTTCAGGGTCCTCTCACTATGCACCCCCTCTACACTTCAGGGTCCTTAACTAGGCACCCCCTCTACACTTCAGGGTCCTCTCACTAGGCACCCCCTCTACGCTTCAGGGTCCTCTCACTAGGTACCCTCTTTGCACTTCAGGGTTAACACTGGCACCCCCTTTACTCTTGCTCCTGCACCGCTAGCTAGCTCCTGGATCCCTCTGACCTTCTCCGGAGTGGTCCCCCCTCAGTTAGGCAGACCCCCAGGGGCAGTTTGCAGTACTCACGAACTGGGAATGCTTTGCTGAAACTTGACCCCCTCGGCACACCGGATCCTCTCTGCAGCTCAGCCCTCTATCCCCTCAGGCAAGCCGCCCGGGACACCCAATCCTTCTGACAGGAGGAGACACAGCCATAATCTCCCTCCTGGGACTCTGCTTCCCGCCAAAGATGCTGCGTCATGCGCTCCCCTCAAACTTATAACCACTCCCAGAATCCTGTGCGGCAGAATCTGCCTTTCTGGGGTAGATACAGGCCTAAATGTGACATTGGCTGGGTTTCCTCCACTGCCCAATGAGAGCCCTCTCATGGAGCCAGTGGGGAGACTCCCCAGTCTCAACAGCCACACCTGGGAGACATGACAGCCCAGTTGAAAATCATGGCCCTGCTGTTAGGCAGCCAAGGCCCACTATACTTTACCTAGTACCTGTAGGGTGCTACAACAAGAAAATCAATTAAAAATCATTATCATATTATAACACACATGTATAGACAAAATATTAGATATGATAAAACCTATGAATAACATATAATTAACACCTAACCACCCTGCTGAAGACAGGTGGAGGTAATTACAAAATCGCCGTAGAGTCGCCTCGACGCGGATGCGTTTCTCGGGGCAACAGCCGCTTCTTCCGGAAGACAATAGACAGCGATTATAATCTTATTCACCAAAAATAAATAACAGGCATTTATTATTCTTTAACAGGGTCTTCATACATTGTCTGCTGTTTTTTATTTATTTATTTATTTTTAATTTTTTTTACCAAAATACGCCTGGATGAGATCCCATAATCCAAGAAAACTGGATAGTTCCTATTTCCGAGAAGTAAATTATATCAGTCATGTAGGGCCAGGATGAAGGAAAACAAATCCTCAAAAGTCCGTCAGCGTAAAAAACATCCAAATAAAGCCCTAAATTTGCACCCAGTGTGCTTTTTTAAGGTACCTTTACAGTCCTTTATTTAGATTTTAGGAGGTTTTTTTGCATATATACATATCCGGATGTGGTACCTGGACGACGTATGTCCATTAACCACTTTAAGACCGGAAGGAATTGCCCCTTCCTGACCAGGCCCTATTTTGCGATTCGGCACTGCGTAACTTTAACGGACAGTTGTGCGGTCGTGTGACGCTGTACCCAAATAAAATTGATGTCCTTTTTTTCCCACAAACAGAGCTTTCTTTTGGTGGTATTTGATCACCTGTGCAATTTTTATTTTTTGCGCTATAAACAAAAAAAGAGCGACAATTCTGGAAACAAAAAACAATATTTCTCTTATGTCCTCTGACAGTCGCCGCCCACTCATACAGTCTTCACCAATGGGTATTGACCTCTTATCCATAGGAGCAAGCTAGGCATAAGACTTGTTAAAAACAAAGTTTTTACATAGACACACCTATGGGGACTGTCCCACTGGTCCAATACCCCCCTGCTATCAGCCATCCCAACTCAGTTTGTCTTCTGCCTAGTTAGGAGTGAGATAGGCTTCCCTGTGCTGGGGCTACAGCCTCAGCCTTCTTCTTCTTTTTTTCTTTATGATTTTATTGCAGGGAATGTGTTTTTTTCTTCACATTTCTAGCTATTTATTTCTCAGCTTTTAGTTAGTCACTTCTTCAAGATGATGACGGCGTTTGTGGGGCTGGGAGTCGGACTGGTCTTCCTGGTTTTCCAGGACAGAGGGCCTGATGGAATCCCAGCCCGCCATCGAGCGTTTAGCAGGCTATGTGTTCGCCCTGGCCTCGCAAACGACCCATCCCTGTCCTCAGGGATGCAAGCCTGCGAGGTGGCTACCTCGCCTGGACGTCTCCCCACGGTTCTCCGTGTACTGTTAGCGTCCTGCGTTTTTGGCTGACTGCACCCCTGCCATCTGAGGGTGGGCGGTTTCCCGTCGATGAGAGCCACCCCACGCCATCGAGTACAGGTAAGTACATTATGTGTGGGGCCTCTGTCTGGGGCTGACAGTCCTGTGTGTCTGTGTTATCCCCTCATGTCTGTGTGTTTTTGGGCCCCCTGATCCCGGTCCCTGCAGGGTTTTTTTCTCACAGCCTGTGCGCTGTGTGGGGTTGTGGGGGTCCCTCTCCTGTGTCACTTTAGGGTGCTTGGGAGGTACAGACACGTGTGGCGACCGCTGCGAGGTTAAAAACCGCCGGTCCGCCATTTTAGGTGTGGGCAGCATGTCTGGCTTCACTGTGGGCTCTTATACAGCATTGTATGTGGTGTGTTTTGGCGCCTTGCGGCACCATCTTGTGTGTGGCAAAACGTTCGTTCCGAGCACATGTCGGCGGCCATTTTACCGAAGCCTTCCATTACTGTTAATTGAGCCAGAAGAGTGATGGTTGCTGTGTGCCTAGCTGCTATTGCACTAATCTAATCTATTGTTTAATCCGGGATCAGAGGTTCCCAGATTGCTCAACTTTTCAGGGTTTGCAAAGCACAGACTGTCAGATTGGAAAGCCTATATGTTAATCTGGCATTGCAGAGTGCTGTATATTAATCTGAATGTCACATGCATTTATTGGCCTGGGCTAGGCACCAATGCCAATAGCTTTCTGCCAGGGGAGTAATAGCAATTCAGTCCGGTTGTTGGCCAAAATAAACTCAGCTTCTGGATGTGCTTTGCATCCAATGTCCATGCGGATGCTTTCTACCTGAGCCTGTACCCATAAAGATAACCTGCCAGGATTAAAAAAAAAAATGGCAGCCACCACTGGCATCTAATTCTGGAATCTGTAACCCTTACCTTTTGCTTTTACTGCTTAGTGAATCTAACTCAGCACTGATTTGTAGCCAATAAAATGAGTGCTGAAAAATAGAAAGGTCTGCAGAAAGGTTGGCTGTGTGCTCTTGATGTAGCTCACTGGGTAGAGTGCTTAGCAATTAGAGCGTTTGCCTTGAAGGTTGTGTGTTCAAATCTGCATGCATAAAAACCAGCTTTGTGTTTCTTGAGCCACCAAATGTTTTTCAATTGTTCTCATCATGTCATATTTGGTAATTAGTTATACAGAGAAGCTGCATTGGGCCTGTGGTGCATGAGGTTGGTGTGCTCGTGTTGAATGCTCAAAGCCCTGGATTTCTTAGTTCAAATCCAGTGTGGAACAAGTGTATTGTGGGCCACTAAATGGTTTTTAATTATTCCCATCATGTCATCTTCAGTATATAGTTCTACAGAGAAGGTGCATTGCTGGCTAAGGCATGTGTGGTGCATGGTGTTGGTGTACTGCTGTTGAATGTACAACGCCCTGGATTTCTTGGTTCAAATCTTGGGTGTGGTGATAGCTTTATATTTCAAAGGCTGAGAGAGTCTAGATGCATTATATAGGTGCATTAGCAACTCATTCTGATGTCATCTGGTTCTGTGGCGCAGCAAAGAAGGCTCCTGATATTAGAGTCAGAGGACTGTAGGTTCGATTCCCGTGAGTGAGCAAAGATGCTTCCTCAACGTTCCACCAAGCCTTTGGTGGTTGTGTGAAGGGCGGATTAAATTACAAAGACTCTCATGAAGTGCTCAGAACTTGAAAAAGTTGGTGGTGCGGACCACCATTGGTTGGGCTTCAGTGACACTGGGAAAGGAATACTTTGAAGGAGCTCAGAAATGGAAAAAGTTGGTGGTGCGGACCACAATTGGTTGGGCTTAAGTGAACCTGTGACCCTAGAACTGGGCCAGGAATACTGTGAAGGAGCTCAGGATTTGAAGAAGTTGGTGGTGTGGACCACCATTGGTTGGGCTTGAGTAAACCTGTGACCCTAGAACTGGGACAGCAATAAAGTGAAGGAGAAGGGGCATGTTAATGAAAATTAAGAGATAAATTGATAAAAAACCAAAAATTAAGATGGATAGCATTTCTAATTGTTTCCTTTGTTCCACAACACTGCTTGTGGTTTTCACTCACAGGCACCGCTTGATGGTTTCAAGGCTGGAACTCACTTCAGTTAGGCTTCCTTCACATCATGTCAAGGTCGACTACTCGTCTGGAACTCACTTCAGCGATGCTTCATTCACATGGTGTCAAGGTCGTCGTCCACTTCAGCAATGCTCCATTCAGATGGTGTCAAGGTCGTCGTCCACTTCAGCGATGCTTCATTCACATGGTGTCAAGGTCGTCTTCGTCCACTTCAGCGATGCTTCATTCACATGGTGTCAAGGTTGTCTTCGTCCACTTGATGGCTACATGGCTGGAACTCATTTCATCGAAGATCCATTCACATGGTGAGACAGTCCACTCATTAACCAAGTATGCCCCTTCGCCTCCAAGCACTTGGTTGCTGTTCTGCTTCCGAACAGCTCTGACCAAACTCCTGTTTGATCTGTTCTGGGAATCGAACTCACGGCCTTCAGATTCCACATTCACCGCCCTATATGCTGTGCCACTGGGCTGGTTGAAAATAACCTGCCAGCAGTGCCTATACATCCTAAATGCGACCTGAAAACTGTAGTAACCATTAGCAACCAAGCAGATGAAGCAGATTTAAGAGAGGATTGGTTGCTATTGATTTCAGCAGTTTGTATAACGTTAATAAATAAAACCAGAAAGATGATCACCTGGGATTTGAACTCACAACCTTCTGTTTGTGAGAACACCAACATACCCACTAGGCTATAGCCTCTGATAGTGGAAGGCCATGAAAACCAGTTGTAATATCATGGCATACCATATCATCAGTGGATGAATGTTAAAATGTACTAAATTGCCATCATCTAACAAAAACTAGTTTCCCAGTTAACATTCCAAAGGATATTCCTATCTGGTAAAACTGTAATAACCCAAAGCAACCAATATGCAGCAGATTTAAAAGAGGATTGATTGCTATTGGTTTCAGCAGTTTGTATAACATTAATAAATAAATCCAGAAAGATGAATGCTTGAGGATTTGAACTCACAACATTCTGTTTGTGAGAACACCAACATACCCACCAGGCTATAGCCCCTGATAGTGGAAGGCCCTGAAAACCAGTTGTAATATCATGGCATACCATATCATCAGTGGATGAATGTTACATTGTACTAAATTGCCATCATCTAACAAAAACTATTTTCCCAGTAGACTTTCCAAAGGATATTCCTATCTGGTAAAACTGTAATAAAACCAGAAAGTTGATCGCCCCAGGATTTGAAATCACAACATGTCTCTTTGTGAGAACACCAACATACCCACTAGGCTATAGCCTCTGAGGGTGGGAGGACTTGAAAACCAGTTGTAATATCATGGCATACCATATCATCAGTGGATGAATGTTAAAACATTGTACTAAATTGCCATCATCTAACAAAAACGAATTTCCCAGTTGACCTTCCAATGGATATTCCTATCTGGTAAAACTGTAATAAAAACAGAAAGATGATCGCCTCAGGATTTGAAATCACAATTCTGTTTCTGAGAACACCAACATACCCACTAGGGTATAAGAAGAAGTGCTAAGTGTTAAGAGCTAAGACCATGAAGGCTTGATGAAACTGTAAAGACTCCTGTGGCATTGGTTCGGACTTGACTAAGTGGGTGCATGGTGGGGAGCACCATTGGTACGGCTTCCGTGAGCCTGTGAGAAGGGAGCGGAGGCAGGAATACTGTGAAGGAGAAGGGAATGCTGTTGGGAATGCTAGATCTAGACTAGTCTCCCACTTTGCCTCCTCCTAAGTGCACTTTCAAGACTCCATTGCCTTGAACCACAGGACACCATCTCAACTGCTGCCTACAAACAAAGTGCAGTAACCCCCAGCAACCAAGTACCTACCGTAGTCTGAAAGCCAAGTGGTTGCTTTGAGTTTCTGCAACCCCTGCCATACACACAACACCACCAGCAAAGGTGAAAGGAGTGCCTCATCCAGTAGTTGTATTATCATTACATATTATCATATTAGTATTAGTGGCTTCATGTAAAAAAATTGTACTGAATAGCTATCCCCAGACTTATGCCTCGTACACACGCAACGATTATCGGCCGACTTTTGTCCAGTGTTGTTTGTTGGTTGAAATGTGCTCTAGACGGCACATGAATTTTCTCGGCCAACAAAAATCTACTTCAGAAGTGATGTCATGTGATGGTTTACATTCCGTGTGTTTTTTCATCTCTAAGCATGCCCAGTCTTGCTCATCAGATTTTTGTCTGCTGAAATCTGTACTGAATGATGGAAAATCGGCCGTTGTGGTGACGGCCAACAAACATTTTATAGCCTGCACACCAGATTTTTTTCGGCCGAAAAGTCGGAGTCGGTTGTCGGAAGCATCATACTAACAAGCCGAAAATCGGCCGAACGGACGTTGGCCGAAAATTCACGGCCAACTATCGACGCGTGTGTACGGGGCATTAGACTAGTCTTCTACTTGGTTTACTAAGGGATCTTCTCATCTGGTAAAAATGCCGTTTTATCAGGCCATTCTCACAACCCTTGACTTGTGACAACACCAGCGTACTCTCAATGCCACGGTCTCAGAAAGAGGGTGAGTTACCTGTGACCAAACTTGACTAGTCTCTCACTTGGCCTACAAAAAAAATCTTTGCATCTGGTAAAACTCTCCTTTCAAACGTAAATTCCCTTGAAACAGGCCATCATCTCAATGGATGCCATTATCTTCGAGATCTTTCACTACACATGATCTCCATCTCTACCTCATCAACAGTCCCCAAACTGACCTGGCTTACAAGGGATTTTCTCAACTGGTAATACTGCAGTTTCAACAGTTTTTTCTCTTGAACCATAGGGGACCGTCTCAACTGCTGCCTAGAACTTCAATTAAGAAGTCTGATTAGGTGGTCCTCTAACATTTGAACTCACAAACCTTTGCATATGATAACACCAGCATACACTCAATGCCACAGCCCCAAAGAGCAGGTAAGAGCATTGTGACCAAATTTGACTAGTCACATAACCTACTACAAATCTTTGTATCTGGTAAAATGCTCCTTTCAAGGGTCAATTCGCTTGGACCATAGGACATCGTTCAAAAAGATGGACTTTTCTTCAAGATCCTTCACTCTGTTTCAAACTCACAACCCTTTGCGTATAACAGCATCACCACCAGGATATGCTGAATGCCATGGCCTCAGACGGCAAGAGGACTTGTTGTGACCAAGCTAGACTAGTCTCTCACGTGACCTACTAAAAGATCTTTGCATCTGGTAAAACACTCCTTTCCAAAGTCAATTCCCTTGAACCATAGGACATTGTCCCAACTGATGCCATTATCTTCAAGATCTCTCACTACACATAATCTCCATCAACAGTCTCTGACACTGACCTGGTTTACTAAGGGATTTTCTGATCTGGTAAAAATGAGTTTCAGCGAACGTTCACATTGGTTTGATTTGACATGTCAAATCGGAGCCAATTGCACTGTCCGAATCAGGCGCTGCACCGATTCCTAAAAGTAGTTTCTGTACTACTTTTGGCGATTGCGGGGGGCCATTTCCATAGACATCTGTGCAGGAACCCGCACTGATGTCTGTGAAATCGCCCCCCCCCCCCCCCCCGAAGTTGGACTGAAATGCCGGCTTGAAATCGCACAATTTCAAAACGGCCTCAGTGTGAACCTGGGCTCAAACTGTATCCATGATTGTACTTTGTTATAGTGCATCCGGAAAGTATTCACAACGCTTCACTTTTCCACATTTTGTTATGTGACAGCCTTATTCCAAAATGTATTTTACATAGTTACATAGTTAGTGAGGTGGAAAAAAGACATCCGTCCATCCAGTTCAACCTATGATGTGTGTGTGTGTTTGCTGTTAACCGTACATTGTATACCCCTGTATGTTGTACATTGTATACCCCTGTATGTTGTACATTGTATACCCCTGTATGTTGTACTCTATAAGGTGCCCATCTAATAGTTTTTTGAAACTATCGATGCTCCCTGCTGATACGACTGCTTGTGGAAGAGAATTCCACATCCTTACTGCTCTTACAGTGAAGAACCCCCTACGTATTTTAAGGTTAAACCGCCTTTCCTTTGGTTTTAGTGAGTGGCCACGTGTCTTATTGTATCTCCTTTCTCTGAATAGTTTGTTCCTTATGCTCGGGTCACCAGTACAGTATTTGTACATTGATATCATATCCCCCCTCAATCGTCTCTTCTCTAGAGAGAATAAGTTAAATGTTTGTAGTCTTTCCTCATAGCTGATGCCCTCCATTCCCCTAATTATTTTTGTTGCCCTTCTCTGGACTCTCTCCAGTTCCAGCACATCCTTCCTGAGGACCGGTGCCCAGAACTGGACAGCATACTCCAGATGTGGCCGGACCAGAGTCTTGTAGAGTGGGAGAATAATCTCTTTATTTCTGGAGTGAATCCCCTTTTTTATACATGCCATATATTTAATTATTTTCCTCAAAACTCTACAAACAATACCCCATAATGACAGCGTGAAAGAAGTTTGTTTGAAATCTTTGCAAATTTATTAAAAATAAAAAACGAAAAAAAAAAATCCCATGTACATACAGTATCTCACAAAAGTGAGTACGCCCCTCACATTTTTGTACATTTTTTATTATATATTTTCATGTGACAACATTGAAGAAATTACACTTTGCTAAAATGTAAAGCAGTGAGTGTACAGCTTGTATAACAGTGTAAATTTGCTGTCCCCTCAAAATAACTCAACACACAGCCATTAATGTCTAAACTGCTGGCAACAAAAGTGAGTACACCCCTAAGTGACAATGTCCAATATGGGCCCAATTAGCCATTTTCCCTCCCCGGTGTCATGTGACTCATCAGTGTTACAAGGTCTCAGGTGTGAATGGGGAGCAGGTCTGTTAAATTTGGTGCTATCGCTCTCACTCTGTCATACTGGTCACTGGAAGTTCAACATGGCATGAACTACCCTATGGGTAGAACTTCAAAGGGAAGCACTATGGGGAAAGTAATATTGAGCGTATTGGGCGTATGCTATAGGCCCCCCAACCAGAGGGAGGAGGGGGAGGCGGACCTCCTTTCACAGATTGGATTGGCAGCAAGGATGGGAAATGTCATTATAATGGGGGACTTTTAATTATCCAGATATAGACTGGGCAGAAGGAACCGCGCACTCATCCAAGGCTCGGCAGTTCCTATATGTTTTGCACGACAATTTCATGGGTCAGATGGTGAACGCACCGACAAGAAACAATGCGGTATTAGACCTACTGATTACCAACAATACAGACCTGCTCACGGATATAGAAATACGGGGCAACTTAGGAAATAGTGACCATAGGTCAATTAGATTCAGTATTAATCATAGTAATAGGAATTACAAGGGTAATATAAGGACACTGAATTTCAAAAGAGCCAATTTCCCAAAACTGCGCTCTTTGCTAGAAAATATCAAATGGGATAGAACCCTGGGAACAAAGAACACGGAGGAAAAATGGGAGTGCTTCAAGAGCATACTTAACAAATGGATTGGCCAGTGCATTCCAAAGGGAAATACATTTAAAAGAGCAAAACTAAACCCTGGGTGGCTAAACTCCAACATAAAAATGCATGCAATACTAAAGAAAAGGCCTTCAAAAAATACAAGGCTGAGGGGTCATTGGCAGCATTCAAGCTTTACAAAGAGTGCAATAAGAAATATAAAGGCAAAATTAAGGCATCTAAAATAGAACACGAGAGACATATAACGGAAGAGAGTAAAAAAAAAACCCAAGAAATTCTTTAAGTATATAAATAGTAAGAAAGCGATGAAGGGAAGCTGGCCACAGAGGACAGAGAGAAGGTGAAAGTGTTAAATAATTTCTTCTCTTCAGTCTTCACAAAAGAATTGGGGGTCTACACTAACCCAGCTTGTAATGCTAAACTAAATAATACACCTCAGGAAGTACCACCATGGCTAATAGAAGATAGACTTAGAACTAAACTAGAGAAATTTAACATAAATAAATCACCGGGACTGGGTGGCTTGCACCCGAGGGTTCTTAAAGAGCTCAGCCAGGTGATAGCCAGACCATTATTCTTGATCTTTAAGGATAGTTTACAGACGGGTATGGTGTCAGCTGATTGGAAAAAAGCCAACGTGGTACCAATATTTAAAAGAGGGCAGAGATATAACCCGGGTAACTATAGACCTGTCAGCCTAACATCTGTGGTCTGCAAGATTTTGGAGGGGATTTTAAGAGACTACTTACAAGATTTTAGTCATGAAAACGGTGTTATTAGTAGTAATCCGCATGGATTCATGAAAAATCGTTCTTGCCAGACCACTCTATTAACCTTCTACGATGAAGTGAGTTGCCATCTAGACGAAGGAAAGCCTGTGGATGTGGTGTATCTGGACTTTGCAAAGGCATTTGACACAGTTCCCCACAAACGCTGACTGTTCAAACTAAGGTACCTAGGTATGGACCAAAGGGTGAGTACCTGGATAGAGCAGTGTTTCTCAACTCCGGTCCTCAGGGCACACTAACAGGCCAGGTTTGCAAGAAAACTGAAATACGTCACAGGTGAAATACTTTGCTGCTCAGTGATTGCAGTATTCTAGGCTGCATCTCCCCCAAGGTAATACTTAAAATCTAGCCTGTTAGTGTGCCCTGAGGACCGGAGTTTAGAAACACTGGGATAGAGAACTGGCTCCAGGGGAGAGTCCAGAGGGTGGTGATAAATGGGGAGTACTTAGATTGGGCGTGTGTGGAAAGTGGGGTCCCCCAAGATTCTGTCCTGGGATCAATCCTGTTGAATTTATTCATAAACGACCTAGAGAAGGGGATATCCAGTACAATCTCGGTATTTGAAGATGATACTAAATTAAGCATGCCAATATCTTCTCTGCAGGATATGGAAACCTTACAAGCAGACCTGAACAAAATAATGGGGTGGGCAACTACATGACAGATGAGGTTTAATGTTGAAAAATGTAAAGTAATGCACTTGGGCTTCAGAAACACGAAAGCAAGCTACTCACTAGGGGGGAACCTCTGGGTGAATCTAAGATGGAAAAGGACCTGGGGGTACTGGTGGACAACAGGCTTGGCAGTGGCATGCAATGCCAAGCCGCTGCAAGCAAAGCCAACAGAATACTGGGATGTATAAAAAAACGGGATTCACTCCAGAAATAAAGAGATTATTCTCCCACTCTACAAGACTCTGGTCCGGCCACATCTGGAGTATTCCGTCCAGTTCTGGGCACCGGTCCTCAGGAAAGATGTACTGGAACTGGAGAGAGTCCAGAGAAGGGCAACAAAAATAATTAGGGGAATGGAGGACATCAGCTATGATGAAAGACTACAGGCAATAAACTTATTCTCTCTGCAGAAGAGACTCTTGAGGGGGGATATGATATCAATGTACAAATACTGTACTGGTGATGACCCTAGCATAGGGAACAAACTATTCAGAGAAAGGTAATACAATAAGACACGTGGCAACTCACTAAAACTAGAGGAAAAACGGTTTAACCTTAAAATATGTAAAGGGTTCTTTACTGTCAGAGCAGTAAGGATGTGGAATTCTCTTCCACAAGCAGTGGTATCAGCGGGGAGCATCGATAGTTTCAAAAAACTATTAGATGGGCACCTTAAACACCACAACATACAGGGGTATACAATGTACGGTTAACAGCAAACACACACACACATCATAGGTTGAACTGGATGGACTGATGTCTTTTTTCAACCTCACAAACTATGTAATTATATGGCATCTCATGGCAAAGAACCTCAGGATCTGAAAAAAGAATTGTTGCTCTACATAAAGATGGCCTAGGCTATAAGAAGATTGCCAAGACACTGAAATTGAGCTGCAGCACAGTGGCCAAGAGAATACAGCCATTTAGCAGGACAGGTTCCACTCAGAACAGGCCTCGCCATGGTCGACCAAAGAAATTGAGTGCACATGCTCAGCTTCATATCCAGAGGTTGTCTTTGGGAAATAGACATATGAGTGCTGCCAGCATTGCTCGTTGCTCAGACCATACGCCGCACACTGCATCAAATTGGTCTGCATGGCTGTCATCCCAGAAGGAAGCCTCTTCTATGCACAAGAAAGCCTGCAAACAGTTTGCTGAAGACAAGCAGACTAAGGACATGGATTACTGGAACCAAGTTCTGTGGTCTGATGAGATCAAGATAAACTTATTTGGTTCAGATGGTGTCAAGTGTGTGTGGCGGCAACCAGGCGAGGAGTACAAAGACAAATGTGTCTTGCCTACAGTCAAGCATGGTGGTGGGAGTGTTATGGTCTGGGGCTGCATGAGTACTGCCGGCACTGGGGAGCTACAGTTAATTGAGGGAACCATGAATGCCAACATGTATTGTGACATACTGAAGCAGAGCATGATCCCCTCTTTTCAGAGACTGGGCCGCAGGGCAGTATTCAAACATGATAACGACTCCAAACACACCTCCAAGATGACCACTGCCTTGCTAAAGAAGCTGAGGGTAAAGGTGATGGACTGGCCAAGCATGTCTCCAGACCTAAACCCTATTAAGCACCTATGGGGCATCCTTAAACCAAAGGCGGAGGAGCGCAAAGTCTCTAACATCCACCAGCTCCAGGATGTCGTCATGGAGGAGTGGAAGAAGCTCTGGTGAACTCCATGCCCAAGAGGGATAAGGCAGTGCTGGAAAATAATGATGGCCACAAAAAACACTTCGGGCCCATATTGGACATTTTCCCTTAGGGGTGTACTCACTTTTATTGCCAGCGGTTTAGACATTAATGGCTGTGTGTTGAGTTATTTTGAGGGGACAGCAAATTTGCACTGTTATACAAGCTGTACACTCATTACTTTACATTGTAGCAAAGTGTCATTTGTTCAATAATGTCACATGAAAAGATATAATAAAAAATTTACAAAAATGTGAGGAATGTAATCACTTTTGTGAGATACTGTAAGTATTCACAGCCTTTGCTCATTACTTTGTTGAAGCACCATTGGCACCAATTAAAGCCTCAAGTCTTTTTAATATGATGCCACAAGCTTGGCACACCTATTTTTGGGCAGTTTCTCCCAATTTTTCTATGCAGGACCTCTCAAGCTCCATTAGGTTGATTGGGGAGCGTCGGTGTACAGCCATTTTAGGATCTCTACAGAGATGTTCAATCGGATTCAAGTCTGAGCTCTGGCTGGGCCACTCAAGGACATTCGCAGAGTTGTCCTGTAGCCACTCCTTTGTTATCTTGACTGTGTGCTTAGGGTCTTTGTCCTGTTGGAAGATGAACCTTCACCCCAGTCTGAGATCCAGAGCACTCTGGAGCAGGTTTTCATCAAGGATGTCTCTGTACATTGCTGCATTCATCTTTCCCTCAATCCTGACTAGTCTTCCAGTTTTTTTGCTGCTGAAAAACATCCCCACAGCATGATGCTGCCACCACCATGCTTCACTGTAGGGATGGTATTGGGCAGGTGATGAGCGATGCCTGGTTTTCTCCAGACATGACGCTTGCCATTCCGGGAAAATAGTTCAATCTTTGTTTCATCAGACCAGAGAATTTTGTTTCTTTTCATCTGATAGTCCTTCAGGTGCCTTTTGGCAAACTCCAGGTGGGCTGTCATTTGCCTTTTACTGGGGAGTGGCTTCCATCTGCCCACTCTACCATACATGCCTGATTGGTGGAGTGTTGTAGAGATGGTTGTTCTTTTGGAAAGTTCTCCTCTCTCCACAGAGAAAAGCTGAAGCTCTGTCAGAGTGACCATCAGGTTCTTGGTCACCTCCCTGACTAAGGCCGTTGTCCCCCGATTGCTCAGTTTGCCCGGGCGGCCCGCTCTAGCAAGAGTCCTGGTGGTTCCAAACTTCTTCCATTTACGGATGATGGAGGCCACTGTGCTCATTGAGGCCTTCAATGCTGCAGACATTTTTCTGTACCCTTCCCCAGATCTGTGCCTCCATGCAATCCTGTCTCGGAGGTCTACAGACAATTCCTTGGATTTAATGGCTTGGTTTGTGCTCTGACATGCACTAACTGTGGGATCTTATGTGGACAGGTGTGTGCCTTTCCATATCATGTCCAATCAACTGAATTTACCACAGGTGGATCCCAGTCAAGTTGTAGAAACATCTCAAGGAGAATCAGTGAAAACAGGATGCACCTGAGCTCAATTTTGAGTGTCATGGCAAAGGCTTTGAATACTTATGTACATGGGATTTTTTAGAAAAAAATTTTATTTATAATAAATTTGCAAAGATTTAAAAGAAACTTTTTTTTACGTTGTCATTATGGGGTATTGTTTGTAGAATTTGGAGGGAAATTATGAATTTAATCCATTTTAAAATAAGGCTGTAACATAACAAAATGTGGAAAAAATATGGTGCTGTGAATACTTTCCAGATGCACTGTGGCTACAGGAGGTCTATGGGTTATTATCATGTGTTTCTTTCATGAGTATTTATGCATAGGATTGTTACCATGACATGTATATTGTGTATATCTATGTACCTTTTAAGAACTTTAGTTTTTGTACATGGGTATGCTTGCACAAAAACGAAACTTAATACTTTGTAATGTGTGACATTACTCTTCGGAAAGTGACTTGACTTTGTATCGTTTGCTGGATCTTAACCACTTGCTACCCACCCACCCACCGTCAAATAACGGTGGAGCGATGCATCTATTGTTCTGGGATGCCGTCATAAGAATGGTCTCTCTCGCGCGACCGCGGGGGGTACGGAGAGCGGCGATCGTGGCTGCGCCGTGTTGCTAGGACACAGCACGACCCCGATCTTGGTAAAGAGTCAATGACATGACTCTTACCCATGTGTGTCCAATCACAGCTGGTCACATGTAAATGAGGAAGTGCCGTTTATTAACTTTCCTCGACTCACACTGTCAGTGTGAGATGAGGAGAGTCGATCAGCGGCTCCTCCTCACAGGGGAGACCAGGACAGGTAATCAGGGCACTGATCATCAGTGCCCTGATTACAGAAAGGTGAAATAGATTGCCAATCAGTGCCCACCATCAGTGCCCATAGTGCTGCCAGTCAGGCCCATCAGTGCCTGCTTATATAGGCACTGACTGGCAGCACTATGGGCACTGATTGTAGGCACTGATGGTGCTGCCCATCAGTGCCGTCCATCGGTGCTGCCTCTCAGTGCCCATCAGTGAAGCATACGGTGTGGTTATGAATAAGCGATCGGTTGTATCGTGAAACGCGTCAACCTGACACGTCTGTTGTGCACTTTCTGTATGTTTTCATCTATGAGGAATAAAGAAATTCATTGATTTCAACAAATTGCCTTGAGTGCGGTCTCACCTTTGGATTTCTGCGGCATATTAGTACCTCCTCATCAGCGCCACCTCATCAGTGCCCATGAGTGCCACATGACACCGGGAAGAAAAATGGCTAATTGGGCCCAATTTGGACATTTTCACTTAGGGGTGTACTCACTTTTGTTGCCAGCGTTTTAGACATTAATGGCTTTATGTTGAGTTATTTTGAGGGGACAGCAAATTTACAGTTATACAAGCTGTACATTCACTACTTTACATTGTAGCAAAGTGTAATTTCTTCAGTGTTGGTCACATAAAAAGAGATTATAAAATATTTACAGAAATGTGAGGGGTGTACTCACTTTTGTGAGATACTGTGTATGTGGATTATCTACTAGAGGGGAGGGTGGATTTCTCCAGCAGCCCTTTCTAAAGACTGTCTACTGTTGGAAAGTTGAATATACCTGTGTGTCATGTTACAGGATGTCGTTTCCCCGCCCTGTGTCATTATGCTGATTTACTCACCTATTGTCTACTGTGGGTATGTGTTTACACTTATAATAATGTGTATTGTACTTCAGGAGCCCAATGACAGCAAGTCTGCAAGTTAATTGGCTCAGGTTGATTGAATCACTGTCATCTATTAGTTGCTGGTGGAAAAGTAGAATACGGTTTGTATTGGCTGTTCCTACGCGATTATCTCTCAGGTCCATTGGGGAATGCCCCTGAAAAATGATTTAAGAAACCCCTTGCATGGGGAATACATATAAAAGCCAGCTGTGGCCGAATAAAAGTTGTTGTTGACTTCCAGAACTGTGTGTCGTCCAGTTACTGGGGAGGATTTTGCCTTGGATATGTTAGTACTTCCTCAGCTTCAAGGATTTTACAGCGGAGATACCTAGGCTGGGCATTGGAGCTCTGCTACAGTAGTTATCTAGGGATTTGAACGCACAACCCTTTGCTTACAGTAACACCAGCATACACTCAAAGCAATGTCCTCAGATGGTAAAGGAACTTGTTGTGACCAAACTATTGTCTAATAAAAGATCTTTGCCTCTGGTAAAATTCTCTTTTTAAAAGTCAATTCCCTTGAACCATAGGACATCATCTCAACGGATGCCATTATCTTCAAGATTGTGCACTACACATGATCTCCATTCTCAACTCCATCAATGGTCTCCGAAACTGGCCTGGCTAGAAACTACAGAAATATGTGATCACCACAGTTTTTAGAGCCAAACTGATACAATGGGTGAAATAACATGGGTCATATCTTGCCAAATATATCACTTTGTGGTTTGCTGATCTTAAAGGGGAAGTAAAGTCTAAAGTATCCTTTACACCTATAGGGAAGCCTATAAATAAGGCTTACCTATAGGTACTGTAAATATCTCCTAAACGTCATTGGTGCATGCGCTCTGAAGAAACGGCCACCTTACGGCTCCCCCGCACATGCGCAGGAGTGATGTCATCGTGGCCCCGGCCTGTCACACACGGAGTCTGTGGACCCGGAAGGAATCACATCACTGGAGGGCTTCTGTAACGGAACCGCGACCGACACTGTGTTTGTGGGCTTCCGTCAGAATACCGTTCCTTCAGTCTTAAACATAGATATCAGATATTACAGCAGCCCCCCCATACAAAGCTAGCCGACAACTTAGCTTGTATAGATCTGAAACCATTTTATTGAAAAACCTCACACCGATTATATACCTCACAGGAGGACATTCCCCTCCTGATCAGATTACCCCCATCAGGTCAGGTGCCTGGTTACATTATCCTATGCAGATAAAATTGTGTACAGAAATATAATTAACCTGAACTAATTATCTAAGGAACAGCCAACACACACAGTATTCTACTTTCCCACCAGTAACTAATAGATGACAGTGATTCAATCAAACTGAGCCAATTACCTAGCAGACTTGCCATCATCGAGCTCTTGAAGTACAATACACATTGTAAGTGTAAACACATCCCCACAGTAGACAATAGGTGAGTAAATCAGCACAATCAACAATGCGTGGAAGACAGGTGGTTGAGCTGATATTAGCATCTGCTGTGAGTCTGACTGTGTGAAGAAGTCTCTTATTGGCAATAGGCAGCTAGGCCTTAACATGAATCCTAGGTCTAGAGTCCCAGAGTCTTCATATGTTCCTTGAGATATATTGTTGCCAAATATTACCATCCCATTTGAGTAATCCAAACCATATTCTCAGTGTTCATTATTCTCTTAGTCACCCTGTGCCCCTAATAGACACAGGGTGACTTACACATAAGAGGGACCGGGGAAGCTGGACAAGGAGTTTCCTGACCTCTCTAAGGTAATTTGGGTTCCAAAAGCCCCACGCCCAAAGTGACTCCCGTCACAGCTTCGTTTTCAGGTAAGTTTCACATAATGTACTAGTATGCGATGCATACTAGCACATTATGCCTTTACCTTGCAAGCCAAAAAGCCAAAAAAAAAAGTAACCAGCGGTTTACAACCGCTTTAAGGAATTCATAGACTGGAAATAAACATAGTAGATAATATTAGAATTTATTAAAGTCAAAAAGTTTAACCTAACCAAATTTCTATTTAGAAGTCAATTTTTGGTGTCAACTAACACTTTCGTTTTTCGACATGAGAATTTTTGCCTTGTTCATGAAATGGGACTGAACTGACCAATGGGGCTCAACACATGTGGTGTAAACAAGCCGCCTATGTGATTTTTTTTCTATTTTGTGTATTTGATCATTATTTGTGCAACGATCCTTTACAGTATATTTACATTTACTGTTGTTTCTTTTCCTATTGATCTAAATGCACGTAGCCAAATATGGCAAAATGTTACTGACTTTTGCAGAAATTTCAGGTAACTAAAACCTTTAATGTAAATGTTTGTGGGTTTGAACTTACAATACCTCAGTCTTACTCTATCTACAGCATAATAAAGACATCAACTAAGGCCATCCACCGCATACAAGGAAGCAAGCCACAAGAGCAAAATACAACCACTTTAAAGCATATATTATATATAAGAAAAAAGAATGTAATCCTTAGATGTGGTGACTGCATTAGTTCTCTTATCCTAATTTTTTTTTTCTTTACTTTTACCTGGTGATCCTGCCCTTAAAAGAGAATATCAGGATTAAATTATATATACTTATCTAGGTGGATGCAGCAGCGATCCAACGTTGTATCTGTCCCTCTTTATGGAGAACTGAGTGATCAAACACTGCTGATCACTTAGTTCTTGGTCTTCGGTGAGTAATGAGTCGGTCACTGGCTCTCTATTCATTGGAGCACCGAGCTGTGCAGGGGGTGGGAACGCTGGCTCAGGCTCTAAACGGCTCGATGAGAGGCTGGAGCCAGCTGCCTTTCCAGGTATCTGGGCGAATTCCATTAAAGTTGGGATCCCTCCAGAGCCTGGACCGGCTGAGTGATGCAAGTCGACAGTGGGATTTAGCCCATTGTTGACTTAATACGAGTCACAGGTGTGCAGAAATAAGTGCACTCCTGTGAACCACAGGAGATGTAGGGCTAGAAGAGATCTGGTCCTACTTCTTCTTTAACACACTTCCTGTTCTAGGGCTGTTGTCTCCAAAACTGGGGCCTGGGGGCAAGCCCTATGCTTGATTTTATCAGGCCCTTGAGTCACTAATACATCCTCTGATACCAATATTAGGCCATAATACCCCCCCCCCCCCTAACACCAATCAAGGAGGCACAATTTCTTTCAATGACACCAATGATGGGGCCCAATGACATCAATGATGGGACACAATACCTCCAATTTACCCAAATAATAGGGCGCAATTACTTTCAGTGAAACAAACAATGGGGCATTATTCTTCCTACTGACTTCGGGACCTTTTCCGCTCCCACAGTCCGGCCCCCATAAAGTCTAAAAGGACAATAGACTGGCCCATTGTTTAGAATGTTTGGAGAACCCCTGGTGAAGACCAAAGTCATACTTGTAAAAGAAGTTTGGAAACACTTACCTGCGGCTCACACCACTCAAATCTGCGAAAACGTCCGCTGAAGTCGACTTCAGCTTCCAGGTTTCAGTTGCCTGGGTCCCTGCAGCTTTTACTGCTTTCTTCTACTGACCCCCACCCCATTACAAGATACAGTGGTGACATTAAGGTTAATGGGAGGAACCAGTGAGAGCTGAGGGGGGAGACCCAGTACACTCCTGGAAGTGTCAGTTTCCTTGTGGATTCAGAGGACTTGTACTAAACACAGCCGCCTTCTGGCAGCACAGAAAAGGTGCTCTTATTTTTCAGATATGCCTGCTTCGAAAACTGTTCGGTCTCTCAAATAAAAGCCAATATACACTGATATATAATTTAGGATATATCATTTATAAAAATAGACATAAGAATGTAATAACAAATTGGTAGTCGGACTTTGTGATGGGTACAAAAACTGTGTGGCCTGCTTCATTCTTTACAAAATGTGTTTCCGTTAGAAGCAGAGATGTCCTTCTGGTTGCAAAGTCCATGATCTTCAACTGTCAGTGAATGTGAAGTCTCAGCACTGTCCAATTCCTTCAGCTGGGTCAGTGATTGTAGGCTCCCAGCAAAGGCCTTACGGAGATTCTTGTACACTGAACTTGGGTTGTCACACTGCACCAGATAAAATTTTGAAAATAAAACAATTTGTTGTCTACAGCAAAGTTTGTTTATTCAGCATGTACTAGATGACTTAAAAGTTCCTAGAATGCAAATCAGCTGTCTTCGGCTTGACAGGATGCCACTTCTATTCGGGGCTTCAGTGCTGCCAGTGAAATCAAGATGGCTTCCTGCAAAGAAAGAGAAACCAGGATGATGCTTTCAAGTGGACCTGTTCTCAAGTCGACAAAGGTACTAAAGAAGTAAATACAGCATAAACCAAATTTGTTGCCGGGCATTTATTCCCCAGATGCAAGGTGAAGATTTAGCTTCAAGCCCCAAAAAAACATAAAAAAAACTGTAGGAAGAAAGGTCAGCAGAAAAGGACTTGGCACTGGTGCTCTTCTGTAATCAAACAAATATGAAGCAGTACTTTATATTTCAGGGTGTTGTCTTGATATGGGGCTTTTGGGACTAAACAAAAAAAAAAAAAAAACGAACCAGTGTCCCCCAGCTACCAGTAGCAGCAAAGCTGGCCTAAACATTAAACACTACTCATACCTGAACCAAAATCTTAACCCATAAAATAAACCTTTACCTCATCGCCCTAAACCATGGATATCCAACCTGTGGCTCTCCAGCTTTTGCAGAACTACAAGCCCCATCATGCCTCTGCCATTGGGAGTCATGTTTGCAACTGTAAGCCTTGCAATGCCTCATGGGACTTGAAGTTCCTCAACAGCTGTAGGGCCACAGGTTGGACACCCATGCCCTAAACCCTACCAGGGGTCTCCAAACTATGGCTCTCCAGTTGTTCAGGAACTACAATTCCCATCATGCCTAGTCATGTCTGTGAATGTCAGAGGTTTACAATGCCTCATGGGACGTGTAGTTCCACTACAGCTGGAGGGCCGTAGTTTGGCATCCCTGCCCTAATCACTCAATCCTCACCCTAATCACAACACTTAAGATAGTGTCTGTCTTTAACACTTTAGGTGCAACTCCAGCCAACCCAAACTTTTCTTTTGGAGCAAAGTAGAGGGCAGGGCAAAAACCTCCATCAGTTTTAGTTCTCTAGCAACCATTCTGTACCCAGACAGTGTGTAAAATCCCTTCAATGGGGCACCTACACATAAGGAAGGATGAGAACCACTGCCTGTGTGCCTATAAATTAGATTTCTTAACTTACCGGTAAGTCAGCAGAACAGGAAACGCAGTGACGTCACCCCATAGAGTGGCCTTAGTGGCACTACTGCAGTGAAGGGTTGGATATATGTACAGGAAGTGCTATTGATTGGCTGCTCAGTATGGGGGCACCCAATCAGCAGTACTGCCTGCACACATTCTGCCTTGTGGCCTAAGGACTGGAACTAACCTTGTCCAGAGCCATAAGAAATCTTCTACTTCTTCAAAGAGGTTTTCCAGTTTAAGAGAGAACTGTAAATCAATATACTTGTCCTTCCAGGGCTGACTGGAGTGTCAGCCATTCTGTTTCACCAGATCTGCTGAGCAAGCAGCACTGAGAGTACCAATATCGGTCTTTCTTTAGGTGTCACAGCCCTACTTCCATTGTGGTATGTATTGCTGATCTACAGGCAATACATTGTTGGAGGGAGCAAAAGGAACACAAGGCACAGAGATCCAGGATAGCCTTGGAGCTGTTTGGCTAGCAGTGGTCCGTCAATGGCAGTGACAGCATGTCAACAGCAGTACCCTGACCGACCTGATTACATTTGACTGCATGTGAAAGTTTATTAAATACAAATTACAGCCCAATTTAATTGTATTTCTAGCACACTTAACACTGACCAGTCATTTTTTTTATCTCAAAGTGATCAGCAGAAGCACTAACCTCTGTTCTGATGGTGCGGCTGCCTTGCCCAGGGCATGTGTTCAGATAATAGTTAAACAGAGCGCTAGGTTCTTCAATGTCCAAATTCTGGTCACTGTCTACACTGGCTTCCAGCCCTTGGACTCCTCCGAAGACGACCAACGCATGTCTAATGAAGTGAAACAGTAAGGCTATATCAGTATAACTATAATACATAAAAACATGATTCACACAGCAGGGTTTCTGGATGTCATTACATATCCTTATTTAAAAATACCTTCTACTTTAGTATGTCATTGCTCCCCAAGTTCTAAAAGTGGAACTTCCGCTTTAAGTGGTCCTGACCCCCTAAGATGCCATATTTGGCATGTAATTCTTTTTTCTGGGGGGGGGGGGGAGCGGGTACCTAGATTTGACAGGAACCCGCTCCCACTTCCGCTCGGGCCGCCTAGGTGGATCGGGCAGAAGTTCTCCTCTGCCCCTCCCACCCTGCAATCTTCTGGGACACGTTAGAGGTCCCAAATGATTGCCTGTCCATTCAGCACGTGCAGTGCGACTCGCGCATGCGCAGTGCGCACCCGGCTGTGGAGCCGCAAGCTGTCACAGCCCAGTGCCCACACCTGTGATGCTTCTTCTATTGCGGACCTTTTTGGAAATTCTGGTTGTCTGGCTGCTATGCTGACTTCTATTAATAGTGCAAGTTCTGAACCTCACATATGCAAAGCCAGAGTCTTCCGGCAATGAGGCTTAAAGTGATTGTAACATCTCAGTTTTTTTTTATATTTAAATAACAAAGATGTTGTACTTACCTGCCCTGTGTGTAATGGTTTTGCACAGGGCAGCCCAGACCCTCCTCTTCTTGGGTCCCTGGCTGGAGCTCCTGGCCCCTCCCTCCTGTTGAGTGCCCCCACAGCAGGCAGCTTGCTATGGGGGCACCCGAGCCAAACTGCAGCTCCGTGTATCCATTCAGACATGGAGCTGCCGTTCTGCTCCGCCCCCTCGCTCTCCTGACTGGCTGAGTTTGACTGACAGCAGTGGGAGCCAATGGCGCCGCTGCTGTCTCTCAGCCAATCAGGAGAGAGAGTCCCGGGTGGCTGAGGCATTCGTAGACACTGCTTGATAGAGAGGGGGGGCTCAGGTAAGTATTAGGGGAGGCTGCTGCACACAGAAGGCTTTTTATCTTAATGCATAGAATGCATTATTATGCAAAAGACTTCTGACTTTACAACCACTTTAAAGAGGAAAAAGACATATGATGCAGCCTATCCCTAGATTACCACATCAGTATTTGGTTATCCAAGTCCCCTTGTCACTTAGCTTTAGGACTCATTATTCCTGCCAGATCAGTCATCTTTCCACTTCATTTGTCATGCTGATGCTTATCATTCTGCAGTAAAATTGCAATGCAGCATTGTCACACAGCAGACAGGGTAGTCTTAGATGGACATGTAGTTTTAGATCTATTAAACATTTCTAAGAAATTTGATGTTTAAATTCGGGGGGGGGGGGGGGGGGGAATGTAAAAAAAAAAAAAATAGGACATCTTAGACAGAAGTTTTTTTTACCTTAACCACTTTACCACTGAGTACCGTAGTACTACTGCGGCAAAGCTGCTCCTTATCGTCTGACGACGTAGACCTACGTCGACAGACTCCTCCCCCTGTAGGCGCGCTCCCGCTGTTTTCATTCACAGCGGGAGTCGGGCCAGGGGAGGAGCAGCGGCGATAGCCGCTGCTCTGCCCCGATCGTCGGGGAATCCAGTTTGGAGATCCGCCCGCCTGTGTAAACAGAGCAGGCGGATCTCCTAAGTGACAGGGAGTGACAGATCGGAGTGTTCAGCATAGCTGAACATCCGATCTGTCCCTCACTCACTCAGTCACCTCCCCCCCCACACGTTAGTAAGCACCAGGCATACATTAACCCCTCCCTCTCCAATAAAATTAACCCCTTCCCTGCCAGTGTCATTTTTACAGTAACAGTGCATATTTATAGCACTGATTACTGCAGTAATGTCACTGGTACCCCCAAAAGTGTCAAAAATGTCAGTCAAGGGTCCGATCTGTCCGCCGCAATGTCGCAGTCCCGCAAAAAAAAAAATCGCAGATCGCCGCCATTTAAAAAAAAAAAACACCAAAAATGACAGAAATCTTTCCCATAGTTAGTAAACGCAATAACTTTTGCGCAAACCAATCAAAATACGCTTATTGAGATTTTTTTTACCAAACATGGGTAGCAGAAAACAAATTGGCCAAAAATTAAAAAAAAAAAAAATGGTTTTTACATCTTTTTTGGGGGGAATTTCATATAAAAAAATGTTAAAAATATTGTTATTTTTTCAAAATAAACGCTCTTTTTTTGTTTATAGCGCAAAAAGTAAAAATTGCACAGGTGATCAAATACCACCAAAAGAAAGCTCTGTTTGTGGGAAAAAAAGGACGTAAATTTCGTTTGGGTACGGTGTTGCATGACCGCGCAATTGTCAGTTAAAGTCGCACAGCGCCGAATCGCAAAAAGTGGCCCAGACGTAAGACAGCAAAATGCTCTAGTGGTAAAGTGGTTAATGCATTAGGATAAAAAATGTTCTGCATGCAGTTCCCCCCTGAATAAATCCTGAGCCCAATCTCAATCCAGCGATGTGCATTAGAGCAGCATTTCCCTCTCTCTTCCCAATGGCAGCAGAAGGAACTGGCTCAGACAGCAATGGCTCCTGCTGCTGTCGATCACAGCCAGTGAGGATAGAAACGGGGGTGGGGCCAAGCCACACTCTTCATGTCAATGGACACACAGAGCCAGCTCGGGAGTGAGCATGCACGAGTGCCCCCATTGCAAATGGCTTGCTCTGGGGTCATTCAGCAGGGGGGAGGGGCCAGGTGCACTGGCGAATGACCAAAAAGGGGAATTGGGGCTGCTCTTTGCAAAACCATTGCACAGTGCAGAAAAGTAGAATATGTTTGTTATTTAAAAAAAATAAAGTTGCCTTTGAAATTACTGTAATCGTACAGTCCAGGACACAAAACCGGTGTTCCCTAGACCATGAGTTATATGCAGCTTTATTCAGGAGATAGGGCGCTGGTAAAAACATTTGCTAGGGCCACCCCTAGAGTGTACCCATATAACCCTGCCCAATCTGTGAGGCTGGTAAAAACATTTGCTACGGCCACCCCTAGAGTGTAACCATATAACCCTGCCCAATCTGTGAGGCTCCCTTTTTTTGCTAGTGTCCTAGGTGATGAGTCTGTTTTCTTATGAAGTATATTTCTCTTTTTAAACCAATAAATAGATTTTTGTAAGATCTTACCGTAAAATCCTTTTCTCTTAAGCTCATTGACAGACGTAATCCTCCTTGATTAATATCAACTCGGGTTATACTGCCCTCTACAGGAGTAGGACTAGACAGGAAAGAAAACGTTCTGGCCACACCTTAGGGGCAGTCCCAGAGGGTATATCCTCTCACTTCCTGCTACAGCAAATCAGTTATGTCACAAAGCAGTGTTTAGAGAATTTAACCCAACCCAACTCAAAAACAGAGGGGCGGGTACTACGTCTGTCAATGAGCTTAAGAGAAAAGGATTTTACGGTAAGATCTTACAAAAATCAATTTTTCTCTGTCGCTCATTGACAGACGTAGTCCTCCTTGATTAATATCAACTCGGGACGTCCCAAAGCAGTGCCACAAATGAGGGGTGGGATAACAGAAATCAAAATCCAGAAGGCCCAACCGGAGCCAACCAGAAACATCAAGGACTCATCGAGCAAAAAGATGAGACCTAAGTGAAAAAACCCAACAAACCCTCGAGGTAGACCAACGGTCTCCTCAAATTGCGGCCTGCAAAACCTTGCGGCCAAATGAGGCATCTGACGATGCCATCACATCAACTTTATAAAATTTTGTAAAGGTATGCACCGACGACCAGGTAGCCGCCTTGCAAACCTGGACCACTGACGCCTGATGGCGGTAGGCCCAGGAAGTACTGAGCGCTCGAGTGGAGTGCGCCTTAACAGGGAACGGAGGATTCCGACCCTTAATAGAATAAGCCTGTACCACCGTCTGTCTAATCCATTTGGAGATAGTCGCGGCAGATGCAGGCAACCCCTTTCTGAGGCCATCCGTGATCACAAAAAGTGAATCCGTTTTACGGAACGATTCTGTAGTCTTCAGGTATACCCTGATAGCCCGAACTACATCCAAGGAATGCAACGCATGTTCCCGATGATGATTGGGCTGAGGACACAGGGAAGGTAGCACAATATCTTCATTCAGATGAAAATCTGAAACCACCTTAGAAAGAAAGGATGGCTTCGGATGAAGAACTACCTTATCCCTATGAACCACTAGATATGGGGAATGGCATGATAATGCTGCCAGTTCTGACACCCTGCGTGCAGAAGGGATAGCCACCAAGAAGGCCACCTTCTGGGATAATGTAAGCAAGGGAATCTCCCTGATATTTTCAAAGGGAGGTTTCTGCAGAACCGACAAAACCAAATTAAGATCCCAGGGCGGTAAGGGCGCGCGCACTGGCGGAGCTAAGTGCCGCACCCCCTGGATGAAATTCCGCACCAAGGAATGAGTAGCCAGCGGCTTCTGAAAGAAGATTGCTAACGCTGAAACCTGACCCTTGATGGTGCTCAAGGATAGTTTCTGCTCAACCCCCTTTTGCAGAAAAGCCAAAATTCGGGTCACCAAATAAGTACGTGGGGGAAATCCCAAAGATTCGCACCACGCAATATAAGTCTTCCATGTGCGATAATAGACTTTGCTGGAAGTCGCTTTCCTTGCTTTAATTAGAGTGGGAATATTAAGTCCTGCTAGATCACTTACAGCTGGCCCCTTCTGCAGGTATTGGTATGTAAAACTAAGTGTCTATAGTGGTTAAAATCCAGTAATCCTCTCAACCCTGCTCTTCACATGCTCAGTTGCATACTTAGAAGTATGTTCTGTTCGCTGAAGCAAGTGTCAGTCACACAGGGGTTTACCACATATAAGCGCTATATGAACCCACCAATGATAATTACTGATGGCAGCAATAATAGTCATGAATGATGCCAATGTAGTAAATGAACATTGAAAAGTTGTCAGGACAACCATACAAGAAGCAGGCACTCCTCACGCTCCCCTGCATTGGGTCACCGCACAAAATGGTCGGCCCTCACGCACGTTCACTTCAACAAATCTGGCCCTCTTTGAAAAAAGTTTGGACACTCCTAAATAAGTCCCCTTTTCACAAATGCGGACCATTCATTTTATCAGTTCAGTCATGTTTTTTGGAATGAAGTTTACATCAGTTTTTCATATGTATTTATATCAGTATTTTACATCTGCCAACCGGAGTCCTTAACCACATGAGTCCCAGAGCCACTTTTTCATGCAAAAAACAAACCATTTTTTTTAACGGAAGAAAAATAGGGCTGTGATCCATTCCAAAAAAAGGATGTTAGGATGTTGACAGAAGCGGATGTAAATGGATGATCACTCATTTACAACCGTTTTCCATTAGAGATGCATTGATGTCCGTTTTTCATCTGTCAATGGAAGGATGAAAAATAAACAAACGGTCCGCATGTGTGAAAGGTGTCTAAGACAGCTAAAACTTTTCCCACTTTATGCGAAAAATTCTTTACTATTAGCCAAACAAAACTATCTTCCATGGTTACCTGAATGCTGGTAGAGTTACGCTTTCCACGTTGGTTCCTCTTTCTGAAGTTCCAACGGTTAGATCGTACCCATCCTTAAAGGGGCATTCTGTGAAGACAGCACCTGGCAAGACAGAGATAAGTAAACTCTATACCCGACAGCCCATTGACAAACAGATGTTATCAGGATCAGAATATCTTACTCACTGAGACAGGATGCCAGTCTCACTCTGTACCCCCAGTAGATGCCACTTTCTGTCCTAGGATGTTGAGGGGACACGACAACCCCTTTCCTTACTTTGTGATCTACAAAACAAACACAAGTAGAAAGAAGTTCATTTTATATGCAGATAAGAGATTACCTAGAAGCTTTTCAATGTTCAGGTATTTTATTCACATTTAAAAGGAATCTTGTGGATTTACATAAAAACACAGTCTGAGGGTTAATGTGCAGTTGCAAAAACCATTAAATTCCATTTCATTTATGTTGCTGAAAACTGGTCTGCTTTACTTAATTATAGAAAACCTTTTAAAATAATTTTAATGTATTTAATATGTTGATATTTAACCACTTAATGCGGCAGGCAGCAGCTCCTGCATAAACTGCCGTAGGTATACGTCGGTCACGTGCCCGCAGCTAGGGGGCAAGCGCGCGCTACCGCTAGCACGCTCCCGAACCCACTTGTCAGCGGGGACTCCGATGGACGGGGTAGGCGGCACCGATTGCCGCATGACACCCACGATCGTTCCCCGCTGAGAGAGAAGAACATTCAACTGTTGTAAACACAGCTGACCGTTCTCTCTGGAATGATCATAGAGCTCCTGTGATCCCTCTATGTAGGATCACAGGTCTCTGTGATCATTTCACAAGCCCTGCCCCCATACAGTTAGAAACACGCCCCTAGGTACACATTTAACCACTTAAATACTTACTGTGTTAGCCCTTTCCCTGCCAGTGTCGTTATTACAGTAACAGTGCATATTTTTAGCACTGATTACTGTAGTAATGTCACTGGTCCCCCCAAAAGTGTAAAAAATGTCATTCAGGGGTCCGATCTGTCCGCCGCAATGTCGCAGTCCCGCAAAAAATCGCATATCGCCGCCATTATTAGTAAAAAAATAAATAAAAAATTACATAAATCTTTCCCGCAGTTAGTAGACGTGATAACTTTTGCGCAAACCAATCAAAATACGCTTATTGCAATTTTTTTTTACTAAAAATATGTAGCAGAAAACAAAATTTGCCTAAAATGTTAAAAAATTTAGATTTTTATATTGTTTTGAGAATGTCATATAAAAGAATGTGAAAAATATTTTTTTTTTTTTAAATTGTTGCTATTTTTTTTTTTATAGTGCAAAAAATAAAAAATTGCACCGGTGATCAAATACCACCAAAAGAAAGCTCTATTTTTGGGAAAAAAGGACATAAATTTCATTTGGGTACAGCGTCGCAAGACCGCGCAATTGTCCGTTAAAGTAACGCAGTGCCGAATCTCAAAATAGGCCCTGATAATTAGGGGGCAAATCCTTCTGGGGCTAAAGTGGTTAATATCTAAAATATTAAGCACAGTCATTATTATTTACAATTCCCACACCCCTGTACAACAGCACTTTCCTCTGGGCTGCTTGTCTGCCAGAATTCTATAAATCTCTGGACTAAACAGACAAAAGTATAAATCCTTTGGGATGGTAAAAGTTCCTAATAATGTATGTTATGTGTGTATTTATCTGTCTTCATGGAGTTCACTATAACCCAATCCCAGTCCACAAAGTGGTTGTAAAGGCAGAAGGTTTTTTTATCTTAATGCATTCTTTACATTAGGATAAAAAGCCTTCTGTGTGTAGTTGCCCCCCTAATACTTACCTGAGGTCCCTCTAGATCCAGTGATGTTGCAGGAGTATCTCGGCTGTCAGGGACTTCCCTCCTGATTGGCTGAGACAGCACTGCGGCACCATAGGCTCCTGCTGCTGTCAATCAAAGCCATTCAGCCAATTAGGAGATAAAGGGGGCGGGCCGTGGCTCTGTGTCTGATTGGACACACGGAGCAGCGGCTCAGCGCGGGTGCCTCCATAGCAAGCTTCTTGCTGTGGGGGCACTCAACAGGAGGGAGGGGCCAGGAGCGCTGGCAAGGGACCTAAAAAGAGGAGGATCCGGGCTGATCTGTGCAACACCACTACACAGAGGAGGCAAGTATAACATGTTTGTTATTTTTAACTTAAAAAAAAAAAAAAGGACTTTACAATCACTCAAGTGCAAGACACCAATGCCATAAGTAACAAGCATAATTCACCTGGTTTATCTTCAAATAACTGCACTGTAACCCTGAGTCCTTCTTGCAGTTGCTTGTCTATCTGCACCTCCTATGAAGACATAAGAAACAATTACAACTTGATTGACAGACTGTTCTTTTGCTTTACGGAATGGCCAAAGAATGCACAAGAAAACCAAGTATGGAGCCAATTTTTTATGTTTATTAAGTTTTGACAAAAATACATAGGAAAACTTCCCAAAAAAACAACAAAATATAACAAAAAGCTGAGTTAGGCTTACCGGTAACTCCTTTTCTGAGAGTCTTCCAGGACAGCCCATGAGACTTAGGGCTCCTCCTACCAGGACAGGAAACCCCACCAGATAAAAGGCAGTCCTCCAGTCCTCACCCTTCAAAATTTCTCAAGAACCATAGGACATTCCTGTAAAACATATGCATAATACAAGACATCACCGGGTGGGAACCCGGCTGTCCAGGAAGACTCTCAAAAAAGGAGTTACCGGTAAGCCTAACTCAGCTTTTCTCAAGTCGTCTTCCAGGGCAGAGACGATAAGCCAGAACTTACCAGTCTAGGGAGGGACTACTGCCTGGAGAACCTTTCGACCAAACGCCTGCTCCTGAGAAGGGAGAAGGTCCAGGCAATAATGTCTAACAAAGGTTGAAAATTTAGACCAGGTAGCTGCCCTACATATTTGTTCCATCAAGACACCAGCTCTTTCAGCCCAGGATGTGGACAAAGCTCTTGTTGAATATGCGTTGACCAAAGGTAGAACAACATTCTTAACTCTGTAGGTTTCAGAGATAGTCTGCTTTATCCAACTGACTATGGTGGCCTTAGAGCAGGGGTGGGGAACCTATGATTCGGGGGCCGTATGCGGCCTCCAAAGTCATCTGGTCTGGCCCCCCCGTGCAGCTGAGTCTGTGTCTCTCAACTGATCTGTCAGAATGGAGCCGATGCTTCCTGTATAGTTCCTGCTCCGTTATGGCAGTCTGAGTGAGTCACAGACGGAGTGATATCAAATGCACTCAGCCTGTGACCAATACAGGAAACATCACCTCTTCCTCCAGCGCGGCGCCACTACAGTTCTCCTAGCCAGCATTTCCCGCCAGCAGCGCACACAGCAGTACCAGCCTGAGCCAGCGGTACCCACAGCAGTACCAGCCAGCAGTACCAACAACAGTATCAGCCTGAGCCAGCAGTACTCACAGCACAGTACAAGCCAGAAATACCAGCCTGAGCCAGCAGTACCCACAGCTGTACCAGCCGGCTATACCCACCAGCAGTTCTTTTCAAAACTTACCACCACAAAAAAATAGACTGCGCTCCAGACTGACCGACACAAACCTGGAAAACCTGTTGCGAGTAGCATCATCATCAATACCAGCTAACATCACACACCTCATCAAAGAGAAGCAGTTGCAGCCATCACATTAATTAAATGTTTAACCAAATACAACAGGCTAATTTTTTAAGGTGATCATTTTGTACGGCCCCCGAATGGTTTTATAAATACCCAAATGGCCCTTGGCAGAAAAAAGGTTCCCCACCCCTGCCTTAGAGGCTCCATTACCCTTGTGTGTCCTTGAAAAAAAAACAAATAAGGTTTCAAACTTTCTAAAGGTCTTGGTGACCTCTAGGTAGGCAAGAAGAGTCCTTCTGACATCCGAAAAATTAAAATATTTTTCTTTGTCATTTTTTTGGAGAGTTGCAAAAGGTTGGTAGTACAATATCCTGTGATCTATGTAAGGAAGTGGCTACCTTTGGCAAAAACCCTGGATCAGTTTTTAACACTACACTATCATGAAAAATTATAAGGAAAGGCTCCCTAATTGAGAGGGCCTGAAGTTCACTGACTCTGCGAGCTGACGTTACTGCAAACAGGAACGCAGTTTTCAGTGTGAGAAATTTCACTGGCAAATCTTTCAGAGGCTCAAAAGGAACAGTCACCAAGGCCTGAAGGACTAGAGATAGGTCCCAAGTAGGACATGATCTGACCACTATTGGTTTGTCCTGGCAATTACCCTAAAAAACCTTGCTATAATCTGTTTCTCCAGAAGGGAGTACTGGAAAAAAACACTAATGGCTGTAGTCTGTACCTTTCTAAGGGATAGACCCTTGTCGGCATCCTCCTGAAAAAATTCCAAAATAGATGGGACGTCAGGGAATACTTTTTGATTCTCGAATAACCAAGAGTTACATTTTTTCCAAACTTTGCAGTATAGAGCTCTAGTGGTAGGCTTTCTAGAACTACAGTTTTTACAACTCTGTCAGAGAACCCCTGGGAGCTTAGTATCTGCTCTTCAGATACCAGCTGTCAAGTTTAAGGATGCCACCTGAGGATGAGATATCGGACCTTGAATCAGCAGGTCCTCTCTCACAGGTAGAGCCATTGGAGGCTCCGAGGCTAGTGCCTGTAGGCATGAAAACCATGGCCTTTTGTGCCAAGAGGGGGCTATCAGAATCAAGTTGATGTCTTCCAAGAGAAATTTCCGGAGGACTTCGGGGATTAATCTGATAGGAGGGAAGGCATAATAGAGGTTGAATGGCCAGGGATTCGCAAAAGCATAGATCCCCACAGACTGATCTTTTGGATTCAGGGAAAAAAATGCTCTGTTTTGGTATTTGTTTGGGTTGCAAAGAGATCCACCTCTGGGAGACCCCACTTGGCAGAAATTTCCACAAAAATTTCCGAGTTGAAGGACCAATTGTCCGGTAGCAGCTGAGGTGACCTGCCAAACAACTCTGAGCCCCTTTCAAATGAATTGCTGAAATGCTTTGTTGACCAACCAGCCTAGCGACTTGAGGTACTCCTGAACTGTCTGGAAATCCCTTTCTAGTTTTTGATACAAATCTGCCACTACTAGGAGGTCGTCCAGGTATGGGATGATCAGAATTGATTTTTGTCTTAACTGGGCCAATGCTTCCCCCAGGACCTTTGTAAAGATGTGTGGGGCTGACAACAACCCGAAGGGCAGTGCTTGGAACTGGAAATGTCAGATCTCTGGTCCTAGTCTTACTGCTAGACGTAGAAACTTTTGGTATGCTGGGTGAATAGGGATGTGGAAGTACGCATCCTTCAAGTCCAGCGTTGCCATGAAGCACCCCGGGTAAAGCAAATTTCATATGGAATACACTTATTCTCTCATTTTGTTAGGCACCTATTCATTTAAAAAATACACACTGAAAGATGTGAAATATGGTAATAAACCAAAAAAACCCGCACAAAATGGAATAAAAGAAGAACTGAAAAGTGAAAAACAGACAAATATGGATGAAAATATTAGTGTGGGATAACCCAAAATAGAAGCAGCAATTAACACGTTAACGTGAGAAAATGACAATTGGGATACTTATTGCTAAATAAAAATTTGCGCTAAACTAAAACACTAATGTGAGCAATAAAGTGCAAATGATGCAAAATACAGTACACGGATGCAATAATGTGCAAATACAGGGTCCTGATGACGTCGGACAACGTGCTGACGAAACGCATTGGGACGTAGGACCTGTGACTGCGTCAACACACTACTTCCGGCTCCTGGTGGCACGCAAATGGAACACGGAAGGCGTCAGTGAACCGGAGACCGCGAGTTTATCCTTTATGCCCTGATTTTATCTGCTAATTGTAAGTGCATCCGTCTCTTAATAAACTTTACTTGGTTTAACGTACTTCACTATGGAGACCCTTCTGTTTTTTCTGGGTGTACTGAATGGGAGCCCCATCCCCAGGTTAATATTGGAGTGAAATCAACTTGGAATACGTGGAGGCGGTGCCCTATCTGATGCCTGGTGTTTGTCCCTTTACCTGCTCTATTGACCCCCTGTAATTGAAGGGGTCCACGGCTTTTGGTAAGCACATATACACTCTGGGTGATCTGGTGGAGGTGTATATTGCTACCAACTGCATTTGTCACCAAGTGTCTTCTACTATTTGGATATTCGTTGTCACTTAATACGATATGGACTTATTTATTATATGATATTTGTTATGGACACTTTGGAACGATTTTTCACAAGTTTTATATACGTTTTAAGTGATCTGCAGTATTTGCACATTATTGCATCCATGTACTGTATTTTGCATTATTTGCACTTTATTGCTCACATTACTGTTTTAGTTTAGCGCAATTTTTTATTTAGCAATAAGTATCCCAATTGTCAAAAAATTCACACTGTCATGCATTTTTATGAATCTTCCCGTATCCAGGAACATGTGCATTAAACGCGCATGTGTTAAAAATAGGATTTTTGACTTACCGTAAAATAAATTTCTCTGATTTTCATTGACAGACACAACTCCTGATTCTTTTTAACCTATGAATTATATTGCCCCCTACAGGAGTAGGACGCTAGGCAGGAAAAAACAGCTGAATTGCCTTCTGCAATATCTGGAGTTTTTCCTGAGGAAAAAACACTCTGGCTAAAGCCAAGTCCAGAGTCAGACCCAAAAAGCCATTTTTTGCGGACAGAACCAAAGCAGACTCCTGAATGTTCAGGATCCCACCAAACTCCCTCAGAGTTCGCAGCGCAATCTCCAGTAGTCCATCAGAGCTGCTCACAGAAGATCGTACAGGTACCCCAGTACCCCCGCTGACTCAAAAAATACCAGCTCTGGGGTCAACACTCCTGTGAAGACCCGAGGTGAAGAGGGGAGATCAAAGGTCAGTGACAAAAACTGATAATGCTCGTCATCTAAAGCAAAACGGAGGAAGTGCTGGCGACCAGCACATATTAGAATGTGCAGGTAGGCGTCCTTGATGTCGAAAGAAGCGAGAAGAAATCCCCCTGATGTAGGGACCCCACTACCATGTGAATGGACTCCATGTGGAACTTCTGTACTCACACAAAGCAGCTTAGCGCCTTGGGTCCAGAATTGGACGTACCGTGCCTTTCTTCCTGGGGAATGTAAAGAGGTTTGAGTAAAAAACCCTTGAAAATGTTCCAAAGTCGGAACCGGAACAATCACCCTTGAAATAACAAGTCTTGATAAGTGATCTGGGGACAAGTGCAGGTTGGAAGAAAAAAAAAAAAACCTTTCTGGAGGACAAGACTGAACTCGATCTCGTAGCCTGACCGCATAACTTTGTGGACCCACTTGACCTGTACCAGGGAGGTCCATGGATCCGGAAACCAGCGACGACGTCCCCCCCCCCCAAGATACGTGTGAGGGCGCCCCTTAATGCAGAGGCAGCCTTGTCCGCAGGTCTGGAAGGGTCCGCTCATCGCTTGCCAGACCAGGTCTTCTTGGAACCTCTGGTGGAGGTGGTGGAGGTCCTGACTTTTGATCCCCAATCTTGAGATCCTGAGAGACGAAGAGGCCGCTTAGGAGCCGAGGAGAATGACCCACATCTACGATGGGGCTCATTGCCTTTGGTAGCCTGCGGAAGAAGAGTACTCTTCCACCCGCGAGACCCTTAACGATGTCATCCAAGGAAGCTAGTCTGGAGACCAGCATTTCAGCCAGACAATACGCCGAACGACCACTGCTGATACAGACAGCCTAGAAATCAAAAGGAGCCGCATCCAAAGAGGCATCCCAGACAAACTGTAGCCCCTGGACCAACCGGTCCGCCAGCTCTGCAAAGACAGGGGGAAGCTATTCTCCCTCCAGATCTTGGCGTAAACTTAGCCCCGTCAGTCAGAGTTCGCAACACCAGGGCAATAGTAATTACCGGCCTAATTGCCGAACCAGCAACAGCGCACATATAGTGGGCCAGAGCATCCACTCTCTTATGGCACTTTTCCACTGCAAGTACCGGCTCGGCTCTACTCGGCCCTGCTTGGCCTGGTTTACTTTTCCACTGCTGGTACCGCATGGTACGGTGTTGGAACGGTTCGGTATGGTTTGCTTTTCCACTAAAGTAGTACTAAAGTTAAGTGGGTGGGATAACAACGGGGTGGGTGGGATTCTCTGACCAATCAGTGGCTAGTAGTGACTGCATGCAAAGGATTGTGGGATATGGTACCGGGTATGGTACCTCTTGGAACCACAATTGAGGTGGTAATGTTTTTGAGAGCTGTACCGTTTGGTTCCATGTAGTGGAAAAGCGCCGCCGTACCGTACCGAACCGTTCCTACACCATACCATGCGGTACCAGCAGTGGAAAAGCACAAAAGCGAGCCGAACCCTTCGGTTCCATGTAGTGGAAAAGCGCCATTATTAGCTGGACCTGTAAAAGGTCAGGGACTCCTCTCCTGGGATGAAGGTAACTCAATTTGACCTGGAAACCACCGAGTCCACTACAGGTGGGACGATCCACCTTTTACGCAGTAAATCCTCATAAGGATTTACCGCAAGCAAAAAACGCTTAGCAACCACTGCCTTTTGGACTACCCCACTGATTGTGACAATGTTGTTAAGGTAAGCAGAAAGAGGAAATCTCTCGCCACTTAGGAGGGCCTGTGGGTGCCAAAAGGAACTGTTGCCTCAGACGCTGCATCAGCCACAACCTCCATTTTTAAAGTTTCACGCACTGACACAAACAGTGCATCCACCAAGCCTATTTAAGGAAGGCTAGAGGAACAGAGGAAAAAAAATTCCATGGAAAATTGAAAAATTGCCAGGACCAGAGATCCCAGCAAGAAACTAGGTCCTTACTCCTGACTAGGCAGAAAAAAACAGAGTGGGTGTATACCCCCTGGGACTGGCCATAGGCGTAGTCAAGCTTTTTCCTGCCTAGTGTCCTACTCATGTAGGGGGCAGTATAACCCAATAGTTAAGTAGAATCAGAAGCTGTGTCCGTCTATGAACGAAAGAGAAATGTATATTTTTAAATACAAAAAGGTATCAGATTTCGAGAAATGAACAGCCATGCACCAGACCTGGAAGCTAACAGGGCATCAAAAACACAACACAACAGGTAGAGATTTGGATTGGCTAAACCCTGGTAATAAATGTACCAATTAATTGGGTACCTTTCTCATGCCACAGTTAACAAATGATCCTTTGCCTGGCTTAGTTGGTCGGTCTAAAACAACTCCCTCTCTGTACTCCGACTCTTCATCTATTCTCATATGATGAGGGCTGTCCAGGGGGTTCAGGAGACCTAAAACAGTCCAGCAAACATCAAGAATTAGACTGAAGTCACTCAAATCCAATCATCTTTTCGTTCAAGTTATTGCACAGTTACCTGCAAACTGCAAGTCAGGATGTTTGGGAAAGAACGATTTTCTTAGATACCTGGAAGTGTGTAAAACAGGACAAATTACTATAAATGTCTAAGCTAACATATCATCCCTTTAACCACTTAAGCCCCGGAAGATTTTACCCCCTTCCTGAACAGGGGTTTTTTTGCGATTTTTTACTGCGTGACTTTAACGGACAATTGCGCAGTTGTGCGACGCTGTACCTAAACGAATTTGACGTCCTTTTTTTCCCACAAACAGAGCTTTCTTTTGGTGGTATTTGATCAACTGTGCGATTTTTTGATCATGCGCTATAAACAAAAAAAAGCGTCAATTTTGCAAAAATAACAATATTTTTCACATTTTTTTATATGAAATTCCCCAAAAAAAAATGTAAAAATCCACAATTTGATGTGCCAGCAGAAAAATGGCCACCCTATGCCTCCTCTACTGGTTAGCAGTGATGAATAGGCATGCTTGTGCACATTTCTGCTAGGCAGAAAAAAGAGCCACCATCGGGCAACTCTAGTACCAGCCTACTAATGGCAGTGTTTAACTAAACCCTCACCTCCAGCGAGGCTATACCATAAAGTGTCAAAACTTGCTTTAGGATTTGCATATATATATGTACAACTGGATGTGTACACTTTATTCCCATAGACAGTTAGGGTGAAAGGTGCACTTTAAAAAATAATTACTCACTGAGGACACTCTAGATACTGAAGTATTCTTGCTAGCTGCACACAGGCCTGTCCCTTCTTCTTCACACCCTCAAAGTTCCCTTCCACGCTCCTGTGAAATAAAAGGAATCATTGGGAAACGTAGCAACACAAGCACATAGGATACACACCAATATGTGAAATATACAGCACATACTTTGACCCTTCTCCAGTCTCATCGAATATCACAATCTCATCCACACAGAAGATGGCACAGGCTCGGGCTATCTGTCCAGCCAAGTATGTCCGCAGCTCTGGAGACTGAGCATTGTCCATAATGGATCCTGGTAAGGCCACACTGAGTGTGTACTGACGACCTGTGGAAAAAGAAAGTACAGCTGAGTAAGAACCAATCCCCACTGCCACGCAGTGAAACCTACAAAAAAAGCGCTAATGATTGTGATTTTTTCTTTTTTTTTTTTGTCACTAAAGAACTCAGCAAGTGCAAATTGGAGGGCTGGGGATGTAATATAAAAATATCTATGCTGGCAGTTTTCTCTCCCAGCCCATATGCACTATAGATATTTACAGCTGGCCCACGCGTTCCGCACCCAGTTTTCCACAGCTCCGCCTAACCTGGAATCTGTGTTGCTCTTGGAGTTGATCAAGTGCCAGGAGCCTGCCCACTTGATCTCCCTTTTCTATGCCGAACTCCACAAGCCCTCCTCCACTGAGATAGCTTATGGGCTCAAGACTCGCTGGACCCGGCATGTGGGACCTATTGAGGATGAGGAGTGGGGGGAGGCACTAGAGACCTGTCAGAAGGTGTCCCCGAAATTGTCTGATAGACTTACCCAGACGTTTATTATACATCAGGCCTACCTCACACCCCTTCGGATGTCCAGATAACAACCTGATTGGGATCCTGTCTGTCCAATGTGCCCGGCGGCTGAAGGCACCTTTTTCCACTTGCTCTGGAGTTGTTCACAGCTCCGGAACTACTGGCAACAGGTGGTAGCCTTTCTACATGACAAGATGGGGTCTCCGCTGCAACTGGACCCCAAGCCGTGTCTCCTGGGTACATACCCTGATGGGGATATGAATATGTTTATGTCCATATTCTTGCAGGAGACGCTGTTTGTGGCTAGGAAACTGATAGCTAGGACTTGGATGCGCAGCGATCCCCCAACCTTGGCTAGGTGGATACGTGAGGTGAATACCAATATTTCCTTTCACAAATTGCTCTATAAACACAGGGGATGTCCCGCCAAGTTCGATAAAATTTGGGACAGGTGGATGAGTTGTCCAGACACTAATGTATAAGTTTGTTCTGAACACTGCCCGCCTTACATGGTTTCTGCCTTTGTTTATCTTCATGCACCACTACCGACCTATATTGGCTAGCACTAACCGGTTGGACTCTGTATACCTGCATTTTGGCTGTTGCCCTTCCCAATCTTTATTTACTGTGTGTATTGTTGTACTTGTTCAGTTTCTCTTTTACTGAGCTATTTTAATTGTACTGCACTAAAGTTTTCAATAAACTCACTGTTTGGGGAAAAAAAATCTATGCTGGAAAGAATAAGCACCAGGACTGTTGATCATAGGCAAAGATGAAAATGTAAATAAAAAACATGTGCTAATTAAGTCCCCGTTCACACTGGGGCGACCTGGTCGCCTGCCATACAGAAGCTAAGGACCCGTTCTAATAGGAGCGACACAAGTCGCTCCGACTTATAAAAAGGGTCCGGAGCTTCTTTGGGGCGACCCGGAGCGACCTGCATTGACTTCAATGTTATGAAGTCCGTGCCGGCCGCTCCGAGGTCACAGTGCGAGCTGCGCGCCGCGACCTGTGAGGTCGCCCCGGCAAGTAGCGTCGCCCCAGTGTGAACGGGGCCTAACACTAATCTTAAAAGCTTGTATGGATAAAGGCTTGTCCGCTACGTTCCAACCACCGCAAGAAGAAAAATAACTGAATTGGATGGAGAAGAGAAAAATTAGAACCTCTTGGTTTTTTATTGCTGTCTGTGCCTCAGCTGGGAAGATTCCCTCTATTTGTCCTAAGATCTTTGTCACTGGGACAGAAAGCAATGGGAAATGCTAAATTTTACATTGGTCACCACAACAAGACGTGAGGATAAATCTTTCAATCGGGACACCTGCTTTGGTGTCCACTGTCTTAGAGGGGAATTAACTGCCTTTTGTAGAGATTTACTTTCACTTCTTGTGTTTACGGGGTAGGAAGTTACATAGTTAGTCAGGTTGAAAAAAGACACAAGTTCATCTGGCTCAACCAATAAAAGACAAAAAAATTAATAAAAAATAGAGAGGGTCCTTTCACGCGGGCTTTCCGCCCGGAGGACTCAGTTTTACTCAGCGGGAATCGATCTGCCGATCCCCACTGGCGGATGACAGGTCCATCTTTGCTTACTTTGCGGAGACAGACCTGTCAGATCCCTGCGCTCCTCTATGGAAGATCAGATAACGGATCCGATCCTCCAGACGGATGGAAAATAGGGTTTCCATCCATCTGGATTTCACGGACAGGATCGGATAGAAGAGGGTGTCAGCGGACATGTCACCGCTGACATCCGCTGCTCCATAGGAAGTGCATGGAGCATCTGGTCAGGTCCGCCTGAAAAACCGGCAGGCGACCTGATCGGAAAGACCGTGTGAAAGGGGCCTTAAGGTAAATCTGGAGGATTTTGTTAGGCCATCATAAAACACGTACCATTTTCTGCCTTTCTCTTCTCTTTATCTTGTGCCCGTTTCTCTTCTTCTTGCTTCTGCAGTTGAGCTTTTTCTAACTTTCTCAGCAATTTCTCCTCTCTCCATTTTTTCCGTTGTTCTTTTCCTGAAATGGACATCCACAATGGAATTATATTCAAAAGAAGGACAGCCTGAACCACAGCTTATTTAGAAGCAATGCATTCGCCAACATTCTTACGTTTCTTTTTGGAGTGAATAAGTAGAGGGGAGACTCTGTATAGAAGAATACACTGTGGCACGTGGCTAAAAAAATCATCTGTATTTATGCATTGTTATATTTTTCATTATATTATGAGATATTGTGTGATTATTGTGATATATTGTGTGATTTTTGTTTTATTGTTTATTAGTGTATTTAACATCATGTACGTGGATCCTGAAGAAGCCCCAAAATCAGGCGAAACGTGTTGATCCAGATCCTTCCGCACTTGTATCTGCATTTGTTTATCCTGTTTATTCGTGCTGATTGTATATGTATTTGGCTATGTCACTGTTATATTGATAACCTGCATGACTTTTAATATTTGATGGATTAATAAATTGATTATGTTCTTATGAATTTGAGGAACATTGTATGAATAATAATTAGTATACTACTTGTTGGGCACTTAAAAATCCCCCTTTTTCCCACCATTTCCTCCAATTGGGGGCCTCCTTTTTTTAATTCTTACGTTTCTCTCCCTCCTTTCTCCAATCTATCTTCTCATCAGATGCCTGGAAAAAAAAAAGTGGGCATATAAAAATAGACAGAAATATTCTGAAACAATGAACAATCAATTACAGGGAGCTACAGATCCACAACTTTTTATACAGTTAGCTACAGATCTCTGACTTTATATACAGATAGTTACAGATCTATGACTATATATACAGATAGCTACAGATCTATGACTATATATACAGATAGTTACAGATCTATGACTATATATACAGATAGCTACACATCTATGACTATATATACAGATAGCTACAGATCTATGACTATATATACAGATAGCTACAGATCTATGACTATATATACAGATAGCTACACATCTATGACTTTATATACAGATAGCTACACATCTATGAATTGTGCTACTACTACTACTACACAGAAAGCACAGAGGATAACCACTTAAGCCCTGGAAGATTTTACCCCCTTCCTGACCAGGGGGTATTTTTCGATTTGGCACTGCGTGAATTTAACTGACAATTGCGCGGTCGTGCGACGCTGTACCTAAACAAATTTGGCGTCCTTTTTTTTCCCCACAAACAGAGCTTTTTTTTTGGTGGTATTTGATCACCTGTGCGATTTTTTGATCATGCGCTATAAACAAAAAAAGAGCGACAATTTTGTAAAAATTACAATATTTTCACATTTTTTTATATGAAATTTCCCAACAAAAAAAATGTAAAAATCAAAATTTTTTTAACATTTTCGGCCAATTTGTTTTATGCTATGTTTGGTATAAAAAAAAAAATTGCAAAAAGCGTATTTTGATTGGTTTGAGCAAAAGTTATCGCGTTTACTAACAAAGGGAAAGATTTCTGTCATTTTTGATGTTTTTTTTTTTAACGCGTAATGGCGGCGATCTGCGATTTTTTTTGCGGTACTGCGACATTGCGGCGGACAGATCGGACCCTTGAATGACATTTTTGACACTTTTGGGGTTACCAGTGACATTACTACAGTAATCAGTGCTATACATATGCACTGTTACTGTAAAATTACACTGGCAGGGAAGGGGTTAAAGCGGAGTTCCACCCTGGATTTGTTTTTTTTTTTTTTAATACCCCCGGGCCAGTCAGGGCTAGTGCATTCCACAATGGCTAGCCTCTGATCTGTCCCGGGTTGCACTTACCTGCAAGACGAAATACTTACCTTGCAAACGTCTTGTCCAGCGCTGCCATCTCAGATGTGGGCAGCTTGAAGCCAGCGCGTCCTCTTCGGCGTCTTCTTCCGCCTTCTGTGGTCCCACGATGCTCTGCGCCGGCCCCGACGTCACTTCAGGGTCGCGCGCGTCACCCCTCCACAGCTTCTGGGCATGCCCAGAAGCTGTTTAGAAGGGGATGACGCGCGCGACCCGGAACTGACGTCGGGGCCGGTGCAGGCGCAATGATTCCTGGGAGCTATGACGTCCAGCTCCCAGGAATCATTGCAGAGCCAGGAAGTGACGACGGGCCGCGGCCGAGGAAGGAGGAAGAAGGAAGTAAGGTAAGTATATTTTGTTCGCTACGAGGTAAGTAAAAAAAAAAAAATATGCGATTATCCATTTCTTTTTCAGGTGACCCGGAGCGAGAAGATGGAGGTAAGTATAAAAATAGGGTGGAACTCCACTTTAACTTTATTTGAGAGGGAGGGGTGCTGTGTGTCCCTAGGGGCGTGATTCTAACTGTGATTGGCTGTGGCTTGAGGTGTAGGAACAATGATCAACGGTTCTACATAGTAGAACCATATGATCATTGTTTCTACACAGGGGAGAATGACAGGCGGCTTTGTTTACATCAGCCGCCCGCCTTTCTCCCTCTCCCCCGACGATCGTCGAGTGACCGGCGGACATCGGGTCCGCCGGTCACACGCGCGGGGAGGGGGGGGGGGGTCCGTGACCGCGTGGGAGCGGGAGTGCGCCTCCGGCGGCGCGCGTTCGCTCCCCAGAGCCTCACAGGCTAGCGACGTAGACCTACGTCGCTCTGCCTGTGAGGGGCTGACTGCCGCAGTAAATATACTGTGCGCAGTCGGCAAGTGGTTAAGGTCCCTTTCACACATGCGATCCGATCCGCCTGTCAGTTTTTCAGGCGGACCTGATCGGATGCTCCATGCATCCCTATGGGGCAGCGGGTGTCAGCGGAGACATCTCCACTGACACCCGCTGCTATCCGATCTGATCCTGTCTGTGAAATCCAGACGGATAGAAACACTATTTTCCATCCGTCCAGCGGATCGGATCGGATGAGAACGGACAGGGGGGTCCATTCTCATCTGATTCCCCCATAGAGGACAGCGGGGATCTGACAGCTCCGTCTCAGCACACAGAGTGAAGACGGAGCTGTCATCCGCCTGCTCAGCGGAGATCGGTGAATCCATCCCCCGCTGAGAAGAACGTACTCCGTCGACGGAACGGACCCGTGTGAAAGGGGCCTTAGTCATATCACCAAATTGACATTGCACTTTGGAGAAATTAAAGAGACTGGGTGGAAATCTTCTGGTCAGTGAATTTCTTGTAGTATATAATCACACACACATGGAGACTTTGGCCAGTTTCACATAGGCTTCAGTTTGTATAAGAACAGTGTGAACGGCAAGCTTTGACAAAGCATTTGTAGATCTTTCAGCAAGCTTTGTTGAAGCTTTTAAGGTACCGTTCTGTCCCCAGTTTGTAAATGTTAAACACAGATCCCAATAGAGGTGCTGACTGCCACTTTAAACAAGCTTCTAGCAGGCTTCACAACTTCTTGAAGATTGTTGAAAGCCTGCTAGCAGCTTTCTTAAGGTGGAAATCAACATATCCCCACCCAAAAATGTAGCATGTCCACACTCTCCTCATTTCCTCTATATGGACTGCATTTTCTGACTGTCCTCTCGGGTATTACATATATTGAACCCTTTGCTGATGTCAGGGGCCACATTTAGCTCAAGTTGACAACCACTGGGCTAGAAGATTGCATTGGGAGGGGGGGGGGGGGGTGGCAGGAAGGAAGGGGTGTCCAATCATATGTCAATACCAACTAGCATTTATTAATACACTATATTACCAAAAGTATTGGGACAGCTGCCCTCACACGCACATCAACTTTAATGGAATTCCAGTTTTAATCCGTAGGGTTCAATATTGAGTTGGCCACCCTTTGCAGCTATAACAGCTTCAACTCTTCTGGGAAGGCTGTCCACAAGGTTTAGGAGTGTCTATGGGAATGTTTGACCATTCTTCCAGAAGCGCATTTGTGAGGTCAGGCACTGGCTGGCTCGCAGTCTTTGCTTTAATTCATCCCAAAGGTGTTCTATGGGGTTGAGGTCAGGAGGACTCTGTACAGGCCAGTCAAGTTTCTCCACCCCAAACTTGCTCATCCATGTCTTTATGGACCTTGCTTTGTGCACTGGTCCAAATCATTTGGTGGAGGGGGATTATGGTGTGGGGTTGTTTTTCAGGCGTTGGGCTTGGACCCTTAGTTCCAGTGATGGTAACTCTTAAGGCGTCAGCATTCCAAGACATTTTGGACAATTTCATGCTCCCAACTTTGTAGGAACAGTTTGGGGATGGCCTCTTTCTGTTCCAACATGACTGCGCACCAGTGCACAAAGCAAGGTCCATAAAGACATGGATGAGTGAGTTTGAGGTGGAGGAACTTGACTGACCTGCACAGAGTCCAAATTTACCTTTGGTATGAATTAGAGCAAAGACTGCAAGCCAGGAGTTCTCGTCCACATAGGTTTTTTTCTGTAAAGGTGAAATAAATCTTTATTTTAGAACTAAAGGAATTTTTTGTTTGTAGTGAGTGGAGAGAGATGTGAAAACACCCATCAGGTTTTTTATGCCGGTGTAACGTTAAAAAACCATACCCCGTGGAGAAACCATACCGTCGTCACTTCCGGTCTGAAACAGCTGAGCAGCGCAGCAGTGCGCATGCTCAGAGCCCCGGATACGTAAATGAACATGAAAGAATTTGACAAGTGCGCATGCTCGGTGGGCATGAAATTCTCACGGCACTGTGTCTAATGTAATACTTGCGGCGGGTACATTAAAACACTTCGTCTGCAACATCGATCATCTCCTCTGCTATCGCTGTAACTTCCCTCATCTCCAGTAATAAATATAAAAGCGGCGGCGGGAGTATGAGATGTAAATGTGACGGCGATCGCGGCTCCGTGATCCGCTTTTATATTTATTACCGGAGATGAGGGCAGTGACAGGGCGAAGAGCGGAGATGATTTATGTTGCAGATAAGCTGTTTTAATGTAAGCGCCGCACGTTTAACTACCGTGAGAAATCCATACCCTCCGTAGCGGAACCGGAAGTGACGAGGGTATGGTTTTCTCACGGGTATGGTTTTTTCACGGAACACCGGCTGTGCCCATTTTTGTTTACATGTGTTTTGCTGTGATTGGTCAAAGCTGATCACATGGATAAAGAGCCGTAGCTCTTTGCCGAGATCAGGGTCATGCCGTGTCCCAGGAACACCGCGTGCCCACGATCGCAGGTAAACTGGGCGCCGTCATATGACGTCATCTCAGAACAAGAGCCACACCGCTCCACCGTAATCTGACAGTGGGTGGACAGTGGTTAAAGTGTATTTTTTTTTCCCCCAAATAGCTCTCGCCAAAGAATTGCAACGACTGTTTTTTTCTCTAGGGTCTTTGCTAAAAAAACAAACAAAAAAAATATATATATATATATATGTTTGGGGGTTCTGAGTAGTGATCGATTGATCGAAATTGTCACTTTTTTTGTTTATAGCGCAAAATCTAAAAATCGCACAGGTGATCAAATACCACCAAAAGAAAGCTCTATTTGTGGGAAAAGAATGACATCAATTGTATTTGGGTACAGCGTCGCACGACTGCGCAATTTTCAGTTAAAGTAACGCAGCGCAGAATCGCAAAAAATGGCCTGCTCATTAAGGGGGTAAAACCTCCTGGGGCTGAAGTGGTTAAAAAGAAAAATTGATTATGGGTACTGGAACTCCGCTTTAAGCACAACTGCTTCCTATGCTTGGAGCGCCATTAGCAATGATTGGCACCAGAAGCACAGCCTACATTTTTCACAGGTTCCTTGCATGCACACGCACACACACACTTGTGCGCGCACACACACTTACATACACACACACTTTTGCACACACACTTTTGCGCACTCACACACACACACACACTTTTGCGCACAAACACACACTTTTGCACACACACTTTTGCGCACACACACACACTTTTGCACACACACACTTTTGCGCACAAACACACACTTTTGCACACACACACACACTTTCGGGCGCACACACACACACTTTTGCGCACACACACTTTTGCGCACACACACACACACTTTGCGCACACACACACACACACTTTTGCGCACACACACTTTTGCACACACACACACTTTTGCGCGCACACACTTTTGCGCACACACACACACACACTTTTGCGCACACACACACACACTTTTGCGCACACACACACACACTTTTGCGCACAAACACACTTTTGCGCACAAACACACTTTTGCACACACACTTTTGCGCACACACACACACTTTTGCGCACACACACTTTTGCGCACACACACTTTTGCGCACACACACTTTTGCGCACAAACACACACTTTTGCACACACACTTTTGCGCACACACACACTTTTGCGCACACACACACTTTTGCACACACACACTTTTGCACACACACACACACTTTTGCACACACACTTTTGCACACACACACACACACTTTCGGGCGCAAACACACACACTTTTGCGCACACACACTTTTGCACACACACACACTTTTGCGCACAAACACACACTTTTGCACACACACACACTTTCGGGCGCACACACACACACTTTTGCGCGCACACACACTTTTGCGCACACACACACTTTGCGCACACACACACACTTTTGCGCACACACACACACTTGCACACATATTCACAGAACGCAGCCACAGTGAGGAGAATGGGGCACTTTAGGCCTTATTTACACCCCAGTAACTGGCACCAGGAGGACAGACATGGCTGTACCCAGAGTTCCCCCCCATACACAGTAATTGCAGCCTGAGGACCAGGAGAGTCCTCCCTGAGCCCTGTGTACACCAGTGCTAGAAAGAATACCCCGCCTGTCCTCAGCTCTCACTCAGGTGAACGAACACTGAACCCCCATCCCTCACTCCGGCACCTCCACAGACTTTATTCAGCGAACACAACATCCCCTCACCGGCCCCAGCCTGGCTCTCTTCTCCGCCATGTTGCTCCCACGTGGTTCGCACACACTTCCGCTTTCCACAGACTCCCGTAGCAACCAGCGCAGACGGGAAGCAGAATCATGTGACCCAGGCGAGAAGAGAGCCGCCCCCTCACTAGGCGGACCTGATGGCCATATAGGGGAGGTGGGCGGGCCTGAGCAAGTTCTGGGCAACCAGACAAGGGAAGCTGTCAGGTGATTGGCTGTCTGTACTAGGGGGCGGTTCTGCTGATAAGAATCATATCTGTGTGATCCAAGTAAATCGGTCATCGGGGTGGTAGGGGGTGTTAGACCCGTGTGACCGGTATACAGAGTGTGAGGAGGACTGATATCATTGGGTGCAGTGTAAGGATAGATTGATATAAAGGGGTGCAGTGTGAGGATGTAATGATATAAGGGGGTGCAGTATAAGGATGGAATGATATGGGGGGGGGGGGGTACAGTGTAAGGGTGGATTGATATACTGTAAGGTGGTGCAGTGTAAAGATAGATTGATATAAGGGGGTGCAGTATAAGGATCAGTGGCGGCTGGTGCTCAACATTTTTGGGGGGCGCAAACAGAAAAATGTAATAAGCATTGCTTTGCGGCAAAAAACGCTGTAAAAAATTGCGTGACTTTGAGGTCGCAAAAGTGTGAAAGGGGCCTTCAGTAATTAGGGTATAGTGTGTCCCCTTTCAATGCAGAGACACCAGCGTGCCCCCTTCAATGCAGAGACCAGTGTACATGCCCCCTTCAATGTAGTGACCAGCGTATATGCCCCCTTCAATGCAGAGACCAGCGTACATTCCCCCTTCAATGCAGAGACCAGCGTACATTCCCCCTTCAATGCAGAGACCAGCGTACATGCCCCCTTCAATGTAGTGACCAGCATATATGCCCCCTTCAATGCAGAGACCAGTGTACATGCCCCCTTCAATGCAGAGACCAGCGTACATGCCCCCTTCAATGTAGTGACCAGCATATATGCCCCCTTCAATGTAGTGACCAGCGTACATGCCCTCTTCAATGCAGAGACCAGCGTACATGCCCCCTTCAATGTAGTGACCAGCGTACATGCCCCCTTCAATGTAGTGACCAGCGTATATGCCCCCTTCAATGCAGAGACCAGCGTACATGCCCTCTTCAATGCAGAGACCAGCATACACGCCCCCTTCAATGCAGAGACCAGCGTACATGCCCCCTTCAATGCAGAGACCAGCGTACATGCCCCCTTCAATGTAGTGACCAGCGTACATGCCCCCTTCAATGTAGTGACCAGCGTATATGCCCCCTTCAATGCAGAGACCAGCGTACATGCCCTCTTCAATGCAGAGACCAGCATACACGCCCCCTTCAATGCAGAGACCAGCGTACATGCCCCCTTCAATGCAGAGACCAGCGTACATGCCCCCTTCAATGTAGTGACCAGCGTACATGCCCCCTTCAATGCAGAGACCAGCATACACGCCCCCTTCAATGCAGAGACCAGCGTACATGCCCCCTTCAATGCAGAGACCAGCGTACATGCCCCCTTCAATGTAGTGACCAGCGTACATGCCCCCTTCAATGTAGTGACCAGCGTATATGCCCCCTTCAATGCAGAGACCAGCGTACATGCCCTCTTCAATGCAGAGACCAGCATACACGCCCCCTTCAATGCACAGTGACCAGCGTGCCCCCTTCAATGCATAGTGACCAGCGTACATGCCCCCTTCAATGCAGAGACCAGCATACACGCCCCCCTTCAATGCAGTGACCAGCATACATGCCCCCTTCAATGCAGTGACCAGCGTACATGCCCCCTTCAATGTAGTGACCAGCGTATATGCCCCCTTCAATGCAGAGACCAGCGTACATGCCCTCTTCAATGCAGAGACCAGCATACACGCCCCCTTCAATGCAGAGACCAGCGTACATGCCCCCTTCAATGCAGAGACCAGCGTACATGCCCCCTTCAATGTAGTGACCAGCGTACATGCCCCCTTCAATGCAGAGACCAGCATACACGCCCCCTTCAATGCAGAGACCAGCGTACATGCCCCCTTCAATGCAGAGACCAGCGTACATGCCCCCTTCAATGTAGTGACCAGCGTACATGCCCCCTTCAATGTAGTGACCAGCGTATATGCCCCCTTCAATGCAGAGACCAGCGTACATGCCCTCTTCAATGCAGAGACCAGCATACACGCCCCCTTCAATGCAGAGACCAGCGTACATGCCCCCTTCAATGCAGAGACCAGCGTACATGCCCCCTTCAATGTAGTGACCAGCGTACATGCCCCCTTCAATGTAGTGACCAGCGTACATGCCCCCTTCAATGCAGAGACCAGCATACACGCCCCCTTCAATGCAGAGACCAGCGTACATGCCCCCTTCAATGCAGAGACCAGCGTACATGCCCCCTTCAATGTAGTGACCAGCGTACATGCCCCCTTCAATGTAGTGACCAGCGTACATGCCCCCTTCAATGCAGAGACCAGCATACACGCCCCCTTCAATGCACAGTGACCAGCGTGCCCCCTTCAATGCATAGTGACCAGCGTACATGCCCCCTTCAATGCAGAGACCAGCATACACGCCCCCCTTCAATGCAGTGACCAGCATACATGCCCCCTTCAATGCAGTGACCAGCGTACATGCCCCCTTCAATGTAGTGACCAGCGTACATGCCCCCTTCAATGTAGTGACCAGCGTACATGCCCCCTTCAATGTAGTGACCAGCGTACATGCCCCCTTCAATGCAGAGACCAGCGTACATGCCCCCTTCAATGTAGTGACCAGCGTACATGCCCCCTTCAATGCAGAGACCAGCGTACATGGCCCCTTTAATGCAGAGACCAGCGTACATGCCCCCTTCAATGTAGTGACCAGCGTACATGCCCCCTTCAATGCAGAGACCAGCATACACGCCCCCTTCAATGTAGTGACCAGCGTGCCCCCTTCAATGCAGAGACCAGCATACACGCCCCCTTCAATGCAGAGACCAGCGTACACGCCCCCTTCAATGCAGAGACCAGCGTACATTCCCCCTTCAATGTAGTGACCAGCGTACATGCCCCCTTCAATGTAGTGACCAGCGTACATGCCCCCTTCAATGCAGAGTCCAGCATACATGCCCCCTTCAATGTAGTGACCAGCGTACATGCCCCCTTCAATGCAGAGACCAGCGTACATGCCCCCTTCAATGTAGTGACCAGCGTATATGCCCCCTTCAATGCAGAGGCCAGCGTACATGCCCCCTTCAATGCAGAGACCAGCGTACATTCCCCCTTCAATGCAGAGACCAGCGTACATGGCCCCTTCAATGTATTGACCAGCGTACATGCCCCCTTCAATGCAGAGACCAGCGTACATGGCCCCTTCAATGCAGAGACCAGCGTACATGCCCCCTTCAATGTAGTGACCAGCGTACATGCCCCCTTCAATGCAGAGACCAGTGTACATGCCCCCTTCAATGCAGAGACCAGCGTACATGCCCCCTTCAATGTAGTGACCAATGTAAGGAGCATTCTTCCCACTGACCACCAATGTAAGGGAGCATTCTTCCCACTGACCACCAATGTAAGGAACATTCTTCCCACTGGCCACCAATGTAAGAAACATTCTTCTCACTGACCACCAATGTAAGGAACATTTATTTTACTGATCACCAATGTAAGGAGAATTCTTCCTACTGACCAGGAATGTAAGGAACATTCTTCCCCACTGACCACCAATGTAAGGAACATTCTTCCCACTGACCACCAATGTAAGGAACATTCTTCCCCACTAACCACCAATGTAAGAAGCATTCCTCCCTCTCACCAACAATCTAAGGAACATTTCTTTCACTGATCACCAATGTAAGGAGAATTCTTCCTACTGACCACGAATGTAAGGGGCATTCTTCCCACTGACCCCTAATGTAAGGAGCATTTTTCCCACTGGCCACCAATCTAAGTGTAACGCTCCTGCGTTTTTGTAGTAGGCTGGATTTGCAGCTGCAGAATCTCCACTCAGTAGTCATGTAGAGATGTGTTGAATAACCAAATCCAACTCTCCAGACTCATCACTGTGGGCCTGTCAGCTTCAGCATACAGATATACACACTCAATAAGATGTTCCTGGAGTGATAGGATGTATATGTTAGTATGAAGATGATGTGCTGAAGGGACAGGTGTGAACAGTGACAGAGATGGTAAGCACTTGATAGAAATGTTCAGGAGAGTATTAGATGGTATTAGGTAGAATGCAGATAGGTTAGTAATCGAGTACGGTAACAGGTGGTAAGGATAGCAGATGACAAATACAGGATAGACTAACCCAGTGCAAGGATAGATGGTAGTAGACTCAAGAGCTAGCAATCTATGTAACAGTGCAGATGATAGAATTAGTATGCATAGATAGTAACAGTCCTTAATGTGCAGAGGTAGATAGTGTAAGTAAGGTTATGGAGGATTCCCCTGTGGGGTACTTATCACTAGTAAGGTTAGTAGTAGAAGGGTCCAGTAGTGAGGGAGTGATCCAGTAGCGAGATACAGGGATCAGTAGCGAGGTTCCGGTCTGTTTCCAAGTAAAAGAAAGTAGCTGGAGGTTCCGGTAGCAAGACAAGCTTGTAAGCATGTGGACACACAGGCAGGTTGAACGAACAATGTGAGAGAGAACGCCGGCGGTTGAAATAGCCGCTCTGCGGCGCTCGGCGATGACGTCATCCGTCTTAAAGGTGTATGCGTACCACCTAATTAGAAAGGTGGGACGCATATTAACAGAAAATGGAAAATAAGGGTACCAGAGGTACCAGAATCTTACAGTACCCCCCCCTTAAGGCCGGCTCCGGAAGGCCTATAGCACTGGTTTCTCCGGGTATTTCGAGTGAAATCTTCGTATAAGTCTAGGTGCGTGAACATCAGTGGTATCCAACCAGGTGTCGTCTTGGGGTCCATAGTTCTTCCATCTTATGAGATACTGGAGTCTTCCTCGGTGAATACGAGAATCCAAAATCTCCTTAATCTCATATTCTTCTCCGCCTTCAACTTGTACTGGAGATGGAGGCAAGATGGTAGGCCTTATTCCTTGATTAGGAACATGGGGTTTCAGTAGCGACACATGGAAGATGGGATGGATCTTGAGATCTGCTAGTAAGGTGAGCTGTACTGCAGCTTTTCCAATAAGTTTCTTAATTGGGAAGGGTCCCAGAAAGAAAGGTCCAAGCTTTTTGCTAGGGATCTTTAATCTTAAGTTTCTTGTCGATAGCCAAACAAGGTCCCCAATAGCATACTGAGGAGAAGGTCTTCTACGTAGGTCGTAGTACCTTTTTTGTTGGCTGTGGGCGTGTGAGATAGTGGTATTAAGTAAACCCAGAGAGTCCTTTATTTGGGTAAGATAGTCTGAGGCTACTGGGTTACTTGATGGTAGGATGCGTGGTGGAAGAAGTGTGGGGTGAAACCCATAGTTCAAGTAGAACGGACTTTGCTTAGTAGTACTGTGGGTTGCGTTGTTATAAGAAAATTCCGCCAGAGGGAGAAGGTCCACCCAATCATCCTGTAGGTATGATGTGTAGCAACGCAGATATTGTTCTATACACTGGTTGACTCTTTCAGTCTGTCCGTTGGTCTGAGGGTGGTAGGGAGAAGTGAACTTTCGCTCAATCCGTAATATTTGACAAAGAGCTTGCCAAAATTTGGAGATGAACTGTGAACCACGGTCGGATAAAAGAGTCTTTGGTATTCCGTGTGACTTGAACACATGTTTCATCAGTAGTTCCGCTGTTTGTTTAGATGAAGGTAGTCTACGGATAGCGATGAAATGTGCCATCTTTGTCAGGTGGTCTACTGACACTAGAATGGTATTAAATCCTTTAGAAGGTGGTAGTTCTACTATAAAGTCTAAGGACACAACTTCCCATGGAGCCTGGGGTATTGGTAGACTGCAGAGTAGACCAGATGGTTTTGTAGTGTCAATTTTGGACCTTGCACAGATGTCACATGAAGATACAAATTTTTGTACAGACGTCTTCATATCAGGCCACCAAAACTGCCTAGTAAGCAAATTAAAGGTTTTCGTCATACCCATATGTCCTGCCATGGGCACATCATGTGATAACTCCAAGATCTTGGTGCGCATAGTAGGGGGTATGTAGAGTTTGTCGTTGTAGTAGAGGAAGCCTTCTGCATCAGTACTTAGTTGTGGTGGAGGTGAATCCAATCCTATACTGTGCAAAATCTCTTCCTTCAGGGAACGAATAACACCAATAATACGGTCATAGGGTATTATAGGAATAGAAGGGATTTCAGCGCAGTTATCTTCGGTTAATCGTGATAGCGCATCCGCTTTTTTATTTTTGTCTGCAGGCGTGTAGGTCACTAAGAAGTTGAATCTTAGGAAGAATAATGACCATCGTACCTGCCGGTGGGAGAGAGTTTTGTTAGTCTGGAGATATTGAAGGTTTTTATGATCTGTATATATGAGTATTGGTAACCGGGTACCCTCAAGTAGATGTCGCCAATTCTCCAGTGCCAGTTTTATGGCAAGCAACTCCTTTTCACCCACTGGGTAATTCACCTCTGGGCTGCTTAGTGATTTTGAAAAGAAAGCAACTGGGTGGAGTGGTGAAGTATTTGTTGGTCGTTGGGAGAGAACTGCTCCTACTGCCATATTTGACGCATCTACCTCCAGAATATATTGGAGGGATGGGTCTGGATGGCTTTGTATGGGAGCAGAAGTAAAGCTTGATTTTAACAAGCAGAAAGCTCGATTTGCTTCTTCTGACCATTTGAATGGTTTCTTTATACTTGTCAGTTGTGTGAGAGGTCTCACAATGGCAGAAAAGTTCTTGATGAACTTCCTATAGAAGTTTGAAAATCCAAGGAATCGCTGTAATGCCTTACGAGTTGTTGGTATAGGCCAGTCCAGAATACAGGATATCTTGCTCACATCCATCTTAACTCCGGTTTTGGATATGATGTATCCTAGGAATAATATTTCTTCTTTATGAAATAGGCATTTTTTTAATTTCACGTATAGATTGTGTGTGAGTAATCTGGATAACACAAGTCTTACATGTTTTATATGTTCAGAGAGAGATCGAGAATAGATAAGTATATCGTCCAGATATACTACAACACAGACATCAAGTAAGTCTCTAAAGATGTCGTTTATGAACCTTTGGAAAGCTGCGGGAGCATTACACAACCCGAATGGCATCACAAGATATTCGAATAATCCGTATCTGGTTCTGAATGCTGTTTTCCACTCATCTCCGTCACGAATTCGGATTAGGTTGTATGCCCCTTTCAGGTCTAATTTAGAGAAGTAAGTAGCCCCACGCACTTGTTCAATGAGTTCAGGGATGAGCGGTAAAGGATAGCGATCCTTTATTGTAATCGTATTTAATTGCCTATAATCGATAATAGGCCTAAGACTTGAATCCTTATTGCGGACAAAAAAAAGTCCTGCAGCTGTGGAAGAAGTAGAGGGTCTGATGAACCCTTTTGTCAAATTCTCATCCAAGTATTCCTTGAGATGAGAAAGTTCATCCTGTGAAAGAGGATAAACATGACCGAAAGGCAATTTGCTGTTAGGGAGTAGATCGATAGTACAATCATAATCCCTATGGGGAGGCAACATTTGAGCATTTTTTTCAAGGAATACTTCGGACAGATCCTGATAGCATAGTGGTGCAATCTCATCTGACACCACAGACAGGATCTTTCCATAAGATGGGAGGTTACACGTAATCTCACAATAGTGAGAAGGGAAAGACAAAGTCCGTCTTTTCCAATCTATGATTGGTTGATGTGTGTGTAACCAGGGGAGTCCCAAAATAATAGAAAAATGGGGTGAAGATAGTATATCAAAAGTGGTGGTCTCCATATGAGACTCGTTAGTAGTGACGAGGAGTGCTTGTGTCTGGTTGGTGATTGGACCAGAAGATAGTGGAATACCGTTAATGAAACTAACAGAAACAGGTTTAGGTTTTGAAATAATAGGTATTTTATTTAAGGTAACAAACATGTATCAATATAGTTTCCACAAGATCCGGTGTCGATCATAGCCTTGGTGGTAATCCTAGTCTGGTCCCACTGTAATGTCAAATGAACAAAGAGATAGGGTTTAGAAAAGGAAGTCGTTAATCCTCCTAGCAAGACATGTGAACACTCACCCTCTTTTTTGCGGACAAGGGGACAGACGCTTATCAAATGATCCGGGGATGCGCAGTACATGCAGAGGTTTCTGGATCTTCTTCTGGCTCGTTCAGTAGTTGATAAAGGTGGGCGTATGGTTCCTACCTCCATGGGAGTAGGGTCAACGGCCGAAATCCGACAAGGACTAGACAATGGCATTCCCATTTTCTCAGCCTTTCTTTCACGCAGTCGCCTGTCGATGTTGATACTGAGTTGTATTAAGGCATCCAAGGTGCCAGGTAAATCCGCTCGGGCGAGCTCGTCTTTAACAGCTTCTGACAACCCGAGTCTGAATTGAGTTCGCAGAGATGTATCATTCCACCCTGAATCAAGGGTCCATCTTTTGAACTCAGCTACAAAGTCTTCTACAGGTCTCCTTCCTTGTTTTAAAGCCCTTAATTGAATATCAGCAGTACTCTGCCTGTTGGGGTCATCATATAAACTAGCGAGTTCCGCTAGGAATAAAGAATAGGAGTTGAGAAGCTGATCATTTTTCTCAAAGAGAGAGTCTGCCCAGGCCCGTGGATCACCCGTTAAGTATGAGATAACGGTACAGACTTTAATTTGATCAGTAGGGTATGTACGAGGTTTTAACAAAAAAAGCAATTGACATGCGTTTTTGAATTCACTAAATTTTTTCCGATCACCTGTAAACACTAGAGGGGGGTTTATTTTAGGTTCAGGGGGTTGAGCAGCAGTGAGCCGTGAAAGACGGGTTACCTGCTGTATCAGAGTCTGATTTTCTTCTTTTACTTCAGTAAGAGCAAGCATTAATGCATTTACTTGTTGTGTTAATTGTGTCACTTGAGTGGGTAATTCTGCTGAATCCATTTTTTAGGTTCGTTCAATCTGTAACGCTCCTGCGTTTTTGTAGTAGGCTGGATTTGCAGCTGCAGAATCTCCACTCAGTAGTCATGTAGAGATGTGTTGAATAACCAAATCCAACTCTCCAGACTCATCACTGTGGGCCTGTCAGCTTCAGCATACAGATATACACACTCAATAAGATGTTCCCGGAGTGATAGGATGTATATGTTAGTATGAAGATGATGTGCTGAAGGGACAGGTGTGAACAGTGACAGAGATGGTAAGCACTTGATAGAAATGTTCAGGAGAGTACTAGATGGTATTAGGTAGAATGCAGATAGGTTAGTAATCGAGTACGGTAACAGGTGGTAAGGATAGCAGATGACAAATACAGGATAGACTAACCCAGTGCAAGGATAGATGGTAGTAGACTCAAGAGCTAGCAATCTATGTAACAGTGCAGATGATAGAATTAGTATGCATAGATAGTAACAGTCCTTAATGTGCAGAGGTAGATAGTGTAAGTAAGGTTATGGAGGATTCCCCTGTGGGGTACTTATCACTAGTAAGGTTAGTAGTAGAAGGGTCCAGTAGTGAGGGAGTGATCCAGTAGCGAGATACAGGGATCAGTAGCGAGGTTCCGGTCTGTTTCCAAGTAAAAGAAAGTAGCTGGAGGTTCCGGTAGCAAGACAAGCTTGTAAGCATGTGGACACACAGGCAGGTTGAACGAACAGTGTGAGAGAGAACGCCGGCGGTTGAAATAGCCGCTCTGCGGCGCTCGGCGATGACGTCACCCTTCTTAAAGGTGTATGCGTACCACCTAATTAGAAAGGTGGGACGCATATTAACAGAAAATGGAAAATAAGGGTACCAGAGGTACCAGAATCTTACACTAAGGAACATTCTTCCCACTGGCCATCAATGTAAGGAACTTTCTTCCCACTGGCCACCAATCTAAGGAACATTCTTCCAACTGACCACCAATGTAACAAACATTTTTCCCACTGACCACCAAAGTAAGAAGCATTCCTCCCACTGACCAACAATGTAAGGGACATTCCTTTCACTGATCACCAATGTAAGGAGAATTCTTCCTACTGACCACGAATGTAAGGATCATTCTTTCCAATGACCACCAATATAAGGATCATTCTTCCCACTGACCACAAATATAAGGAATATTCCTTTTCACTGACCATCAATGTAAAGAGAATTCCTCCTGCCGATCACTAACGTAAGAAAAATTCTTCACACTGACCACCAATGTAAGGAACATTCTTCCCACTTTTCTCCAATATAAGGGACATTCTTCCCACTAACCACCAATGTAAGGTTGGTGGTCAGTGGTTCTTCTCACTGACCACCAATGTAAGGATCATTCTTCCCACTGACCACCAATGTAAGGAACATTCTTCCCACTGACCTCCAATGTAAGGAGAGAATTCTTCACACTGACCACCAATGTAAGGGGCATTCTTCCCACTGACCACCAATGTAAGGAACATTCTTCCCACTGACCTCCAATGTAAGGGACATTCTTCCCACTGACCACCAATGTAAGGGACATTCTTCCCACTGACCACCAATGTAAGGGACATTCTTCCCACTGACCACCAATGTAAGGAACATTCTTCCCACTGACCACCAATGTAAGGGACATTCTTCCCACTGACCACCAATGTAAAGGACATTCTTCTTGCTGACCACCAATGTAAAGGACTTTCTTCCCACTGACCTCCAATGTAAAGGACATTCTTCTCACTGACCACCAATAAAAAGGACATTTGTCCTACTGGCCCCCTATGATTGATTTTTGCAGGGTTTCCCTGAGACCTGAAAGTTATTTAAAGGGTTCCATCTGGGTAAAAAAAAAATTGAGAATGGCTGATTTAGAAGAATAAAGACATGACTGGGTAAAGAGGTTGTATAAATAAGTATAAAGTCCCTTCTGATGACCCGGATGGTGGTTGTGGAGGTTATGTTTTATTATATGAAGCTCTCAGTTTATTATCTTCAATGGGGAGCAGATGGTTTGGTTAGAGAAGTGTTTATCAACCTTTTTTTCAGTAAAGTTACCTTTAAAATGTTGCACAGTCTGGAGGCACCGCAATCTAAAATGTAAAAAATTCAACTAATGGTTTTACATAATGCAGCAACATCCACAAACATGATACACCCAATATTATAGGGGATTTATTCTTCCAAAGCTAATACACCTTTACTCACTGCTACCGACTAGTATTACAATGTTTCTCTCCCTCACTCAGCTAATGTGACCCCAGTGCTGACATACAGAGACAGCGGTGGGGACAAGAATGCTGTGCAGACGCCCAACGTTCTCCCCATCAACCAATGATGTCATTGGATATTAGGACGCAGGTTCCTAGAAGGTTGTAATGGTACACAATGAAGGCCTGTGGCTTTTTGTAACTAAAAAGCAGGCTTGATTCACTCGATGGCTTGTATACAATTTTAGGGTAATTTGTAGGCATTTGGCCAAAGGACCCCTGAAGAAACCTAAAGGCACCCTTGTTGAAAAAGACTGGGCTAGAGCACCTATTGAGCAGCAAAGAAACAAGCAGGAAGGCGCAGGCACCTAGTGCATTACTGCAAATAATTTATTGGAAAATGTAAAACTGGTAAAATTGAGTGCGCCCCGAAAAGCATTAGCCTGCCAGCATATCAGGGTGGCACGGGGGAATGCGTATCCTGCACTTTATGATCTCTTCTTGCTCTCACTTGTTGCACTTTTTTGAGTATTCAATTTTACCAGTTTTACATTTTCCAATAAATTATTTGCAGTAATGCACTAGGTGCTTGCCCCTTCCTGTTTGTTTCTTTGTAGTTTCTTTGGATTCCCCCTGTCATGTACCTGGGTGTCCTTGAACCGGGAGCTTCCCTGTTCCATAGCTTGCAGCCTTATCTGTTGTGCCACAAAGAAGCTCTGGAGTTTGTGCAATGATTTTCTGAGACCACCATCCAGCACTATGCACCATTACAGGCCTCCTCAGGCCACCACCTAGAGCACTGTGTAGCATTACAGCCATCGTTCAGAGCACTGTGCAGCATTATAGGCCTCCTCAGAGTCAGACCACCATCCAGAGCACTGTGTAGCATTACAGCCACCATCCAGAGAACTGAGCAGCATTAGAGGCCTCCTCAGAACACCATCCAGAGAACTGTGTGCATTACAGGACTCCTCAGACCACCGTCCAGAGCACTGTGTGCAATGCTTTACAGGCCTCCTTTTCAGACAATTCATGTCCAGAGCACTGTGTGCAATGCATTACAGGCCTCCTCTTCAGACTATTCATGTCCAGAGCATTGTGTGCACTGCAGGCCTCCTCAGACTGTCCATGTCCAGAGCACTGTGTGCATTAGAGGCCTCCTCAGACCACCATCCAGAGCACTGTGCAGCATTACAGGCCTCCTCAGACCTTTGTCCAGAGCACTGTGCAGCAATACAGACCTCAGGGTCAGACCACCATCCAGAGCACTGTGTGCATTACAGGCCTCCTCAGACCACCATCCAGAGCACTGTGCAGTATTACAGGCCTCCTCAGACCTTTGTCCAGAGCACTGTGCAGCAATACAGACCTCCTCAGGGTCAGACCACCATCCAGAGCACTGTGTGCATTACAGGCCTCCTCAGACCACCATCCAGAGCACTGTGCAGCATTACAGGCCTCCTCAGACCTTTGTCCAGAGCACTGTGCAGCAATACAGACCTCCTCAGAGTCAGACCACCATCCAGAGCACTGTGCAGCATTACAGGCCTCCTCAGACCACTATCCAGAGAACTGTGTGCAATGCATTACAGGCCTCCTCTTCCGACTATCCATGTCTAGAGCACTGTGTTCATTACAGGCCTCCTCAGACCACCATCCAGAGCACTGTACAGCATTACAGGCCTCTTCAGACTGTCCAGACTGGCTAAATCTGTATCTGTGAGTTTGTTCAAACCCTAATACCAATAATAAAAACAACGAGTTTGGAAATTCTATAGAAATGTTTAAAGATACATTCCAATTTAACTAAACACATTCGATTTTAGTTGACTAAAATGATTTTGTTTGACCAAAATGTATCAGACTAAAACAATTGCAGATGACTAAAATGGGACTCAAACTAAAATGACATTTTAGTAAAAAAAAATTATAACTAAAACTAAATCAAAATTCGATGCCAAAATTAACACTGCCCACCTCCCAGGTCCCCGCTGTACTTTCCTCCTTTGCACACCCAGATTTTACAATATAAAATTAGCTGTGACATCATCACTGTTCTGTACATAGCCTGTGCAGAGAGGAGAGCTGTAGGAGGAGCCCAGAAGGCTTCACCCCTTACTGGAAACTACAGGGGGGGCAGAGACAAGACCAGTCACCCTGCACAAGTAGAGAGAACAGCAGTGACCGGTCTTTATTACAGGAAGTCTCACTGTGGATTACTGTATAGATCTGGAAGAAATACACAAAGCACACCAAGATTCAAGAAACACACATGATCAATGGATTTAGACAACAGAAATGTCTTGTAATAAATACCAGTCACTGCTGCTCCCTCTGCTTGTGCAGGATGACTGGTCTCGTCTCCGCTCCTCCTGTAGGTTTCTGCAGGAAGCCTGTAGTGGGTGGAGTCTTATAAGCAGTTACAGCAAACACATTTTTTTTCCTTTGGGATAAAGGTTTCCCATAAATAAATGAAATCAGATCATTGTAAGAACCCCTGCCAATGGTAACTGGTTGGTCTCAAGGTGTAGTCTCATTACAGATCCAATCTGCAAGAGAGTCTGTTCTTTTGAAAAGCAACAGATGTATTGGCTGGAGGCAAAAAAAAAAAAAGAAAACCAATGCAGACACCACATATAAGAATTGGTAAGCTACAATATAATAAATGTATGCTTCTTGGTTTGCCACTGCTTTAAAACAGGAACAATTGTCTGGCTATATTATAGCTAATATATTTCAGGGGTAACTTCCTCCCTATGTACAAGTTCTTGAACTGCCCTCCTTTCCGGACACTGAAAGTCTCTTAAGGTGAAATGCAAAAGCCCCTTAAGGACCAGGAACCCTCAATCCCTTAGAACAGGGGTGTTAAACTCAATTTCATCGTGGGCCGCATAAGCATTATGGTTGCCCTCAAAGGGCCGGTTATATCTGTAAGATTAGATGTCCAGAGCACCCCACGTCTTCTTACATGAGATGTCAAGAGCCTAACCACCATCAGAAGTCAAGAGTCACCTACCCTTCCTTACATTGCAGTGCACCCCCTTACCTTGTGCTGCTGCCAGGAAGAAGATGCAGGTGGATCTGGGAAGAAGTGCAGGGTCTGGAGGAGAACCAGAGGAGGGCTGGAGTCAGCTTCCAGAGTCTGGTGAATGCTGAGACCAGGGTAGGCAGAGGCAAGGTGATGTTGCAGCTGCACAGAGAGGTGCAGGATCTGGCAAAGGAGTTCTGTTCTCTGCTGTCGACTACTGAGACAAGGTGGGGGCAGAGACAAGGGGGGTGCCGCAGCTGCAGGAGAGGTGCGAGGGCCACAAGAAATGGCATGGGGGCCGCATTCGGCCCGCGGGCCTTGTGTTTGACACCTGTGCCTTAGCATGTAGCACTTTGTGTAGTAAGCATTATCCAGGAGTATCTCCCACTTCACTGTAGACACTAATCCCAGTTCTATTGCCTGCAGGAACTACCAGCCCACCTGACTGCTTCTCCACCAGTCCACTGAGCTGCTTTGGGCAAGGGACGGGAAGGGTTAAGCACAACGCTGTCCTCCAGAAAGGCTTGCTATATGTGGCAGTCTCTCCCCTTGTGACTCCTGGGGTGTGCTGATGTACTCACACTGTCCTCCTTGCTTCCTGCTGCTCCTTAAGCAAGATTCCTTTCAAACCGCTCTGCAGTCAGGATCCTCCCAAGCCAGCCTGTGGGATGGAGAGCCCCCCATACTTTGGGGTCCCCTCCTAGGCAACCATCAGTCTCCTCAGTCTCCTCCATCTTCCACCTGACTCCCCTGCTGGCATGACTTTTCCATATTTAAGGCCAGGCCCACTGCCCTGAGGATTGGTCAAGTTCCCCTAAGTATGCAGATTAACCCTCCTGGCCTCTGCCCACTAACTTCTAGAAGTTTCTCCAAACTCCTAGAACCAGGGGGAGGCTCCAGAGACCTGGCTCCATGAGTCATCCAGCCTGACCTGCCGTAAAACCCTGACCTAGATTCCAGACACACACTTATCATGAGTCATACAAATAAATGTAATAGATCAAACAATAGTAACATTAAGAGTCAAGGTAAAACAGTGAAGTTGATTTTTCACTGACAGCCGCACTCACTAAATTTCCACATAAAAGTGACCAGTATAACCAAATATGTGTTGCTCTATCCAAATACAGTGCAAATGCATAAATAAAATACTGTACAACCAGAAATATTTTAGAAATTCATCAGATGAAATCACAAAACATATAAGTGAAATGCATAAAGTTTTTAAAAAGTGGACGTTTTTCACTTGAAATCTGGATCACATTATCCATCCATCCCAGTGGGATGTTCCCCAAAGCGCAGCCAGACCTCCATCTTTGAGGTCTTACCTGCGGGTAAGCAGTTTGTCAGTGGGGGTGTGCACCTGGGTGAAGAGTGTTGTTCCCTTAAATTGGATCACTGGAATCTGGCGACGTATGGATTTGTCTATGGACTTTTGCACTGAGCACATTTCTGCCTACAAGGAATTTCTTTTGGACTGTTTTTTTTATGAGTGTGCATATATTAATTATGGATATATTTGTTTAAAAACTTTATCCATTTCACTTGTGTTTTGTCATTTCATCTGATGAATTTTTGACATTTCTTTATTTGTATTAGTGGTGAGGATGGACTTGGCTGCGGCTGGGCCCAGGTCGTGGCCCCTGGGGTCCCCCGAGTCACGCTCCGTAGGAAGAGAGGGGAAGCAGCCACTCAGGACACAAGGGATAGTGATGGGTAAGTCGAGGTCGGGACAACAAGCAGACAAGGGAAACCAAGGGACAGGCCAAAGGTCAGGGTCACAGGCAAACAGGAGTAGTAAGAGACAAGCCAAAGTCGGTACACAGAAAGGTAGATCAAGCACACGGCAGACAGGAAACAACTAACAAGCACTGTTGAACAGCAAAGCAGACCTGCAGTGCGCTGGTTAATATAGACTTCCTGGAATGGCCTGGGGTGGAGCCAAACAGGGAAGAGAGATGATAAAAACGGCCAGAAGGAAGAGTCTGGCCCTTAATGCAGACATGAGGAACAGGTAAGCTACCAGACATTATTGCATGTCCATGACAATGTGCAGAAGTGTGTCTGGACTGCTGCGGAATGGTTTGCAAATGAACATCAACAAACTGCTCCACAGCTCATACGGAGCAAAAATAATCCAAAAATAATAACTACGTTTATTGCTTGTTGCATTGCTGTTGTCAGGTATATTAATTGGGTCCCTTTAAAGAATCAAAATATTGAAAATGTGTCTCCCCCAGAGGTCAATCTGTGTATCTGCTGGCAATATATAATATATACATTGTGCTAACCTCCGTTATGTGTGCTCAGTGTTTTTATTTTTTTTCTATGACAGATATATATATACTTCAGAATTCTCCAGCACAGAGTACAGAGTTTCAGCCATCACTCAGAAGTTCCAGGTCCTGCCTTGTATTATTCATCATACTGCTAGCTGGATTTCCCCAAGGATACTGGAGATGAGCTGCTGCCGTTGTGTTGTGCGGATGAACTATAAACCCTACATGATCTGGAATGAGCTTTCTATGGACTTTTATGAAGCAGATGGACTGTTTTGGACTTTTTATGGATTTGCTTATGTTCCTAGTACCTCCAGGGGCTGATATAGCCCGTTATGTGTACATAGATTATAGGGTTCACATTTGCATAATTTTTGGTATATCTGTTTCTACTCCATTTTTCCCCCACACACCTGTCATTAACAACCCAGAGTTTCTTTATGCATTTATTTTCCTGTCTTTTACCACTCCTTTTTATGGATCTTCTCTTCCCACCTTGCTTCACCTACTCTTTCTATTGAGCATTCTGTTTCACTTTTGGGTGTATTTCCTTCTCTGATCCTTGCACTAGTCCTCATATTCATGTCCTTGCTGCTGAACATCTACAATATATACTTACACTCAGAGATGTATAGTAACTAAGTAGAACTACTTTACTACTGTACTTAAAGCGGTTGTAAACCCGAAAATGAAAAAAAAAAAAACCTGCAAGACAAAGCCATAATGAGCTAGTATGCATCGCATACTAGCTCATTATGCATTACTTACCTTAGAACGAAGCCCCGACGCGGACCCCCGGACATCGCTGCGGGCGCCGCCATGATCCGGAAGCGTCTCTTCCGGGTTCGGCGGCTCCGGCTCTGTGATTGGCCGGAGCCGCGATGACGTCACTCCCGCGCATGCGCGCGGGAGTGATTTTCCGGCAAGCTGCCGGCTAGGAAAACTGAAGGTCCCCCCGAACCTTCAGAGCGCATGCGCCGCTCGCGTGAGCGGCTGCATGCACTGCAAATATCTCCTAAACAGTGCCGGTTTAGGAGATATTAATTATACCTACAGGTAAGCCTTATTATAGGCTTACCTGTAGGTAAAAGTGTCAAAAAGCGGGATACTACCGCTTTAAGTACCGAAAGGCATGTTAATATTGTATTTTGCTTTGTTATAGACCAGTTGAGACCACTCTATTGAGGTATGGATGTCTTTGTAACCCTTTCACTGCCAATCATGATGAAATGGATTTATGAAAAGCATTGACAGCAAACTGCTACTTGTGAAATGGAATACTTAGTATAAAAAAAAAAAATATTGGCCTACGCAGATGATATTCTTTTCCACTCACCAATCTGGTCAGGTGGGAAACCACGAATAGCTGTGCGGGTGTTAAAACGCTCTAAGCGGTCGGGTGGCTTGGGAGTTACTGACATTAAACAATACTATAGAGCAGTGGTGCTACAGAGAATTCTTTATTGGTGACATCATACCAAAATTAAGTTGTGGGTCCCTTTGGTGAAGTTCATGGCAGGGCGTAACCTAGCGTATACCTGTGGTTGTCTCGGGAGCATAGGGGTTTGTCAGATGCGGTGTAACCTTTGATGACCCATACTTTGAGGGTCTGGGACTGTATTAACCACCGGCTCTCCCGGCACCCTCTGTATCCCGTTTGAATCATTGGGAGGTTTTCCCTTGTTTCTGGCAGGAGAATACATGGTCTTTTTTGGGCCGTGGCCATCAGATGGTAATGTCTGCTGTGGTAAATTTATGAAAGATGGGAGATTCCTTTCTCTACAAACCTTTAGAGAATGGCAGGGTAGCTTTCCAATGGACTTCTGGAGATACAAACAACTCCACCATTTTTTCCCAGCTTGCGGGCGATCGACCTAGGCGGTGACTGCCCTAACCCAGTTTGAACGCTTGTTCGTAGCAGAGGAACCTATAGATCATATGATTTCAGAGTTATAAAAGCTGCTGACTCTGGCCTTTCACCATAGTCAAACCTGTCTTTATCCATGAGTGGTGAAATAAATATGGTGGTTTTCCAACAAGTGGGAACGTGATTTGGATTGTGAATTCTCTGGGGACCAGTTAGCTCACTTGTACCAGCTAACTCACACTAGCTCTATAGACTCTAAGACTCAGGAAAATAATTATAAGATCTTGACACATTGGTACCGTGTTCCTGCTGCGCTGGCGCATGTCTATTCCTCTGTCTCAGACCTCTGTTGGCGTGGTTGTGGCCAGCATGGCACGTTTTTACATATATGGTGGGACTATCCTGCAGTTCAGGTTTTCTGGAAAGCTGTTAGGACTCAGATTGTGGAAGTGTTGTGTTGAATATAGACATTCCACTATCCCCGGTCCATTTTCCCTTCCATGTGCCTACAGTTCCGCTCAGCCAATACAAATGATGCACCTTACCGCATCTCCTAAATGCTGCTAAACCCTTAATACTAATATATTGGAAGTGAACTCAGGTTTTTGGCGGTAAGGAATGGACCAAGAAGGTCAATGAGATCATGGATGTGGAGGAGTGGATATCTACCTGTAATAGGTACACTAGAATGCTTTAGTACAACTTAGGCAGCCTGGCAGGAACACGCCGCTGCTGCAAAATTCGTCCCATCTAGCCTTGATGTTGCCTTGTTGAAACTAGCAGACCACAACTTTGGGCTGCCTACCTGATTTTAAATTGTGTCCTTTTCTGCAGCAGTACATGCCAGTGTGAGTGGTCTCGTGGATTTCAAAGGTATACAATGCGTCCAACTCCTCTCCCCCTTCTCCTCTATTTATCATCCCCCCCCCCCATCCCCTCTTACCTTTTTCCCATCTACTTGGTCATTATATATATATATATATATGTGTGGTCATTTACAAATATTCTAGAAAAACTAGTGTATGATATCTAACGTTTGTAATGCTTTTATTTGGAAACATGTGCTGGGATAAATAAATCTGGGAATATTTTTTATCCATATGTGTTTAGTCTTTATTGCTTCTTGAATGCTGTCTGATAAAATCCCTGGATTGTGGGATGGAATATAGATATTGGAATTCTTTTACCACCCCTCCTAAAACTGCCTGGGTGTCTGAGCTTTGCCATATCATGAGAATAATTCAACTGACAGCATGAGTCCCATGTGCAATGAAAGTCCAAATCTATCCAAAGGAGTGCAGAAAGAAGAGGATCCACCACCAAACAGAGCCACTAAACATTCTTACCAGCTGCTTAGACCCAACAGGATCACACCACGCCCAAAGTGCTGATGTATTCACAACAGATGGGATCCAATAGCCTCAAAGATACTCCTGCTGCTGTGGGCTGGAATCACCTCCAATAGACTTTTGCAGGAACGTAGTCAAAAACAGAAGCCATGGTTAGGAAGTCAAAATGGGTAATGAGACGAGCCAGGAATCAGCATAGTCAGAAGCCAAAGATCAGGATCAGGAACCAGAAGAAATGTCAGCCAGGCAAAGTCAAACGGGAACACAGCAGAGAGCAACAAAGGATATGTTCAGCAAGGTGAAGTTTCTTGACAAATATTTTACTTATTTAGTGGCCTATTGTTGACTTCTTAGCAGAAATTGGACTTATTCGGCATTTGATGTACCCTTTCCTCATTCCTCTTTTTTGTGCCCTTAAGTGCAGGTTCACACTGGGGCGACCTGTGAGGCGACCTGGTCGCCTCACAGGTCGCCGCAGGTCGCCTCCCATAGGGAAGCTGCGGACCCGTTCTAATAGGAGCGACACAAGTCACTCCGACCTAGAAAAAGGGTCCGGAGCTTCTTTGTGTAAGATTCTGGTACCTTTGGTACCCTTATTTACCATTTTCCTTTCTAAACATTGCGTCCCACCTTTTTAGTTAGGTGGAACGCATACACCTTTAAGACGGATGACGTCATCGCTGAGCGCCGCTGAGCGGCTATTTCAATCGCCAGCATTCTCTCTCACGTTGTTCGTTCAATGTGTGTCTACATGCTCACAAGCCTTGTCTTGCTGTCGGAACCTCCAGCTATTTGCCTTTACCTGGAACAGACCGGAACCTCGCAACTGATCCCGTATCTCGCTACCGGATCACTCCCTCACTACTGGACCCCTCTACTTACTAAACCTTACTAGTGATAAGTACCCCACAGGGGAATCCTCCATAACTAACTTACACTACCATCTTCTGCACATTAAGGACTGTTACTATCTATTGTAAGGGATTAGCTCGGTGGCGGGTGTGGATGACCCCTTGGGGGTGCGTTTTCACAGAGATAGCCGATTAGAGGTTGAAAACAAGACTGATTTATTCATGCAATTTACTTAACACAATTGCAAGCATCAAAACAGCCAAAATAAAATAAAAGACAAAATAAATCCTTGCCTCTGTGGGCGGCTACCTTCTCACGCTGGAACCTACCTAAGAAGTCTTTCCAACCTACTGTTGGGCCGACACTGCTGATCTTACAGCAGACACTCAAATGTCCATTTGTTTGCTTTTCACACAGCACAAACATTGTCCATTGAACATGTCCCTTTGTTTTCTTTCACACAGCACATGTTCATTTATAACAGGATCCTTTACTCTTCAGATTCTTCACATTGAACACAGTTCATTTAACAGGTCCCTTTACTCTTCACACTCTTCACATGGAACACTTTGTCTTCTCACCTTTGAGACGTCTTCACTCGTGGTTACCCTCCTTAGCTTCACATCGCTGTAGGGGGTCTTCTCCCATGCTCACCAGCTTGTCGGGAGGCACACATCCGACTGTCCCCCTCTCCCAGCCCACACGGCGACAGGCGGCAGCAGTCCTTCTCCCATGCCCACACGGCGTCGGGAGGTACACGTATGTCTGTCCTCCTCTTCCCAGCTCACACAGCGACAGGAGGCAGCAAACAATAGGAATTTCTCTGAACAAATTATAGAGCCTTAACTCCCTCATTCTGAACAGGTGAAGGCCTTTCAACTTCCTGCTGGCTAGCTCTGTAGCCAACACCCTAAATTAATTAATGGACTTTCTAAATCAGGTGGAAATGTATCTCCTTCCTGTGACTACATTCCCAGATTTAGCTGACTTCCTGTTACATACCCCCCCCTCTTGTTTCAACCCTAGGGTTGGGACACAGATTTCCAGGCACGCATGTGTCAAGCACTGCTGACTCACTGATAAGCCTCCTATTATCCTCAAGCTTCCGGATGAAACTGTTTTGTCATCTTCATTGACGGATTTCTCATAAATGCCACACAGTTTGTCTCTCATCTCATATACACATTCTTCAACTGCATTTTTGGCATCATTTCGCTCCTTCTCGTTTCTGTCATCTTCATTGACAGCTTTCTCATAAATGTCAGACAGCTTGTCCCTCATAACCGTCTGTCCAATCCACCACGGAGGACCGTGATCCATAGGCAACTCAATTGGGCTAGTCTTAATGTCTTCAACATTCTTAAGACGCCTCTCTCTGCAATCCATAAATGTTTTCCACAAAACTTTGAGAACCTTTGCTTCACTAAGCTTTGTTCCAAGTAGGGACTCTTGACATCCCTCTGTGACTTGAGTTGCCTCTCCATACAGCTGTACACAATCATTGACTTTTTGTTGTAAAAGGGAATGATCTTCCTTCTTGAGCTTTGCTTGCTCTAAGATGCTGTGCAGAGGATTTTCCAATTGAGACAACAGGCTGTCACACATTTCTTCAAAGTGACCCCTGTTCCTTTTCCCAGAGATATCAATATCATTCAAACATTTCATATTCATAGGCAGATCTGAAGCATTTGCACTCATCAACTTCTTAAACTTTTCGCCCTCCTGAGCGAGTCGCAGTAAAGGCCTACTATTTGATTTGATATTCAGTTTATATTTCTTGCCAAACTCTTCACAGAAGTAGCCAACCAGAACATCATCAACTTTCCTTCCACCAACATAGGGGTCAAAGGCAACAACACAGTTGAACCCAGCGATCTGGGTGGTATCCATTATAGACCTCCTCTCTGCATCAGTGAAGAAGCATGGAACTGCAACACATTCTTTTACAGGTTTCTTCAATGCACTTTCTGCTGAACTATTTGACCGCTCAAGGTCACCTAGTTCTTTTTCTCTATCTGAATTCCACATGGAATGCATCTCAAGATCACGATCAAACTTCTGCCACATGTCTTTCACCAGTTCCATTTTGGAAACACTCCCTGAAAGGCACTTATTCATTTGCTTCACGTTTTCACCAACAGCCTTAGGTTTCTCCACTAGGTTTTCAGCCTGAACTGAGAAATCACCACATTTCTTACTCAGCTCCTTTGTTTGCTGAAGCTCTAATGATACATTTTCCAATGCTTGAAGTTTTTGAAGGAACGGTTTATTCCAAAGGGGTGATTCAAGCCACATGTCGTCACATTTCTGAGGCTCACTCAGGACAGACCCCAAAACACTGATCCTTTTAAAAACTGCATCAGGCACACTATCCCCTCTTTGGGACAGATCCTCTGTTGCCTGGAATTCCTCTTCCAGTTCCTGCAACGGAATCTTCATCTCTTCTAGTTGCTGTTCTAAGGCTCGCTTAGACTTTTCTAGCTCCTGAACGCTTTTCACAACATCATCCTTGGAGCTGACCAATTCTTCCATTTCTGTACGCAGCTGTTTAACACTTTCTAGTTCAGCCTTACACTCTAGAGCTTCCTCCAAAGAGCGAGCCAAGAACAGGGCTTTGCTCTCGTTATCACGCACCTCCGTTTCTGCACGTGCGCGTTCTTCTGCATATTTTGCAGACACATTCTTCTCTTCACCAAGCATCTGATCAAACTTCTTTTTCACATCTTCAACACACTGTAATGAACCAACGCTTTCTTCCATGCGTTTTTTCATAACCGCTATCTGAGCTTGCAATGTTGCGACTTGCTCTGATAGGTTTTTCTTTGCTTCCGCCTCCTCTTTTAATTGTTCCAGGAAGCCATTTTTCTCATCTTCCATTTGTTTGAGCTTTGTGCTAAAACTCAGCCTTTGACACCTCTCTTCCTGTAAGAGTTCCTGCGTGTCTTGCAGCTGCGATTCCAAGATAGAAAAATCTTCCGCAATTTCTCTAGATTTGCTGTCTGCTTGAGAAAGCTGATTTGTAACATTGTCCAACTCAACCTGCAGTCGGTTTGCCTTCTCTGACAGCTTAGCACACAATCGGTCACCTTCTGACACCTTGACTTGCGATTCCAGAAGCTGTGCCTCTACTTTTTCCCTCTTATGTTCACAATCTTCTTTTCCCTGCATAAGAGCCTTCACCTCATTGGCTAGCATCTGGGAATAAGAATGTAATTCTGCCACACAGGCTTCTTTCTCCTTTAACTGCTGCTGGACACGTTGGGCTTCCCCTTTCCAACTTTCACAGTCCGCACGCCATTCATCTACCACATTGCTTAAAGTAGTGAGCTCATACACAGTACTCAGTAATTTAGCCTCTCTTTCACTTTTCTCTTTGTCGCTGAGAGACAATGTCGCTTCCAGAGCAACATTCTGTTCCTGCGACTCCTGCAGGTCTATTTTTGTAGCTCCCAAAGACTGAAGACTTTTTTCCAGCTGATTACGCAACTCCAACATATCAGCCATACTTTGCTTCTGCAAAGTCTGAATTTCACTTTCCTTTTCCATGAGGATGGTATCTTTCTCCATTATAGTCTCTCTGCGTTTTTGCAACTCGACCAAAAGAAGAGCAGTGGATTCTTCCCACTGTAACACATGAGACTTGAGTAGTTCATTCATTTCCTGCAAGTTTCTATGCTCCATTTTAAGCAATTCCAAGGCTTGTTCCTTTTCTTCCATTTTCCGTTGCAAGGCATCCAACTCAGCCCTGCACACATACTCGGTTTCCTCCAAACCGATGGCCTCCATTGGCTGCTGGCGTCTCTGTTTCCAGCCTGCCATGCTCTCTTGATGAGCCTTTTGTTGAGCTGCAAAGCTCTGCTGAAAATCCGCATTTGCCTGCTGTTGAGCTGCATTTGCTTGCTGTTGAGCTGCATTTGATATAATCAGATGTTTCAACATCTCCTCCATTTTGAGTTTACTTTTCATCTGAGCACACTGCGTCTCCATAGCGGTTTCATCAGTGTTGCTAGGGACAACAACCTTCCTCTTTAGTAGACTCTCTTTAGGCATGGATGGGGCTGGTTCAGACGGCAACATCCCCTCCATCCATAGAATCCGGTCTCTCATTTCATCTATCTTTGCATTCTTCAGGCGTTTTGAACGCCCCATCTTCAATAACTCCACAAACAAATTTTTCACAGTCCAGCAAAAATTTTTCAGACCACTGTCTCTTTAACACATGTAGTTTTTCTCTCTCTCTTGCAAGATCTCTTTTCCTGCACACACAGTTTGTGCAGTCACTTGCACCAGACACAACAAAGTTCATCAAATAATTTTGAGACCGCTGTCTCTTTAAAACACTTTTTTTTTTCTGTCAGGATCTTCTCTCCTGCACACATAGATTGTGCAATCTCATGCACCAGATAAAGTTCATCAAACATTTGCACTTCCTTGCAGGGATCTCTGCTTATGCCCACTGCATACCTCCACCATATGTAAGGGATTAGCTCGGTGGCGGGTGTGGATGACCCCTTGGGGGTGCGTTTTCACAGAGATAGCCGATTAGAGGTTGAAAACAAGACTGATTTATTCATGCAATTTACTTAACACAATTGCAAGCATCAAAACAGCCAAAATAAAATAAAAGACAAAATAAATCCTTGCCTCTGTGGGCGGCTACCTTCTCACGCTGGAACCTACCTAAGAAGTCTTTCCAACCTACTGTTGGGCCGACACTGCTGATCTTACAGCAGACACTCAAATGTCCATTTGTTTGCTTTTCACACAGCACAAACATTGTCCATTGAACATGTCCCTTTGTTTTCTTTCACATCAACACATGTTCATTTATAACAGGATCCTTTACTCTTCAGATTCTTCACATTGAACACAGTTCATTTAACAGGTCCCTTTACTCTTCACACTCTTCACATGGAACACTTTGTCTTCTCACCTTTGAGACGTCTTCACTCGTGGTTACCCTCCTTAGCTTCACATCGCTGTAGGGGGTCTTCTCCCATGCTCACCAGCTTGTCGGGAGGCACACATCCGACTGTCCCCCTCTCCCAGCCCACACGGCGACAGGCGGCAGCAGTCCTTCTCCCATGCCCACACGGCGTCGGGAGGTACACGTATGTCTGTCCTCCTCTTCCCAGCTCACACAGCGACAGGAGGCAGCAAACAATAGGAATTTCTCTGAACAAATTATAGAGCCTTAACTCCCTCATTCTGAACAGGTGAAGGCCTTTCAACTTCCTGCTGGCTAGCTCTGTAGCCAACACCCTAAATTAATTAATGGACTTTCTAAATCAGGTGGAAATGTATCTCCTTCCTGTGACTACATTCCCAGATTTAGCTGACTTCCTGTTACACTATGCATACTAATTCTACCATCTGCACTGTTACATAGATTGCTAGCTCTTGAGTCTACTACCATCTATCCTTGCACTGGGTTAGTCTATCCTGTCTATGTCATCTGCTGTCCTTACCACCTGTTACCATACATGATTACTAACCTATCTGCATTCTACCTATTACCATCTACTACTCTCCTGAACATTACTATCAAGTGCTTACCATTACTGTCACTGCACACCTGTCCCTTCAGCACATCACTACCATACTATCATATACAGTAAAACCTTGGTTTGAGAGTAACTTGGTTTAAGAGCGCTTTGCAAGACAAGCAAAATTTTCAAATAAATTTTGACTTGATATACAAGCGATGTCTTGATATACAAGTAGCCTCAAGTCACAGCTGAGTATAAAAGAGAAGAGAGGCACCTCTAAGTGTAGCAATATGATTAAATTTAATGAAGGTACAACATTTAGCCACTCACATGGTTGATGATCGGAACAGGCACATCTAAGGATGCAGGCATTAAGGCTAAAGCTGTCCACATAGACCAACCTCCGCACCGCCATCTACGTCATCCCTTCCATGCTGCCCCTCGCTTTCAGATCGCTTTACTCCAGGGTGGTCTTCCCGGTCAGGATTACAGACTGGCAGCCGGCGGTGCAGAAGATAGTCTATGTGGACAGCTTTACCCCAGATGCCTGCATACTTAGATGTGCCTGTTTTATTCATCAACCATGTGAGTTGCTAAATGTTGAACATTCATTAAATGGAACCATATTGCTACACTTAGAGGCGCCTCTTTTCTCTGATACTCTGTAGCTCCTGCTGGATTTTGCTTCTAATCCCCTTGTGGAAGCGCCATTTGTGGATGGACATTTTATGGTTACACAACCTATCGCAATGCTATAATCTTTTTATATTGACTATAAACCGAAGGACTTATGAATAAATGGTTGTGGAACGAATCATCTGAGTTTCCATTATTTCTTATGGGGAAATTTGCTTTGATAAAAGAGTGCTTTGGATTACAAGCATGTTTCCGGAACGAATTATGCTCGCAATCCAAGGTTTTACTGTACATCCTATCACTCCAGGAACATCTTATTGAGTGTGTGTATATCTGTATGCTGAAGCAGACAGGCCCACAGTGATGAGTCTGGAGAGTTGGATCTGGTATTCCAACACATCTCTACATGACTACTGAGTGGAGGTTCTGCAGCTGCAAATCCAGCTTACAATAAAAACGCAGGAGCGTTACACTATGGGGCGACCAGGAGGCGACCGCCATAGACTTCAATGTTATGAAGTCCGTGGCGGCCGCTCCGAGGTCGCGGCGCGCTGCTCGCACCACGATCTCGGAGGTCGCCCCTGCAAGTAGCATCGCGGTAATGTGAACCGGCGTTAAATTACTAATTTGTACTTAAAATAATAAATACCAATTACGAAAAAAATAAATAAAATAAATAGAAATCAACAATACAGGGTCATTTACTCCACAAAGTCAACAAAAGATTGTTGTATAATAAGGTTAAAAAGCAACTAAAATGTTATTACGTGACGCTCAATACCTTCAAAGACTAATATAGAACAAAATAAATTGTCCAGAAAACCCTAATATGATCAGTTATCAATAAAGTGCTATTAATTTGCAAATAAATCTAATATAACTAATAATCAATAAATAAGATATATACATTTTTGGTTACAGAAGATTATTTTTTGTACATAAATAGCACTTTGTTGAAAATTTATTATATTAGTTTTGTTTTTTTTTGCACAATTTCTTTCTTCTATATTAGTCTTTGTGGGAATTAAGCACCATGTAATGAGTTGGTACAAGGGCTGCTTTTTAACATGATTATACTTAATATCTGGGGAGATATTTATGAGCAGCTGCTAGGGGCTACATACAGTATAAAGTGCAGGTGATTATTATTGTAGATTGCTGTACCTACCTTCCCAGAGTTCTTTTTTGCACCCAAGTCCTATTTTGCACAGGACCTCCGATGGTCATGTTTTAATCTAGATATCAACATCACAATATCATTTATTTTTTTCAGTGAAAAGACCAAAAATGTTGTACTCTGTAGTCATTTACTCTCAGTTTGAATACGATCCCAACAGATATTTATAATTGTGGAAATCCACAATATACTGTATAGTTGGAGAAAAAACAATCCAAATATAGTGGGGAGTGTTTTGCCATTTATATGCATTTATTGTATCTCAAGCCCCAGTTTGAATAGGGCCACCAGCAGCCATTTTTAAACATACAAAATTACGGTATCATGTTGTTTTTTTTTTCACAATAAAGCTTTATTGTATAAAACATATAAGGTTACAAAACATATAAAGTTACAGAATCAGTAAAGTTTAACAAAATCACAAAGTAAAGTCATCGAGCAAATGCAAGAGTATAAAAGCATTATCAAAGGTACTGTATATCTGTTGCAAGAATCAATATATCAAGTATAAGATACTGCCTGTATTCAATAGTATTAGAAGTGTCAGATAATCTTGTATTTAGGTTCTGTGTTGAATGTCTTTATTTACGTTTCTTGTTACTGACACTTACAGCCAGTTCACACTATTACGACTTGCCAGGCGACTTGCTCAGCCTGGCAAGTCGCGCACCGCCGGGTCCATTGAGTAGTACAGGATCGGTTCTAATAGGAGCGACACAAGTCGCTCCGACTTAGAAAAAGGGTCCTGTACTACTTCGGGGCGACCTGGAGGCGACTTGCATAGACATTCATTTTATGAAGTCCGTGCAAGTCGCGCCGAAGTCGCGGTGCACGCGACTTCACAGGTCACCCCCTTAGTCGGAGCGACCTAATGTGAACGGGGGCTTAGGCTACGTTCACATCTTGGCCTTGCTTTTTACAGGCGTTTTTTAAGGCGGTTTTATGGGCGATTTTTCAGGCGTTTTACAGGCGTTTTTACAGGCTTTTTTGTGCAGGCGTTTTTAGGTTGACAAGTGACCAATGGAAAAAAATAAAAATGCCTGTAATCTGCCCAAAAAGAAGCTCATGTACTTTTTTGAGCGTTGGGCGTTTTGCTTAAAACGTCAAAACGCTCAGATGTGAACAGTGGCCTAGAGCAGAAAAACACCCCAAAACACCTACATGTGAACTTAGCCTTATTCAGGTACAAATACGGAACAGATATTGAAAATGTTTAATAAAGCGGGAAAAGTGGGTAAAATAGGTAAATAAGGATGGGTATAAAAAGTGTTAATAGTAGTAAGAGAGTAACGGAAAATAATTCAGTTCTTAATTCATCTTTATGCCCAAAGAAAGGGCAGACTGGGTTGTCATTAGCTCATTAGAGATTTATATGTCTCTGATAAGGTAAATATATTCCATGGTCTCCACATTTTGTGGAACTTTGTTGTGTTTTCTTTTTTTAAGGCCAAAGTTTCTTCCATTTCAAGGATTGTGTTCATTTTTATTAACCAGTTTTTTAGTGTCTTGGTATCGCTAGACTTCCAAAACAGGGGGATCAGCGCTTTAGCAGCATATAGCAGATGTTGTGTCAGCGAGTTTTTGTATTTTTTGTAGAAGTAGTTATTAATTAAGTAACAAGCTGCGTCTAGTTGGAGTTGGGTATTGGTGATGTAGACTATCAGTTGAATGACCTTTTCCCAATAAGTTTTGATTAAAGTGCATGACCACCATAGGTGCAAAAACGTTCCTTTACAACTTTTACATCTCCAGCAAATGTCTGACTCTTGGGGAAACCATGTTTTAGGTTTGACAGGTGTGACGTACCATTGTGTATGAATTTTAAAGGAGATTTCTTGAATGTGGGTGCACAAGGGGCATTTGTGTGTAAAAACACATACCGTATTTTCCGGCGTATAAGACGACTGGGCGTATAAGACGACTGGGCGTATAAGACGACTGGGCGTATAAGACGACCCCCCTATTACATGATCTACTGGTAATACTTATACTTAGGTTACCTTGGAGATATTATACTCGGCGTATAAGACGACCTCCCATTTTGGTGGGATTTTTTTGAGGTTCAAAAGTAGTCTTATACGCCATAAAATACAGTACTTTTTCCCATTGTTTATCTGAACATTTTTCTTTAAGTTCCCATAATGTTTTATATTTGTCGGATGAGTCGTCCATTGGCTGTGAGATCCATTTGTATAGGAGCGAGGTCGTTTTTCTTAATGGTGTTTTGAGAGAGCAGAGTTGTTTAAAGTGTGTTAGAGGTCTTGATATTAATTCTCTTTTTTTATTAGTTTGTATGAAGTCGTGAATCTGGAGATATGTCCAGAAGTTTAGGTTTTTGTTATCAAATTCATTTTTGAGGGTTGTGAAAGATTTTAAATTGTTATTTTGTAAGCAGTGGAGGGCTAGTAAAGGGGAGTTCTTTTTAGCTTGGGAAAGTGTTTTATTGCTTAGTCCAGGGGAAAGTCTGGATTGTTTGCTAATGATGACAAGGGGCTAGGGTTTGTAGATAGTTTGTATGTGGGAGCAATCTTATGAAATACCTTTAACCACTTGCCGACCGCCGCAAGTACATATACTGCGGCGGTCAGCCCCTCACAGGCAAAGTGACGTATGGGTACGTCACAAGCCTGTGAGGGTCTGGGGAGCGAGCGTGCGCCGCCGGAGGCGCGCTCCCACTACCGTTTGGTCACGGACCCCCCCGCGCGTGTGCCCGGCGGACCCGATGTCCGCCGGGCACTCGCGATCGTCCGTGACAGCAGGAAAAAGGCAGGCGGCTGATGTAAACAAGCCGCCTGTCATTCTCCCCTGTGTAGGAATAGTGATCATACGGTTCTACTATGTAGGACCGTTGATCACTGTTCCTACAGCTCAAGCCACAGCCAATCACAGTTAGAATCACGCCCCTAGGGACACACACCACCCCTCCCTCTCAAAAAAAGTTAACCCCCCCTTCACTACCAGTGTCATTTTACAGTAACAGTGCATATGTATAGCACTGATTACTGTAGTAATGTCACTGGTACCCCCAAAAGTGTCAAAAATGTCAGTCAAGGGTCCGATCTGTCCACCGCAATGTCGCAGTCCAGAAAAAAATCGCAGATCGCCGCCATTACGCGTTAAAAAAAAACAACAAAAATGACAAAAATCTTTGTCATAACTTTTGCGCAAACCAATCAAAATACGCTTTTTGGGATTTTTTTACCAAACATAGGTAGCAGAAAACAAATTGGCCTAAAATGTTATAAAATTTAGATTTTTACATTTTTTTGGGGGGGAATTTCGTATAAAAAAAAAGTCAAAAATATTGTTATTTTTGCAAAATTGTTTTTTTTTTTTGTTTATAGTGCATGATCAAAAAATTGCAGAGGTGATCAAGTATCACCAAAAGAAAGCTCTGTTTGTGGGAAAAAAAGGACGTCAAATTCATTTAGGTACAGCATCGCACGTTCGCACAATTGTCAGTTAAAGTCATGCAGTGCCGAATCGCAAAATAGGCCCTGGTCAGGAAGGGGGTAAAATCTTCCGGGGCTTAAGTGGTTAATGCTTCATGCGCTTTTGCAGGAGGAGGAGATTTATATGACAAATTCTGCCACAAATGCACTTATAATGTATCACATACATTCTACATGTGTTTTCAATGCACTCCTATTGAAGTCTATGGAGCCAATAACGCACTAAGCTGCATTGTTCCAAAAGAAGCAAATATATATATATATATAAACACACTGCACCATGTTGCATTGATGTGAACCGGCACCATAGAGAAACACAAAAGAAATCACACTAGTGTGAATGGGGGATTATTACAAGGTTACCGCCTGAGTCATGGATTCCTCCTTTGGCTGCTCGAAAGGTAGACCTGACCCTGACCATTCTGTGTCTGTTTACGGTGGAAATCTGTCTCATCTTTAGTACTAAATCTGTCTCACTTGGCTGCCTAGCAATACAGACGCACAGGTCTATAAACCCTAACCTAATTGTGTCACTAATTTCCTTGACAAATGTCCCCCATTAGCCTCAGTTCACAAAGCTATGACACAACGGTAAGGTTTTTTTTTTTATTTCAGCTCTGTAATTGTGATATTCACATTTCATTGAACTGATCCAAAGAAAATTCACTCAAAAAAAAAAAAGGTCCAACTGATAGTTGAAGAAGCCCTGTTTAGATTTCTTTGGACTGATCTGAAAGTTCATTAATTAAAAAAAAATAAAAAATCCAACTGACAGTTGAAGCTCCGCCCACTGTTCAAATTTCAGTAGACTGATCTAAAAAAAAAAAAGGCCAACTGACAGTTGAAGCTCCGCCCACTGTTCAAATTTCAGTAGACTGATCTAAAAAAAAAAAAAAAGGCCAACTGACAGTTGAAGCTCCGCCCACTGTGAGGCCTTTATAAAGCCTGCTGCAGCAGCTGTACAGTTGAGTTGTTTTTGTTTTCTGATGTGAGAGGAAGCGGTTAGCTTTACTCAGCAATCAGAAAAACATCTGATCTTTGCTCAGCAATCAGATAGAAAACAACTTATCTTCGCTCAGCAATCAGATAGAAAACAACTTATCTTCGCTCTCCATTGTTTATTATTAAATAATGGAACGATTTTACCACAGAAAGGATTCTCCAATATCCACCATAGAGAAACCTTCAGAGACAACTGATCTCTCAGCAAAGATGAGCCAGCCCAACCGACAGGCTGTACCTACTGCCCAGAAAAAGAAAGGGCGTAGGTCAGTTAGGAGACTCATCACAGCATTTTTCAGCAAATTGTGTCCATGCATTTCCAGGAAAGTGCAAGGAGATGACACAAATGGTATGTACCATAATCATGAAATTAGGACCAAATAATCTATTATATATATATATATTTAACAAAAAACATATATTTTATATATATATATATATATATATATGTTTTTTTAAAAATATATATATATATATATATATACATACTATATAATAGATTAAATATATAAATATATATATCTATATATATATATATATATATATATATATATATATATATATATATATATATATATATATACACACACACACAATATATACACACACAAATATATAATTTAAGAAAACAAAAAAAACACACACACACATAGATGTATGTATATAGAGTATATATATTATAGAAGGTATACTTATAATATAATGCAGATTATAAATCACAATCAGCAGTAGTAGGGGATTGTACCATGTTGGCCCTTAATTACCTTAACCATTTAAATACCAGGCACTTTCACCCCCTTCCTGCTCAGGCCAATTTTCAGCGCTTTCACACTTTGAATGACAATTGCGCGGTCATGCAATGCTGTACCCAAATTAAAATTTTAAAAAAAAAATTTTCACAAAAATTAGAACTTTCTTTTGGTGGTATTTAATCACAGCTGGGTTTTTTTATTTTTGACTCAAAAAAAAAAAAAGGAAAAATAGGGACACACTTAACCCCTCCCTCTCAAAAAAGTTAACCCCTTCACTGCCAGTGTAATTTTTTACAGTAACAGTGCATATGTATAGCACTGATTACTGTAGTAATGTCACTGGTAACCCCAAAAGTGTAAAAAATGTCAGTCAAGGGTCCGATCTGTCCGCCGCAATGTCCCGCAAAAAAAAAAACGCAGATCGCCGCCATTAGGCGTTAAAAAAAAACAACTAAAAAATGACAAAAATCTTTCCCTTTGTTAGTAAACGCAATAACTTTTGCGCAAACCAATCAAAATACGCTTTTTGCAATTTTTTTTACCAAACATATGGTAAAAAAAAAAAAAATTGGCCTAAAATGTTAAAAAATTTTGATTTTTATATTTTTTTGGGGAATTTCATATAAAAAAAAGAAAAATATTGTTATTTTTGCAAAATTGACGCTCTTTTTTTGTTTATAGCGCATGTTCAAAAAATCACACAGGTGATCAAATACCACCAAAAGAAAGCTCTGTTTGTGGGAAAAAAAGGACGTCAATTTTTTTTTAGGTACAGCGTCGCACGACCGCGCAATTGTCCGTTAAAGTCACGCAGTGCCGAATCGCAAAATAGGCCCTGGTCAGAAAGGGGGTAAAATCTTCCGGGGCTTAAGTGGTTAATATAATTCTTGTGCATTTATTTTACTGTATTGTAATCAGGGCACTGATCATCAGGGTCCTGATTACTTTTCTTATACTCCCCTTCGAGGAGGAGTCGCTGATCGGCTCTCTCCGCCACACACTCTAACATTGGCTCTTTTCCAAGATCGGGGTTGCGCCATGTCCTATGAACACAGCCCGGCTGTAAACGACGCGCTGCGCACCCCCACGGGGGCACTTGAGCGGCCGGTCTGGGGCGCCATCATATGACGTCGTCCCAGAAAGAGAGCCGCACAGCTCCGCTGTCATTTGACGGTGGGCAGGCGGCAAGTGGTTAATTAATAGACATTTTGGAGTTTAGGTGATCCCCTTTATTGGCTAACCTAAAGTGAAACTATGGGCAAAATAAAAAAAAAAAAAAGAAATAAGTTCATCTTACCAAGGGTGTAGTTGCGATCAACCAAATTAGATCTAGAAGTTGTCCGCTGTTTGGGGGCATTTTAGATTATGTAGTCTCAATAAAATATGATTTTTTTAACCACTTGCCGACCGCCGCAAGTACATATACTGCGGCGGTCAGCCCCGGCCAGGTAAGTGACGTACCGGTACGTCACTAGCCTGTCACCGGCTTGTGAGCCAATAGCGGGCGAGCGCGCGCCCACTGGGGCGCGCGCCCGCCCCGGCTCGTTCCCTGACAAGTCAGTGCGTGTGACCGGCGGACCCGATGTCCGCCGGTCACTCGCGATCGTTCGCCGGGAAGGGAGAAAGGCAGGCGGCTAATGTAAACAAGCCGCCTGTCATTCTCCCCTGTGTAAAAATGGAGATCAGACGGTTCTACTATGTAGGACCGTTGATCTCTGTTTTTACACCAGTAGCCAAGTCCCATCACAGTTAGAAACACGCCCCTAGGACACACTTAACCCCTCCCTCTCCAATACAGTTAACCCCTTCCCTGCTAGTGTCATTTTTACAGTAACAGTGCATATGTATAGCACTGATTACTGCAGTAATGTCACTGGTACCCCGAAAAGTGTCAAAAATGTCAGTCAAGGGTCCGATCTGTCCGCTGCAATGTCGCAGTCCCGCAAAAAAAAATCGCAGATCGCCGCCATTACTCGTTGAAAAAAAAACAAAAAAAATGACAAAAATCTTTCCCTTAGTTAGTACACGCAATAACTTTTGCGCAAACAAATCAAAATACGCTTTTTGCGATTTTTTTTTTTACCAAACATATGTAGTTGAAAACAAATTGGCCTAAAATGTTAAAAAATTCTGATTTTTAGATTTTTTGGGGGGGAATTTCATATAAAAAAAATTGAAAAATATTGTTATTTTTGCAAAATTGACGCTCTTTTTTTGTTTATAGTGCGTGATCAAAAAATCGCACAGGTGATCAAAAGAAAGCTCTGTTTGTGGGAAAAAAAGGACGTCAATTTCATTTGGGTACAGCGTCGCACGACCGCGCAATTGTCCGTTAAAATCACGCAGTGCCGAATCACAAAATACCCCCTGGTCAGGAAGGGGGTAAAATCTTCCGGGGCTTAAGTGGTTAATGCTTAATGCGCTTTTGCAGAAGGAGGAGACTGGATTTTATATGACAAATTCTGCCACAAATGCACCAATAATGTATCACATACATTCTACATGTGTTTTCAATGCGCTCCTATTGAAGTCTATGGAGCCAATTACGCACTAAGCTGCATTGTTCCAAAAGAAGCAAATATATATATATACTGTTTATATATATATATATAAACACACTGCACCATGTTGCATTGATGTGAACCGGCACCATAGAGAAACACAAAAGAAATCACACTAGTGTGAATGGGGGATTATTACAAGGTTACCTCCTGAGTCATGGATTCCTCCTTTGGCTGCTCGAAAGGTAGACCTGACCCTGACCATTCTGTGTCTGTTTACGGTGGAAATCTTTCTCATCTTCAGTACTAAATCTGTCTCACTTGGCTGCCTAGCAATACAGACGCACAGGTCTATAAACCCTAACCTAATTGTGTCACTAATTTCCTTGACAAATGTCCCCCATTAGCCTCAGTTCACAAAGCTATGACACAACGGTAAGGTTTTTTTTTTTAATTGTGATATTCACATTTCATTGAACTGATCCAAAGAAAATTCACTCAAAAAAAAAAAAAGGTCCAACTGATAGTTGAAGAAGCCCCGCCCACTGTTTAGATTTCTTTGGACTCATCTGAAAGTTCATAAAAAAAAAAAAGGCCAACTGACAGTTAAAGCCCCGCCCACTGTTCAAATTTCAGTAGACTGATCTAAAAAAAAAAAAAGGCCAACTGACAGTTGAAGCTCCGCCCACTGTTCAAATTTCAGTAGACTGATCTAAAGAAAAAAAAAAGGCCAACTGACAGTTGAAGCTCCGCCCACTGTGAGGCCTTTATAAAGCCCGCTGCAGCAGCTGTACAGTTGAGTTGTTTTTGTTTTCTGAAGTGAGAGGAAGCGGTTAGCTTTACTCAGCATTCAGAAAAACATCTGATCTTCGCTCAGCAATCGGATAGAAAACAACTTATCTTCGCTCTCCATTGTTTATTATTAAATAATGGGACGATTTTACCACAGAAAGGATTCTCCAATATCCACCATAGAGAAACCTTCAGAGACAACTGATCTCTCAGCAAATATGAGCCAGCCCAACCGACAGGCTGTACCTACTGCCCAGAAAAAGAAAGGGCGTAGGTCAGTTAGGAGACTCATCACAGCATTTATCAGCAAATTGTGTCCATGCATTTCCAGGAAAGTGCAAGGAGATGACACAAATGGTATGTACCATAATCATGAAATTCGGACCAAATAATCTATTATATAGTATATATATATATATATATATATATTTAACAAAAAACATATATTATATATTATATATATATATATATATTTTTTTTTAAATAAATATATATATATATATACTATATAATAGATTTTTGTATATATAAATATATATATTTATATATATATATATATAAATATATATATATACTGTATATGAAAAAAAAAAAAACACACACACATAGATGTATGTATATATATATTATAAAAGGTATACTTATGATATAATGCCGATTATAAATCACAATCAGCAGTAGTAGGGGATTGTACCATGTTGGCCCTTAATTGCCTTAACCACTTCAATACCGGGCACTTTCACCCCCCTTCCTGCTCAGGCCAATTTTCAGCTTTCAGCGCTTTCACACTTTGAATGACAATTGCGCGGTCATGCAATGCTGTACCCAAATTAAAATTTTATAATTTTTTTTTTCACACAAATAGAACTTTCTTTTGGTGGTATTTAATCACAGCTGGGTTTTTTTATTTTTTACTCAAAAAAAAAAAAGGAGAAATAGACAGAAAATTTTGAAAAAAAAAAAGTTTCTGTCAGTAAATCTTGTAAATAAGTAATGTTTCTCCTTCACCAATGTGCGCTGATGAGGCGGCACTCATGGGCACTAATGGGCTGCACTGATGAGGTGGCATTAATATGCCGTACTGATGAGCACTGATAGGTGGCACTGATGGGCACTGATAGGCGGCACTGGTGGGCGGCACAGATGGGCACTGACTGGCGGAACTGATGGGCAGAACTGGTGGGCACAGATTGGCAGCACTGACTGGAATCACTAATGGGCACTGATTGGGGCCACTGATTGGCACTGATTGGGTGCACTGATTGGCACTGATGTGCCATGTTTAACCACTTGCCGACCGCCGCACGACTATTTACGTCGGCGGTCAGCCCCTCACAGGCAAAGTGACGTAGGGCTACGTCGCTAGCCTGTGAGGCTCTAGGGAGCAAACGCGCTCCGCCGGAGGTACGCTACCGCTCCCGCGCGGTTACGGACTCTCCCGCGTGTGTGCCCAGCAGACCCGATGTCCGCCGGGCACCCGCGATCCTCTGTTACACCGGGAGAAAGGCAGGCAGCTAATGTAAACAAAGCCGCCTGTCATTCTCCCCGGTGTAAGAATGGTGATCATACGGTTCTACTATGTAGGACCGTTGATCTCTGTTCTTACGCATCAAGCCACAGCCAATCACAGTTAGAAACATGCCCCTAGGGACACATTTAACCCCTCCCTCTCAAAAAAAGTTAACCCCTTCACTGCCAGTGTCATTTTTACAGTAACAGTGCATATGTATAGCACTGATTACTGTAGTAATGTCACTGGTAACCCCAAAAGTGTAAAAAATGTCAGTCAAGGGTCCGATCTCTCCGCCGCAATGTCGCAGTCCCGCAAAAAAAAATCGCAGATCGCCGCCATTACGCGTTAAAAAAAAAAAAAACCAACAAAAATCTTTCCGTTTGTTAGTAAACGCAATAACTTTTGCGCAAGCCAATCAAAATATGCTTTTTGCGTTTTTTTTTTTTTTTACCAAACATATGGTAAAAAAAAAAAAATTGGCCTAAAATGTTAAAAAATTTTGATTTTTATATTTTTTTTGGGAATTTCATATAAAAAAAAGAAAAATATTGTTATTTTTGCAAAATTGACACAGTTTTTTTGTTTATAGCGCATGATCAAAAAATCGCACAGGTGATCAAATACCACCAAAAGAAAGCTCTGTTTGTGGGAAAAAAAGGATGTCAAATTTGTTTAGGTACAGCGTCGCACGACCGCGCAATTGTCCGTTAAAGTCACACATTGCCGAATTGCAAAATAGGCCCTGGTCAGGAAGGGGGTAAAATCTTCTGGGGCTTAAGTGGTTAATATCATTCTTGTGCATTTATTTTACTGTATTGTAATCAGGGCCCTGATTACTTTTCTTATACTCCCCTTCGAGGAGGAGTCGCTGATCGGCTCTCTCTCCGCCACACACTCTGACATTGGCTTTTTACCAAGATCGGGGTTGCGCCATGTCCTATGAACACGGCCCGGCTGTAAACGCCGCGCTGCGCACCCCCGCGGGCGCGCTTCCGTGAGCACGCTTGAGCGGCCGTTCTGGGGCGCCATCATATGACGTCGTCCCAGAAAGAGAGCCGCACAGCTCCGCTGTCATTTGACGGTGGGCAGGCGGCAAGTGGTTAATTAATAGACATTTTGGAGTTTAGGTGATCCCCTTTATTGGCTAACCTAAAGTGAAACTATGGGCAAAATAAAAAAAAAAAAAAAGAATTAAGTTCATCTTACCAAGGGTGTAGTTTCGATCACCCAAATTAGATCTACAAGTTGGCGGCTGTTTGGGAGCATTTTAGATTATGTAGTCTCAATAAAATATGATTTTTTTAACCACTTGCGACCGCCGCAAGTACATATACTGCGGCGGTCAGCTCCGGCCAGGCAAAGTGACGTACCGTTACGTCACCAGCCTGTCACCGGCTTGTGAACCAATAGCGGGCGAGCGCGCGCCCGCTGAGGCGCGCGCCCGCCCGCTGAGGCGCGCGCCCGCCCCGGCTCGTTCCCTGACAAGTCAGTGCGTGTGACCGGCGGACCCGATGTCCGCCGGTCACTCGCGATCGTTCGCCGGGAAGGGAGAAAGGCAGGCGGCTGATGTAA